>NC_090186.1:37198908-37519905 GCF_024679245.1 Pseudorasbora parva | reverse complement strand
AGGAAGTAGCGTTTCATTGGTGCTTCGGGTGGGATGGAGACTACTTGAGATGGTTGGCTAACTCTGGGCTCTTTTTCTTAATGACGGGAAGAGGATGGGCCTCCGTGTTGAACACCCAGTGATCGAAGGGCAAATGGTCATCGTCTGAGAACAGCAGATACAAATACCTGAAAAACAAAGAACAATAACTCAAGATGTTGAAATGGCACTTTTTGATATTCATAGCGAGATTGCCTGCGAGCGATTTGTGGCATTTGGAAAAAAATGATTTTGTACATAAAGCAGAACCATAAACATTAAGGTTACAAAGTACAGCTAAATGTCATATTTAAATAATAATTATATATATATATATATATATATATATATATATATATATATATATATATATATTTTTTTTTTTTTTTCAGCAATTATAAAACTCATTACTATATTAAATAATAAACACATCACATGAAGCTGTTTTCTATTTTGTTCTGAATTATTATTTATTTTTGGATGCATTTTAAGTTATATTTTAGATGTACTTTATCCCAGATATATTTATTTTATTTTTGATTTGAAAGCAGTAGCCCAAATGTTTCTTGCACTTAATAGTGTTTATAATTATATAGTATTGTTTACACTGAATCTGTCCTCAGCCTTACAGCTATTTTGCACCCAAATGGTGTCACCGTTTGTTGAAGACAGTATTACTGATTGCAGCAAAGTTATACAAAAATAGTGTCTGTGACTGTTTTGTTGCAACTAAACAGACACACGTTGTTTTTGTTATTGTTTCAGCAAAAAAAAAAATGGAGATTCATTTTCCTAATTTAATTATTTTTTTCTTAAGAAATTATATATCGTGAGTTATTATTGACAATATTTCGATTATCGCAGTATCGACATATCGTGATATTATCAGTATCGTGGACAATCTATGGCGTATCGTATCGTGAGGTACCCAGTGATTCCCAGCCCTAGTAGTAATCTATTTTTTTAATTGCCAGAAACCAACCAAATCCATCCATCCATCCATCTCTCTCTCTCCATCCATCTAACCCTTTCTCATTCATCCATCCATCTCTATCTTTCCATCCATCCATCCATCCATCCATCCATCCATCCATCCATCCATCCATCCATCCATCCATCTCTCTCTCTCTCCATCATCCATCTCTCTCTAGCCATCTCTCTTTCTATCCATCCATCCACCCCTCCCTCTCATCCACCTCTATCTTTCTCTCTCCATCCATCTCTATATTTCCATCCATCCATCCATCCATCCATCCATCCATCCATCCATCCATCCATCCATCCATCCATCCATCCATCCATCCATCCATCCATCCATCCATCCATCCATCCCAATTTAAAATACATGTAGTTTAATTCCATTCAGGTTTAGGCACAAAGTCTATGAAACGAGTTCCCCTGTTTTATCACCCATTAAGTCTGACCATGCAGAAAAAGTAATAGCACACCACCTAATCAACAAACTGCTTGATTTGATGAATCATTCATGTCTATAGCACAAAGGGGGGTGAGAATAGCCAAATGGCAAAGTTTAATACTTATGTGCAATAGTATAAAACGAAAACAACACTAATTATCTCCATTAATGTCTAGCTGCAAAAATAAATCTACCTCTTAAAATCTGAACGTTTACTTCGTAAACAAAACACAAACATCTCCCAACTAAAGTGCTGATGAATTAAAGTAAAACACTGCCAAGACAACAGCACCATAAATAAGGGATGGAGTTTACAAACTACAAAAAGTCTGAACATTTTACTTCTTTTGGCTGAGAGTCATAACTAAAGGACATTGTTTCAAAAGTGAAAGGCATAATTCAAAATCTGCAGCCAAGGCGGAAAAAAAACGGGTTTATTTGAAATGCCGGATGACACTTGTTAAAAATTATAGTCTATAAACTTTAGCCGGAGACTGCGATGCTGACGCCTGTATCCTGATGAAGTTGTGACCTTGATAATACGGTTTCTAACCCTCCCTCCCTCTCGGTTCCCTCTGTGAACATGCACTGGCTGGAGGTTCACTGATGAAAGGCTCTCTTCTCCACTGCCCCTCTGAAAATATAAGCTGTTGACCTCAGGCCTCCGGAGCTAAAGCTAAATCATGCGTGTCCACTGGATGAACCACTCCTGGAAGATAAAACTGCAACTGGCTCCTTCTGCAGCCAGCACAATCTTCAGACCTTCAGTTTTAATGCGCTGACACTGAGTAGAAAGACACTGGAAGCTGAAGGCCCATCACAAGAGGCTTTATTTAATGACAGTGACATTGAGGAGACAACAGTATCATACTGCATCTGCAAGGGAAATGGGCCAAACAGCCATCGAGCTAAAATCATCTTTTAAATGATATTTTGGAAATAAAATGGAATATAATTTTTTTTTTTTTTTTTTTTAATGGAATATTTCAGGTAAGGCTGCTAAAATATCTTCTTTTCCACAGAAAGAAGTAAAGACCATTTCACAGCGAGGATGAAAACTATAACGATTAGGGCTGGGAATTGACACCAATTTTACAATTCGATTCTTTCCATTCACAAGCTTTCGATTTGATTATGATTTTTTTATTCGATTCTTTACTGATTATTGTGGATATACATCAGATATAGAACATGGCAAATTTTCTTGAGGGAAAAAAGTTCTTAATTAAAGAAAAGTTTTTATAATAATAGTTACAATACTAACATTACTATTACACAATTTCTACTCCAATTTGTTTTTTGAAATATAAACATGGAAATGGTAGCAATCATAAATTGACGGATTTATTTAAACGTGGATTAATATTGAAAAACATTTAAAAAATATAATAAATAGGTCATAAGTTTATGGAAGTTTACGGAGTGGTTTTTCTGAGATAAATGTGACATTGTTCCAAAGCTGTTTAACTGGCGTCTTTCCGCGGTTGAAACACTGATTGAGCGATTACGTGACGTGATAAAGATTTCAAAGTGTTGTACTAATCTTTTAAAGCAGCACTAGATAACTTTGCTCTCGGGGTCCCCCTATAGTTGGGAAAAAATCGTAAACTCTGTCATCATCAGGAGATGTGCGCGTGCATTTGTTGACATGACAACCATGATAGCCCTGAACTAGTGATGAACGGGTCGTCTCATAACCCGCTGACCCCGTATGTCTATTTAATGGTCTCGGGTGCGGGGCGGGTTGTAAAAATATATACAGTGGTGTGGGGCGGGGCAAATATTTTCATAAAAGCGGGACCCGCGGGTTGGAAAAAAAGCAGACCCGCGCATCACTAACAGTTATCCTGAACACTGTTCACATGCAGGAGTTCTGCTTGCGTCGTGTGTGAAATGTCTCCATCCCAGGTACAGTGGCATTTGTTTCAGCATGTCATATGAATATAATTTCATGGGTTTTATTTTTTTTCAAACGCCAAATGATCGCGATGCTCACGTTTACAAGCCAGCGTCATTATAGTAGCCTAGTCTGTTGGTTACCGTTTTCCAGAATCTATAATACTTCCGTTCAATGTTTGAGGGATAGGTAATAACCATAGCAAGCATGACAGCCGAGTCAGCATCGGTCGGGCACGCCTCCTTCAGCGCACGCCAACGAGCAAACGCTGGCCCAATGTTGATCCTCGTCCTGCTTTAATCCCATCACTTTTTCGTTTCCTCGTATTGCTTTCCTCCAACAAAACCTTTGCTTTCGTATTTTTCTGTGCTGCTTCGGACATGACTATAACATCCGACAAACAAACGATAGTTGGGCTCGCACGTCCGAATGTAAGGAAGTGGTAGTGGTGGTGGAAGTGACGTATATGCCATAAAGCAGTCGAATTTTGTAGTTCTTTTTGTTCTCGGGTTACTACGCGAAACCCGAAGTTTAAAAGTACGATTAAAAAACGATAAAGACCCCGTCAGGCTATGGCAGACGTGTCATTCAACCTATTGTAAGTCGATGTATCATCACAAGAGAATATATTATGAAGGTTGAAAAGTTACCTAGTGCTGCATTAACATACCTTGACGTTCATTTATGTTCTGACGATTTTCTTTTCCTCAGCCCAAATAACGATAACTATAAAATCATTCTAATTCTTTGAGAATAGGGAAGTCCACACCACAACTATAAAGATGGTAGGAACGTTACTGTTGGAATCACTTTTTAGAGTGATTTTATTTTCAACTGCTCAATGATAAAAACATTGACAGCCAATCAGAATCCATCCAGCTTTAATAGGCGGCAGATGACAAAACTGCAGCATGTGCCTATAGTAAACCAGGATGTCCTTCGGAAAAGAGTAGAGGCGTAACCCCGGCATCCTTGCCAAAATTGCCTATTGGCCCCTGTCCATCATGGCCTCCTAATCATCCCCATATACTGATTGGCTTCATCACCCTGTCTCTCCTCTTCACTAAAAGCTGGTGTGTGGTGGGCGTTCTAGTGCAATATGCCAGGTGGATGCTGCACATTGGTGGTGGTTGAGGAGATCCCCCCTTTATATGTAAAGCGCTTTGAGGACCGAGAAAAGCGGTATATAAATGTAACAAATTATTATTATTAAACCGAATGTTATCATGTGTGGACACTAATATAGTTATCGCTATATTGTTCTTGGTGTGAATGGGCCTTAAGTCATATAGGTTTGAAATGACATGAGGGCGATTGTTTTTCATTTTGTGTGAACTAACCCTTTAGTGGTTCAGCATGTGAAGTGGAGTAGATGTAGTGGGCTGAAGTAAGCATGTTAAAGAGCACAGTCATGCCCACAAACACATTGAGAGCATTTCTATGAACAGGAAACTCTGATCCCTCAGCCCGCCAGACAGTTTGGCTCTGAAGAAGATTCATTACTTAATACGCACTTACTGTGCAAAAGAGGCAAACACAGCCAAAAGCAGCAGAATGAGAAACAACCAGAATAAAAGCGAAGAAAAAGCTGAAAGCAGGGGATTCATTCTCTCCCAAAGTCTTGCTAAGTCTTTTGTGTGTTCAATTGTGTACGTTGTGCTCCTCCTGGCCAAAGGGCAAGCACTCCCCCAGAGTATTAAAGGCAGGAGAAATGGAGAGCCGCTGTCCGCTGTGGCAGGAAGAGACTCCAACAGTGATTTCCTCTTAAAATGCAATCAAATAGGAGGAGAACTTGGAAAAGCTGCCCAAAACACAGGATACAGAAGTGCGTTGTGACCTCGCTAACTCCTCAGCTCTTCATTTTGGGCCCTGCCGGAGTAAATGCCTGGTTCTTTATTCATTCCTTTCATTTAAGTGTCTTTAATGATGAATGTTGTGCGATAAGCTAAGCTTGTGAATGAGTTCCAGCCGTCACAGTCTTGTGTCTCAGTCACTTCACCTTGACAGGGACAATTCTCTCACTGACTAGAGAAATGGCTCCATTGACTACATTCTGAGTGCACGTCTCCTTTAGTCAATCATTGCAAAAACGCAAGTTAGTCTCAGACTCTTACAGCATGCCCTACGGATCATTTGCAGACATTTTGTTATTATTGCACAACAAAAGGGGCAAGAGGTTTCTGAGAGATCTAAATCCAATTGGCTGGCTGATCTGATTTTAAGGACTCTAATATACAAGGATGTGCTTACAAGCTTATGATACTTCACACCAAAATCAAAAGACAAACACAACCCTTTGCACAATCAAGTCTATTTTGTTTCGCACTACGTTTTTTATATGACAATTAAGCCCCGTTCCCCAAATTCTCATTAGTTTCGTTCCCCCGCTCATTATTCTGACTGATGATTCTCATTAGATTCTCATAAATATAATACAATTTATTCTTTTTTTTTTTTTTTTTTTACAATAACAAATTACAGTAATAAATGTATTGTGTGTGAATCAGAGTCATTCAACTCAGTACAACACACATTATCATTGCAATAATAATTACAATATATCATTACGTTACGTTACAAAATATAAACACAGATCAGGCATAACATTATGACCACTGACAGATGAAGAGAATAAGACTCTTCTGATTATCTCTTCATGACGGCACCTGTTAGTGGGTGAGATATATTAGGTTGCAAGTAAATTTTTTCTTCAAAGTTGATGTGTTAGAAGCAGGACAAATGGGCAAGCGTAAGGATTTGAGCGCGTTTGACAAGGGCCAAAATTGTGATGGCTATGACTGTCAGAGCATCTCCAAAACTGCAGCTCTAGTGGGGTGTTCCCCGGTCTGCAGTGGTCAGTGTCTATCAAAAGTGGTCAGAGGAAGGAACAGTGGTGAACCGGTGACAGGGTCATGGGCGGCCAAGGCTCATTGATGTACAGTCTTGTTCAAAATAATAGCAGTACAATGTGACTAACCAGAATAATCAAGGTTTTTCGTATTTTTTTTATTGCTACGTGGCAAACAAGTTACCAGTAGGTTCAGTAGATTCTCAGAAAACAAATGAGACCCAGCATTCATGATATGCACGCTCTTAAGGCTGTGCAATTGGGCAATTAGTTAAATTAGTTGAAAGGGGTGTGTTCAAAAAAATAGCAGTGTGGCATTCAATCACTGAGCTCATCAATTTTGTGAAGAAACAGGTGTGAATCAGGTGGCCCCTATTTAAGGATGAAGCCAACACTTGTTGAACATGCATTTGAAAGCTGAGGAAAATGGGTCGTTCAAGACATTGTTCAGAAGAACAGCGTACTTTGATTAAAAAGTTGATTAGAGAGGGGAAAACCTATAAAGAGGTGCAAAAAATGATAGGCTGTTCAGCTAAAATGATCTCCAATGCCTTAAAATGGAGAGCAAAACCAGAGAGACGTGGAAGAAAACGGAAGACAACCATCAAAATGGATAGAAGAATAACCAGAATGGCAAAGGCTCAGCCAATGATCACCTCCAGGATGATCAAAGATAGTCTGGAGTTACCTGTAAGTACTGTGACAGTTAGAAGACGTCTGTGTGAAGCTAATCTATTTTCAAGAATAGAATCCCCCGCAAAGTCCCTCTGTTAAAAAAAAGGCATGTGCAGAAGAGGTTACAATTTGCCAAAGAACACATCAACTGGCCTAAAGAGAAATGGAGGAACATTTTGTGGACTGATGAGAGTAAAATTGTTCTTTTTGGGTCCAAGGGCCACAGGCAGTTTGTGAGACGACCCCCAAACTCTGAATTCAAGCCACAGTACACAGTGAAGACAGTGAAGCATGGAGGTGCAAGCATCATGATATGGGCATGTTTCTCCTACTATGGTGTTGGGCCTATTTATCGCATACCAGGGATCATGGATCAGTTTGCATATGTTAAAATACTTGAAGAGGTCATGTTGCCCTATGCTGAAGAGGACATGCCCTTGAAACGGTTGTTTCAACAAGACAATGACCCAAAACACACTAGTAAACGGGCAAAGTCTTGGTTCCAAACCAACAAAATTAATGTTATGGAGTGGCCAGCCCAATCTTCAGACCTTAATCCAATTGAGAACTTGTGGGGTGATATCAAAAATGCTGTTTCTGAAGCAAAACCAAGAAATGTGAATGAATTGTGGAATTTTGTTAAAGAATCATGGAGTGGAATAACAGCTGAGAGGTGCCACAAGTTGGTTGACTCCATGCCACACAGATGTCAAGCAGTTTTAAAAAACTGTGGTCATACAACTAAATATTAGTTTAGTGATTCACAGGATTGCTAAATCCCAGAAAAAAAAAATGTTTGTACAAAATAGTTTTGAGTTTGTACAGTCAAAGGTAGACACTGCTATTTTTTTGAACACACCCGTTTCAACTAATTGCCCAATTGCACAGCCTTAAGAGCGTGCATATCATGAATGCTGGGTCTTGTTTGTTTTCTGACAATCTACTGAACCTACTGGTAACTTGTTTGCCACGTAGCAATAAAAAATATACTAAAAACCTTGATTATTCTGGTTAGTCACATTGTACTGCTATTATTTTGAACAAGACTGTATGTGGGATGTGAAGGCTGGCCTGTGTGTTCTGATCAAACAGACAAGCTACTGTAGCTCAAATTGCTGTTAATGCTGGTTTTGATAGAAAGGTGTCAGAATACACAGTGCATTGCAGTTTGTTGTGTATGGGGCTGCATAGCCGCAGACCAGTCAGGGTGCCCATGCTGACCCCTGTTCACTGCAGAAAGCACCAACAGTGGGCACGTGAGCATCAGAACTGGATCACAGAGCAGTGGAAGAAGGTGGCCTGGTCTGATGAATCATGTTTTCTTTGACATCACGTGGATGGCCCGGTCTTTGTGGGTCTCTTAATTGGGGAACACATGGCACCAGGATGCACTATGGGAAGAAGGCAAGCCGGTGGAGGCAGTGCGATGCTTTGGGCAATGTTCTGCTGGGAAACCTTGGGTCCTGCCATCCATCTGGATGTTTCAGACCATGTACCTCTTTCAGCAGGATAATGCTCCTGACACAAAGCAAAAATGGTTCGGGAATTTTTTAAAGAGCCCAACAATGAGTCTGAGGTATTGACTTGGCCTCCAAATTCCCCAGATCTCAATCCAATCGAGCTTCTGTGAGATGTGCTGAACAAGTCTGATTCATGGAAGCACCACCTCGTAACTTACAGAACTTAAAGGATCTGCTGCTAACATCTTGGTGCCAGATACCACAGCACACATTCAGGGGTCTAGTGGAGTCCATGCCTTAAGGGGTCAGGGTTGTTTTGGCAGCGAAAGGGGAACCTACACAATATTATTTTATGCCTGATCGGTGGGGATATATTTAATTATTTATTAGCAATATAATAAAAGTACATTTTAGGAGAAATGTGCTGAACTATCATGAATATAGTGTCACAAAGAAAAAAAGAAGAAAATCAAATACACACACACACACACACACACACACACACACACACACACACACACACACACACACACACACACACACACACACACACACACACACACACACACCCCAAAACGCACCATCCTTGCAGACTTTGCTCCAGGGCTTTTGTGAAGACTTATCTACAGATTGTACTTCTGCATGGGTAGGGATTTTTGTATCCCAACCCATGGACAGTCAGATGGACTTTATATAGGGTTATTAACAGAACAGTTATTGTAAGGGTAGATTCATCACTGAAAACTTTATCGTACTACTCTTTAAACAGCATTATGGAAAAAATGGAACACTATGTGACAGCTTTGTTACCTGTACACAACAATGACCACCTTCACACAGCAGCAGAATGCGGTTGTCAGATCTGTATTTGAGTCCTTAATACGGTTACGTTCACACACAGAACAAGTGACAACCACATTCTATAACCAAACTCACACCTGTACATTTTCAGGACTCACAGCCACATTCTCTAAAAACCCGCGCTAGTTGTCCGTCACGTCATACAGTGCGAGAGAGTAGTGTGTGGCTTCGGTAACTTACAGCGACGGATATATGAGCTGTATGTCATCTGAAGTTTCTAGATCAAGTCACTGTTCTCCATCGGAGCGGCTCCCATCGGTTTTATGTTCTATGCGCACACGACTCAAACTCTGTGTCATGTGCGAGAGGCTGCAAAACACTCAACGCAAGTGAGTTGAAATCCATGCTCAAAACACACCTATTTTCTGAATGTTATAGTTCTTAGATTTTTTTTTTGCTGCTGCCGCCCCATCTACCCAATTTCTGTTATTGTACTTTCACTCTCAATTGCCTACTGTTGTTCTGTCTGCTCTTTTTGTCAATTGCCTTTATTTTTGTTTGTTTATTGTAAAGCGCTATATAAATAAAACTTATTATTATTATTAAGTGCAACGGTTAAAGGGTTAGTTCACCCAAAAATGAAAATTTGATGTTTATCTGCTTACCCCCAGTGCATCCAACATGTAGGTGTGTTTGTTTCTTCAGTAGAACACAAATAAAGAACTGGTGAAATCATAGACATATATTATGTAGATTGTAGATTCCTCATTCGACCGATCCGCACAGGCACTAATGAGGAATCTCTATCTATCTATCCATCCATCTATTATATATATATATATATATATATATATATATATATATATATATATATATATATATATATATATATATATATATATATATATATATATATATATATATATATATATATATGATCGTGCCAGTTTGACCTTGTCAGACGGAAGTAATAACAGATAGGAACACTAGAGACTCGTCGGGCTATGAGGTAAAAAAAATAACAAATACTGTTCAGTTTCTCACAGAAACCAATCGGTTTGTGTCTTAAGACATCAATGTGTCGTCATGAGCAGCAGGGGTTTTGTGCATGTTGTCTAAGCATGTTATTTTGTTTGTTTCGCTCTCATAGAGTTGTAATCCATTCGCATGATTATATGACTGGCACACAGCAACGATTGGAGTTAAAAATCTTCAGTTGTGTTCTACTGAAGAAACAAACACACCTACATGTTGGATGCACTGGAGGTAAGCAGATAAACATCTAATTAAATTATTTGGGTGAACTACATTTTTGAAGGGTCCAGCTTGTGTGTTTACACTGAAGCTTCTGTCGGTTAATGAAGATTTGATGGATAAAATCGTGGCTCAATTGGACTATTGTCATATGTCGTGTTTTATGAATGTCACCATCTTTTATATTAATTTGCCGCTATGGTTACTGGTAACATAATACACAAGTTGCGCATTCATACATAGGCTACTGTAAAATGCTGTGTGAACGGGATATTTCGAGACTCACACCTGTAATTAAATGCGGTTGTCAATCCCAAAAATTTACTGTGAACCTAGCCATACTTTTGCTTCAGGCAGAACTGACAGAATGGCAGTTTCTTCCAGATTCTCCCCTCTGGTTGGCCAAACACTGTGTTTGTTATCCTCCAGTTTTAAAATGTTTACTACAAACATAGAGGTTTTTCAGATGTTATCTCAATATTTATGTTCTTTTCAGCCTTTAGCCACTACCTACAACAAGCTGGATCCTTCACTGGAAACTGAAAAACTTTTACTCTGTGAATTCCCACAACCGGGAACAATGGGACATCATTATGACAAAGTACTTTCTACTAAAGCAAGCTTGTATTTGATAGGTAGCCAAGTTTTATTGAAAGCCCATTTTGCCAGCAGTGAAGTAAGTTGTTTAACTTATACATTTAAAAGCTAAAAGCTATTTAGCAAGCAGTTTCCCCAACCCTGCGACACAGTCAGCTGTGTGTGCTGTGTGTTCGTGCTGTACTCACTTGAGTGTTTCAGCCAGGTAGAAGCTCTGCTGCACGTCATCATGATTGGGAGTGTTGGCGTAGACGTCTCTCACTCCGCTGTAACCCCCTTCAACCCTGCAGTACTTCTCCAGAGCCTAAGATACAGAGATATAAATGCAGCTGTTAGTTTCAATGTAATTTCTAGACCCCTGCTTGAAAAGTTTTCAACTTTTCAAGCGCCAACATAGGTGTCAGACTGCCTATGCAAATACCCCAGCTGAGACACTAGCCAATAGCATTCATGCAACAATGGAAAAATGAACATGATTGGCTGTAGTCACTGACAGTCGCGTCAGCAACATGCTTCAGACATGCCATCCGTCAAGCTCCATTCAAAAGACTTCCATCCCCAAGTCTATTTGACAGGGCTGGGCAATTCAAGCCACTTTTCTGCAGAATTTATCTCCGACCCTGATCAAACTCACCTGCCTGTAGCCCCCTGCTTTATGATATTCTGGTCTCTAGATATACCTGGGGCTGCTCCTTCAGTGTATGGGAGATTCAGCCTGTTTTATTGCTAGTAAGGCATAAATAGTAGGACCAATCACTCAGAAAAGTAATACTGTTGCAGAGTTTACCTCAAGGAGCTTCATGATTTACAATAGAAAAAAACTGTGCGAGACAATTTATGCCCTGAAGTTTAATACTCCGGATTTAGGCGTTTCTTTAAAAACCAAGTATCAAGAACTTACTTCTATTCAGTAAAGATGCATTCAATCAATCAAAAGTGACAGTAAAGACTTTAATATTGTTACAAAATATTCCATTTCAAATAAATGTCATTCTTTCTATTCATCAAAGAATCCATAAAAAAGAATAATTTTCCACAAAAAAATATAAAGCAGCATAACTGCTATTGTTATGCAAAGAGTTATTTTAAATGTTTTGCAGCCTTGCTGAGCATAATGCACTTCTTTCACAAACATTAAAAAACAAAGCCATCCCCAAACTTCTGAACAGTAAGGTGTGTGGTGTTCTGGTAAACCCTACATGACGGGGACAAAATGTCCCCACAAAGATGGCAATATCAAAAGTCATTGTGAGGACATTTTTGGTCCACAACCGCTTATAAATCATACTAAATGATAGCCTGACTTCGTCATCCTCCGTTTCTAGTCAGAATATGAGTCTGATACTGCGTCATTGGGCTGTAATTATGAGGCGCTTCAACCGAACCATGAAAGAAAATACCTCTGTATTCAATCGGATAGACCTACAACCAATCAGAGCAACGGAGTAAGTGACGGGTGACCCATAGCTGTTACCAAAACTCAACTGCATGCACGCTGGAAGAGGTACAAGAAGATGAGTGTAAACCATCTTTTTTTTTTTTTTTTTTTAAACCATCTCCTAAACAATCGGTGTTGTAAAAAGAATTTAAGGATACAAAGAGTAGTTAGCAACACAATCATTATTATTGAGAGAAATAGTAAAGGTGAATGCATTTACGAACAAGTTCTAGAATGAACTTCTATTCTCCAATTTAGGGTTACTCTTTGGTGACGTGGATACCCAAGCCTTCATGGGGCCCTAAACAGAATTTTATTTGAGGGCCCCTCAGTACGATTGACTATTGTCAATTCTTGATAATAATCGCACAAAACTGTATCAACTGTATTAGTTGTACATTAGTTGCTTACATCATGTCTGTCTGTCTCTGTCTGTCTGTCTGTCTGTCTGTCATGTTTTTACCCTTATACGGTTTTTAATTGTAACAGTAGCAAACCCACAAGAGTGCTCAGTTGTTCATTTGCACTTATTTATAATCAAAGTCTTACATATCCCAGTCTGAACTGTACTGTATGATTTAATATATATATATATATCTTATGCAAAATATGCTCACTTTTTTTTTACCCCAGGATTCTTTGATGAATAGAAAGTTCAAAAGAACAGCATTTATCTAAAATAGAAAGCTGTTAAAGAATCATAAATAAGGTGTTTACACAACTATTTTCAACATGATAATCATGAGAATGATTTTTGAAGGATCATGTGACACTTAAGACTAGAGTAATGGTGCTGAAAATTCAGCGCTGATTACAGGAACACATTACAATTTACTTGATGTTCACACACACACACACACACACACATATATATACACACACACATATATATTCAAACATTAAACAGAGCTTTTATTTTGGCGGAAACACGCAATGATGTCTGTCCATCATTGTATAAAGCCCGCCCTGACAATTTGATTGGTCGAACAGCTCTGTTTCAAGCACAGTTGCTCCACAACGGATCAAGTCAAGACCAAACTTCCTGACCTCAAATGTTGTGGGCGGGGCTAAATTCGGCTGGCATCCAGGCTTACTAAAATACATTTGCATTTTTGAAAATGTAAAAATGCAGAAAGTGTTCTGCGATGGTTGGTTTGTGGTTAGGGGAGAATATACAGTCTGTACAGTATAAAAATCATTATGTCTATTAAAAGCCCCCAAAAACCAAACCAAATCGAACATGTGTGTGTGCGTGTGTGTGTTGTAGTGATATTTTAACCTCATTTACCAAATCTAGGACATATTTGAATACAGTTTAAAACTACCGAATTCTATTTATTTTTTGATCAATAAACATCAAAGTTAAACAGAAAAAAAGATAATTGATTTGTTTAAAATGATCTACTTTTCATGCTAGAAACCTCATATAAAAATGTATCTAACAGTAATGGCACTTGTGCCTCTAATGGCACCCTATTGTGCCCTGTTTGGGAAAAGTGCCATAATAAGAATCTAATTATTGACGTTGTGGCAGTGTAAAAAAAATGGTAAGATAATGAAGATTTGACAAAGTCATTTTTGAAGGAAAGAATCAAGCCTTTCATTCAGTGAGTGTCGAGCCAGCACATTTTACCGAGATGGCAGAGGGAGAGCGAGGGAGGAAGAGATGTGATGTATCGCCTAAAGGGACAGACACATCACAATGGCAATCTGAAGTCATTATGATACAATTACAAGGCTGTGAGATACTGGCGGTCTCCATTGTCTCTAATCCTGCTATGCTGAAGTGCAGGGAGTGTCTGAGGGCAGGGATAAAGCCTCACTGTGACTCACAGTCTGGCCTACATCCCAGGCTAACTGTGGCGACATGTTTACCAGTCACATACTAATGACTGTGTAATAAGTAATAAGTGTAATAAGTGATGCAAAAAATCCACACAACAGTTCTCACCTGTACCGCCTCCCAACCCCACTGTCTGTACTTGGGGTCGTGGGTGAACCTCCACATGTACATGTATGTTTCGATGACCTCCGGCCTCAGGATGAAGTACTTCTCATTTTGCCGAGTGGCGATGGCCTCCACGCCGCCGTCGAAACGGAACGCCTCAGGACCCAGCTTCATACCTGAAACATACATGCCGTCAAATTCATTGCTCAAACGTCCATGTTGACAAGGGATTATGGGATTACATTGTTCCTGAGATGAAGAGAAACACTATCTGGATGTGGATTAGGGGCTGTGGCATAATCTGGACCTTTGCTAATCTGCATCAGATAAAAATACCTACGCATTATGCACATGTCGGCGAAGGCTATGACTGTGTGTGTGTGTGTGTGTGTGTGTGTGTGTGTGTGTGTGTGTTTAACTAGTACCAGAGGGATTTATGTGTGTGTTCAGGGTTTACTGGCACTGAGCAGAGTCAGCAAAAGAAAACACTTGACTAGTAAAGTAACAAATCTCTTGCCACTGCACAGATGTGGAAAGATATGTCACATACTCTGTATACAAGGTATGTTAGACAAACCTACATATAAAAGTATAATTAAAATATTAAATTGAAATATATTGCTTTGTTTTCCCATTACAATTTTCCACAACATCTCATTACCATAAAGTTTACACAAGTAAATAAATAAATAATTTTCCTTACTGTGATTGCCATTTTACCTTTGAGTACTTTAGATTTATTCTTGTAATTCTCATTATTCTGCATTACTGTTAAACAGTAATTTGCAGTAAATCATAATTATATTACAATATAAGACAGATTTTGGATTTGTATAACAGGCACAGTTCCATAATTGTATGCGTTTTATTGATGCTTCGAAAGCTTTTGATCGTGTAACTCATGAAAAATTATTTTATAAATTATACAAACCAAGGGGTTCCCAAATGTCTGGTCAGAAATCTGGCTTTTTGGTATGCGCATCAGTCAATGTATGTAAAATGAGGTAACTTTGTGTCTGCTCTATTCAATTTATGTAATGGAGTTAGACAGGGAAGCATTTTGTCTCCCTTTCTTTTTAATGTTTATTTGGATGATTTATCGAAGCTGCTACACAGCTGTGGAACAGGCTGTATGCTTGGTAATATGATTATAAACCACTTGTTGTATGCGGATGATCTGGTGATTTTTAGTCCATATAGTGCTGGTCTTCAAGAGTTTTTGAACATCTGCTCACAATATGGCACAGATGTTGACATTAATTATAATGCAAAAAAATAGTACTATTATGATTGTCAGGAGTAGGGAGGACTTGGTAACTTTGGTATTGTTCTTAAAGGTCCCGTTCTTCGCGATTCCATCTTTCAAACTCTAGTCAGTGTGTAATGTTGCTATTAGAGCATAAATAATACTTGTAAAATTATAAAGCTCAAAGTTCAATGCCAAGCGAGATATTTTATTTAACAGAAGTTCCCTTTCAAAGCCTACAGCGAACAGCCGGTTTGGACTACACCTCTGCACTTCCTTCAGGAATGACGTCACTAGAACGGTTTGTTGACTAACCCTCCGCCCACAAGAACACGCAAAATAGGGGGCGTGGTCTTGTTGCTCTCCCACGTGGAGAAGAGCGCACATTCAGCGCTTGCATCTCCCCGTTATGGTTAGAGGCGGGACTTTTCCGGGCAAAGTGCGCTAAGCTGCTGTCCAATCACAACACAGGAAGCGCTGGCCCAATCAGAACTCGTTACGTGTTTCTGAAGGAGGGACTTCATAGAACAAGGAAATCATCAGGCCGTTTTTAGGACAGAGGAAACAGCGCTGTACAGATAAGTAAATTGTGTGAAAAATACTGTGTTTTTTTACACGCGAAACATGAACTCATGTTATATTGCACACTGTAAACATAATCAAAGCTTCGAAAACACGTGAAGAACGGGACCTTTAAAGTGTGTGATGAGGCTAAATACTTAGGACATTACATAACTGATGACCTGTCTGATGATAGGGACATTTTTAGACAATGTCGTATGACATATACACAAGCTAATATGTTAATCTGCAAATTTCATATGTGCTCAGGATCAGTGAAAACTACACTTTTAGAGCATTTTGTACCCCTATGTATACTGCTCATTTATGACGCCGCTATAGGAAGAGCAGCATGCAGAAACCTACTGTAGCATATAATGATGGAATGAGGCTGCTGCTTAAGGTGCCACGTTGGCGCAGTGCGAGTCAGATGTTTGTCAGTGCTGGTGTGCTCACCTGCTCTGCAGTGCTGCGCAATATCATGCACAGAAGTGTGCAGACGGACTGATTCAGCAAATAGTATAATCTTAGCACTGACAAACCCAACACTAAGTTCAGTCAGATTCTTCTCCAGTATGTGGAACCACTGGCATTTTAGCTTGTGTGTAAATGTGTGCTATTGTGGATTTTTATTGTTGTTATTTTTGTTGTGTTTGTATTGGTATTACTGTATTGGTGTTATGTGTTTTTGGAGTGTGTCCTGATTAAAAGTTTTGATTGATTGATTGATTGATTGATTGATTGATTGATGTAAACACTTTACTCAGACAAAAACAACGATAATCATTTATTCAACGAGAATAAACTTGTTTTTTTTTTTGCAATCAAAGTTGGTAGGCAAGAAAAATACAAAATAAAAATGGTATCACTTGTACTGCACTTTTCTAACTATAACTACACAATGTATGTATTACCAAATATATATTTTTTTAAATTAGCTTCTAGGACAGGACATAGTGAGACAAATATATATATATATATATATATATATATATATATATATATATATATATATATATATATATATATATATATATAGTGTATGTGTCCGTGTGTGTGTGAAAAATATAATATTTTTAAAGGAAAACGACAAAAAATAAAAGTAACTTAATCGATGAATAAATAAATTAATTAATATAATAATAAAAAAATAATTAATAAATAAATAAAGAACAATTTAATAAAGGACCAAATAAATAAATAAATAAACAAAAACAAATTAATGAATAAATAGGATTCGTTTCTTGACCGCACCAAGGTGATGTGGGGGTGTTCACCAACCAATACCATATAAACATGATATCTTGTTTCAACATTATCAAAGCAGTTCTCTCTCACTCACTTGTTCGGGTGTAAGACTCGTGACACGTGCGGGCGATCTCAGCCGCGAGTTCCATCTGGCTACCCGTCTTATCATCGGGGGCGCCATCTGCCCCTAAAGCAATCATACCACCGGCAAAGCAGGTCAGGTGACCCATCTTGTGCTCCAGGAGTCCGCCTTTCCATTCTGCGATATACGTCAACCCTCCACTTGACTTCCGGATCAAATTCTTTTCAATCGCCTACAGAACAAAACATTTAAAATAGAGATCACCTTTTAATGTCAATTTCTTCACTCTCTGGTTATTTACACTGTGTGGGTTCAAATGAACTTTGTCCTTGTTTGCATTTGTTTTGTTTGCCTGATACTAAACGGGACATTCAAGGCTTCGGAGTGATTTCATTCTCTCAAAAGCGTCATCCGAACAGTTCAAGGCCCAGAGTAAGGAAGATCATATCAGAGATCAGGGTCACAGCTGTGTGCCAGCGATGTGTATTTACAGAAGCATCACACACATGGGAAATGAGATTCTTATCTGTCTGGAAACGGGCTTCTGTGCATTTGAATGGAAAACTGGAGACGTTCATCACTATGGCACCAAAGGGACGTAAGGAAACAAGTAAAAGGTCTGACTCTTTCTTTTTCTTACATCATACCCTTAGTCATTTTATTTCATCATAAAAATGGCCTCAGTGTTGTGGAGAAACTGAAAGTAGTAACAGCCAGCTTAATGTTTTTTTTAGTGTGTTAAATAATATATAGTAGAATTTCACATACTGATGGCATTTTTGTAAACAAGTAGCAGCATGGATGCTGCATTGATGTCTAACTGAATAAGAGTAAGATGAGTATTTAATCAAACATATTTTCCTTATTTAAACATGACAGTCATCGGAACAGATCCTCTGTAAAGACCAAAAGAACCAGGCAAGTCGTCTGCACAGACCTATGACCAGCTTCGTCTCGATATGAATTTGATGAATTGGCAAAAGGAACTGATGAAATATTTGAATGCTACAATCCACAATCTGATTCTGACTTGTGATGCAGCCTGAATCATAAATCACTGGCCTCCCACTGGCCTCCCAACTGAGCCTGGCATCTCACGTTGCTCATTTTTCCTGCTTCTAATACATCAACTTTGTGGACAAAATGTTCGCTTGCTGCCTAATATATCCCACCCACTAACAGGAGCGTTATGAAGAGATAATCAGCGTTATTCACTTCACCTCAATGTTATGCCTGATCGGTGTGAGTGTATACATTGTGATATTTTATATAACGGCCTCAGAAGTTGTAAAATAGTTATTCAACATGAAACTAACTGGCAGACTAACAATGTTGAGGTCAAAGGCCATGTAGACTTAGCCTGGTTTTACCAGACTCTCGTACATTTCATTTGTACA
Organism: Pseudorasbora parva; assembly: GCF_024679245.1. Taxonomy (NCBI): domain Eukaryota; kingdom Metazoa; phylum Chordata; class Actinopteri; order Cypriniformes; family Gobionidae; genus Pseudorasbora; species Pseudorasbora parva. Next base: position 37,501,018 of record NC_090186.1, on the reverse strand, counting down.
TAGAGTCTGGCCACTCTCCATTGACAAGGGTTTATTTCCGCGAAGGCGGGCACCCCGTTGAGGTTTAAAACTATTGGATCTGCCCTGAGCTACTCTGAATCTGCCATAACCAATCGCTAACGTTTGGTCGTGACGTATGTAATGCGCCCTTCGCCTGTTTCACTCATGGAAATACTACAAAATAAAAGTGCACATGTGCATGCCACCTCAGTAATAAAACTATAGGATAAAACCTAAAACTCGTTCATTCGGATTGTGATTTATTCACGCCACGGTGGAGAGAACGCAGCGCTCACGTGGTCCGTAACATCATTGTATGCTGTAAATAAAATGTCATATGCTTGGTATGATAATAAATGCTGCTATAAATAACAGACCAATTCAAATGTTTAAGTGCTTTTATTTTATTTTGTTTGAGTGGTGATGAAATATATTGCTCTTCTAAATACTTGCCAGCATTTTAAGGAAATACAAGTCTATAAATGCATCCTAATAACAGCAAAGCAACCGTATGGTGTTCTGCAGTGGTCAAAAATGATTACAAACAGTGAATTTTGAAGTGATATATTGTTGAAAACTCAGAGATGTGGATTCGGACAGCTATTACATCAACACGGCCGGGGATTTTTCCGCGGGTGGTGAGAGACGGATGGCAATAAAATAACTGACCAGTCCATGTAACTTAAATGATGGCAATACCTTCCGACCCCACGAGAAACAGTTACCGTCCGAATAGCTTCAGCCAACTCCTTCATCACTAACGAAGCGATCTGGAAAATCAAACTTTTCCCGAATTTACCCTGTTGGAGGGCCACAACATCATGGCCACCAACAAACCCCAGCAAAGACTGTTATTGCTCCGGCTTTAACTTCTGGATATTCGGCAGCGGTGCGGTGCCACAATGCAATGAATGGTTTAGTTTGTATTACTGAACTACAACTCAAACTAGCGCTCAACATCAACGTCATCGTTCTCAGCCACTCCCTCTGTTCGCTGATTGGACCGGTACAAATTTGTTCGGAGAAAACCTAAGACTGCACAGCAGTCCCAGACGTAGTACTGAAGGAAAATGAAAATTGAGCGGAAGTACGTAGGAGGGCAGAGCCAGGCTAATGTAGACTTACCCAAAAAGGGGCTTAACACAAAAAAAAACAGTCATATGATTACCTTAGATCATTATGAACCAATCACCAGAACAAATTACCTCGAAGAATTTGAGAAGGGTATTACCTCGAGATACTGCAGCATTATATTAACAGCTGGGAGAGTCAGAAATTCAAATTGAAAATTTCCTTGACTATATATATATATATATATATAGTTATTGTAGGATTAAGGGATGTAGAATATGATCATACAGAATGAGGCATTATTATATGCTTTATAAGTACTAATAAATAGCCAATATCCTAGTAAAATGCATGCTAATAAGTAACTAGTTAATAGTGAGAATTTAACCCTACAATAAAATGTTACCAATGTATCTTCTTTCACATGACACGGATTGGTAGACAGGGGTCCTGCACTTTTCCAAATCACCATAACTTTAAAACAGTAGAACAATTATGCATGAAATCAGCTTCCTGAATACCACAGTTGAGCAGAATCAAGTATTCCAATGACACTAGTTTGTAGCTTGGAAAGCTAGTTGTGAAGTAGCTCCCCCAACACTATTTGGTACAAAAATGAATACTTTAGCATTTAGCATTGCTCTAACAACTGAAACTCAATCTACTGATATGTCAACAGTCATTGCTGCACTGGGCAAATAATTGAATACTACAGCTGAGAGGTGGGGATGAAAGGAGATGATTGAGCGGCCTATCCATAGTTAGTGAGATAAATTAGGTGAAATCAAGCTGTATAGAGAGTTAAAGGCCTGATAAAGAGCTTTATGTAGTTGTAATGAATGCCTGGGTAAAATGGTTCAGCCCTCTGAAGGTGACCCGAAATAATGCACTTTTCTTTTCTTGGATGATTGGCCTGGAGTCCAAAGGAGTCCAAGTGTGTGTGTTCTAGTCCCTCCTGGGAGGCACCCAGACAGACGGCCAGAGGGACAACATTATCTTAGGCAGGTTGAGATGTTTCTCTCTAATGAAAGTGTGGATTGAGTTTGTGGTCTGTAACAATCAGTCCCCACCAGCTTTCCAAAGCTGTCAAGGACAGCTCCAGCAGAAACCACACACACACACACCATGAAGAGGAATTCTAACTATATATATATATATATATATATATATATAATACACGCATATATTGATAGTATAGTAATTTATCCTGAATTTAATCATCTTATTCTAGTATTATGTATATAATATTATAGTATTTATTATGAATTTTAATTAACTACAAATATAAAAGCAAAACGTTTCCTAATTTTTTTTATTTTTTTTGTTAAGTTTTAGTTTATTTTTGAAAAAAAAAATCTACATACAGTACAAACATAATGCCTTGCAGATTTAAATAATACATTTTATTTTTAGCATGAACTTACTGAACAGAAACAGAAATATTTGAAAATATTAATAATCAATGTTTGAAATGACACCTAGAGAACAAGCCTGCAGTATCCCTCTCATTTACTGAAGCTTTCGCGCCTCGATCGCCCCCCGGTGACCGGTCCCAGTATAGCCGCCCCTCTGTGATTTCTAATGGACGCGAGGCAAACTAAATAATAAAATTACACTTTAAAAATGTTTCCCCAAAGTTAGTTTATGTCACTGAAGGCAGTTATCATCACGATGATTTCATTTCAGGTGTTCGTTTTAAAAATAAGTTTACTTTGAGTTAGTTATTTGATGCTATAAAAACGGGGGGTGTGACGTCATGATTGACAGCTGAGACTGACGGCTTCTCTGAGTGAAGTTGTCACTGAGGCACTAACAGACTTTTTTCGGAATTTTTGGGAGCAGATTAGAGCTTTAGCTTTAATTTCTACATTTCCATAACTGTTTATTTCACACCAACATTATTAATTGTTCTGCATCTGCGAGAGTGTGGGCGGGCTTTTGATATCGCGACTGTACTTCCTGCTCTACTTCCTGCGCTCTACTGCGCAACTCCGGTCCCGAAATCGCTACTGCGCAGACTCGGTCCCAAGATGTCCGCGCCGTGCAAGGGCGCCTGAAAGCTTCAAATCTGCCAAGCGGAAACGGATGATGTCGAGTCGTCCATATTTTTTTACGGTCTATGCTAGAGAATTAATGGCATACGATCATGATATTTAATACATTACCTTTCATTTATGACCACAGTGGAAGAGCAGTTCATTTCCTAGAATGCACTACCCATTTAAAATAGAGCAAACCTTCAATATATATCCAGCAGATGTATTTATTTGGAATAAGGACGTATGATATCGTGTGTAGAAATTTAAACCAGTTACTGTGGTAATTTTTACTGGACAGTACTAAAATTGTCTAACCTGAACAAATGTGTTCTATATTTCAGAAAACAAACGGTAATATTCAGGTAAATTAGCCTAAATTAATTATGTAATTATGCTTCTATTGACTTACGGTAACTTGTATTATTACATTTATTGAATTTTGTTCAACCCTGGTTGAAAAACCACAACTGTGTTGGTACTGTGTTCCTAATATAAGTAAAAATGCTGACACAAGTCCATTTAGCTTGAAGGCATCCTCCAAGAAACATGGATACCAAAGATCCTCTGGACATTTGATCAAATAGGCAGAAGAATGTAACATTTCTCTGGTCTTTTTCTCTTTGTAAAAAGTGGACTTTACCTGCAGGGCATCGTAGTAGAGCTTCTTTCCCTCCTCGTCACTTTTGTCTGACATGAGCCAGGCCTTCAGCAGGTACTCGTAGAAACTGTCCCCCAAGCCTCCAACTGAGACGTGATCTGCAACACAGCCAAAATACCAGTTTGTGAAAAATCCTTTCCTGCATTCATGTACAGTCACAATAGTCAGCTGTAGAACTTAACAAATTCATAAGACATGAATGTGCACACACACACACACAGACACACACAGGCGTTGACATAGTACAAGAGAGCTAGAGAAGCACTCATCTCAGTACGTTTGTATGATAAAACATGATTGGAATTATGCAAATATCAACATAAAGTGAAACTGGAGTACTTATAGAGTAGTAGTAATTGTAGTAGATGCTTGTGCATTGAAACACTGAAAACATTGAAAGCTGGTAAAAACATACATACACACCATACCATACCATAAATAATGAATAAAAGGTTACAAACTACAAATGAAAATTCATACAGAAAATAAAATTCATATTTTTGTACTGCAATAAAACTAAATCTAAAGGTCTTATGATAATTATATATAATGCAATTAAATTAGGATTTTGGAATAATTATACATTTCCATCTGAGCAGCACATTGTAAATGTCACAAAAAAACACCTTCAAAATAGTCATCAAAGATGCTCAATGATGATCAATGATTCGGATCGCTAGTGTCACGTTATTTCAGCAGTTTGGCATGTGATCCGAATCATTGATCGATTCACTGATTCACAACCTTTTGAATCTTTATTTGAGGTTTGAACACAAACAAGGAAGAGAAGATAATGCTGAATAAAGTCGTAGTTTTTGTTATTTTTGGACCAAAATGTATTTCCGATGCTTCAAGAGATTCTAATGAACTAACTGATGTCACATATGGACTACTCTGATGATGTTTTTATTCCCTTTCTGGACATGGACAGTATAGTGTGCATACACTTGCATACGCTCTCGGACTAAATATAAAACATCTTAAACTGTGTTCTGAAGATGAACGGAGGTCTTACGGGTGTGGAACGACATTAGGGTGAGTCATTAATGACATCAATTTCATTTTCGGGTGACCTAACCCTTTAATGCATTTAAATGAGATACATATGCAGTAACTAAAATATATCTACATTGCTTTGGAAAAAGAAAAGTATGAAAATATGAAGCTGATGTAGGACACGCAGCTGTGATTGTTGGTTATTGCACATTTTAAACCATAAGTCAAGCATCAGCTATTAGCGGGTCATTTTATTCACTGGCCCCTGAGCTGCATAATTTAAATATCCCTGAGGAAGATTAACAAATATCTGCCTAATTCAGAAATTTAGCTGAGTGCAAAATGAGTACCATAGAACCCCCTTTGACATTTGAAAGAAGACTTTAAACTATGGCAAAATGTTTGTTTTTCCTTTCTGTGCATTTTCCCTCAGCAGTGTATTTTTTACGGCTGTCTGCGCTGTGGCTCGATTTCTCTTGACGTATCTATCACACAAACAAGTGCTTAATGAGGTATAAATATTCATGAGCTTGATCATCAATCAGACAATCACACAACAGTGCTGTTCCTCGACCCACAGATCCTCATCTCTCACACACAGTGGACTGGACAGCACTAAACGGACTGCCCCATTCACCGTTCCACCTACACACATACACATTTATTTCCTCCTTGCGCACACAGACCTGACTTATCAAGGATTTAGCCAGATAGAAAAGAATACACTGCAGCTCATTCATTTATCAAATGAATGCTTAAGTGGAATCTTATTGGTTAAAGACCAATGGACTTATAACCCACAATTTGTAGGTTTATTTATAAACTAAAAAGGTACTAAAACTGCCCTCTTTCAAGGCATTTGCTAAACTAGGTTTTTAAACCCAGAAAAAGTGAATGATTTTTGTCCGCGTAAAACTCACCTGCTATGGGGTTTACATATACTCAGTTCCTTAATAAAACTCTTAAGCAAACACACTAAACGGTAGTGTTTTGACAAAACGGTGTTAAATAAAATATTTGCAAGTAAGTGTGCGATTACATGTACACTATTATTTATAAGTTTGGGGTCAGTCATTTTTTTAATTTTTCTGAAAGAACTATGTTAACCAAGGCTGCATTTATTTGATCAAAAAAACCCGTAAAAACAGTAATGTTGTAATAATTTTACAATTACAATTTATTTTAATTAGTGCTGCCAAATTGATTAATCACATTTAAATCAGATCTAACATAAAGTGAACATTTTGTACGTGTTAGAAGCAGAAAAATGTGCAAGTGTAATGATTTGAACGAGATTGACTATCGTCAAACTAAGATGACCAGGTCAGAGCATCCCCAAAACTGCAGCTCTTCTGGGGTGTTCCCGGTCTGCAGTGGTCAGTCTCTATCAAAAGTGCTCCAAGGAAGGAACAGTGGTGAACCGGCGACAGGGTCATGGGCGGCCAAGGCTCATTGATGCACGTGGGGAGCGAAGGCTGGCCTGTGTGGTCTGATCAAGCTAACTATTGTAGCTCAAATTGTTTAAGAAGTTAATCCTGGTTCTGATAACAAGACCAGTCTGGGTGCCCATGCTGACCCCTCTCCACTCTTTCAGCAGGATAATGCGCCAAAAATAGTCCAGCAATGGTTTGAGGAGCACAACAACGAGTTTGAGGTGTTGGCTTGGCCTCCAAATTCCCCAGATCTCATAGGATGTGCTGAACAATCAAGTCCAACCCATGGAGGCCCCACCTCACAACTTACAGGATTTAAAGGATCTGCTGCTAACATATTGGTGCCAGATACCACAGCACACCTTCAGGGGTCTAGAGGAGTCCATGCCTTGATGGGTCAGTGCTGTTTTGGCAGAAAAAGGGGGACCAACACAACATTCAGGAGGAGTGTTGCAGTGAAGGCAAAGCTGATTAGAATTGTAATTTTTGTAACAATATAAATGTATTTACTGTATTTTGGACCAACTTGATGCATCATAGCTGAATAAAACTATTCTATATATATATATATATATATATATATATATATATATTTTTTTGCAGTCTCTATTGAAGTGCTTCATTACTTTTTATGGGAGAGGTTGTTTCATTCTCTTGCAGTGCAAAGAAAGTCTTTCAATTTTTTTTTTTAGCAGGAGGTCATTGATAAACTCATGGCAGACTGAATTTGCCCACGGGCTCGATTTTGAACAGCTCTGCACTACCTGATTTAACTTCTTAGTCACATAAGATGGCTTTGCCCCACTGTAGAAATATTAGTTCGCATACATCACATAGAATCTCCAAACCGTCCTGCGCTGTTGGTAAGAGGTTTCATTGTGAAAAGGAGATGTGAGGTCTTCAGTTGGTAAAAGCTTGACAGCAGGAAACCGGAGTTTTTGCTGTCAGCTCTTGACGTGCTTCCTGAGCAAAATCTGAAGACCAGCTGAGCTTATTACCCAACAGACACCGAGAACGTGTGAAGTATCTCTGTGCAGCACTGAAGCACACAGAGCAGCACTGAAGCAGACCACATGTCTGATACTCTACAATATCCCAACATTTCGTTCTTAGCTGCAACAATTACTTAAAGCAAAATGCGAAGCGACAAAATTACACAATTTCAATGCAAAATTTGAATTCTGCCATTATTTACTCACCCTCATTTCATTCCAAACCTGTAAGAAGTCTTCTGTGGAACTCAAAATAATTTGAAGGATGTCAATGTATTCATTTTTGTATGTGTGTGTGTGTGTGTGTGTGTGTGTGTGTGTGTGTGTGTGTGTGTGTGTGTGTGTGTGTGTGTGTGTGTGTAATTGAAATTTAAGCATTAAAAAAAAAAAAATTCATACAGCTTAAATTATATTTAGTAAATTACATTCTTGAGAGTAAATTAAGTAATTCGAATCAATTATAATAACTAACTAGAATTAGGTTTATTTTAATAAATTATGATTTTGTTTAATGTAACAATTTGTATTAATTTGTATTAACTTGTAACAATTGTATTAATGTTAAAATACAAATATTCATAAAAAAGTTAGATTTACAATAAATGATTAGAAGAAATTCTTATTCTTATAGACCCTTTTACTGTTTGTATTCAATGATGACGTAGCAACGTATGCGTCATTTTGGCAACAAACTGTGGCGACAAATCATTTTTTTGATTTGTCGCTGTGTGATTGATTTTTCACTGTGTGAAAATCATTTTGGCAACAAACTGTGGCGAGAATCAGCAGCATGTCAAGCTATGTGAGCGGATTAAGCAACACAAACCGAGAAAGTTATTTTAAAAAGTTGACTTTATCAAATGGTATTCGGGTACCAGATCCGTGTACTATAGTGGAGTGGATAGAAGACGTTAGCAGATGGCCAGATACACAGTGGTCGGATATATACGTATTTAGTTGAGAAACCGAGCGTGTACACCCGAGACAAGCATATCAATCACTGGATGCTTATCAATACGTTGTCTGTGGGCATGTACAAAATGTCAAATACAATATTCTACATTTATTCTTATTCTTCACACAGACATACATTTATCCTTTTCCTTACATTTTATGTTGTTATTGATTCGTATGTGTCGACCCACTTCTGTTTAAAGTTTAATTTTGTAATGCTATATTACTTTAATAGCAACTATGTTGCTTGCATACGTTTCTCAGATGGTTATTTTGCTATTAAACTATTAATAAAATCATTACAAATGAAATTGATAAGTACTGTGATTATTGATATGATAATCTGGGGGTGGGGGGTACATTATACACACCAGTGGCAGCCAATGTTGGAAGTTTCAAGTGCAGTAAATGTTTTACAAATGTAATTTTTTTATGCGAGCATTTATGTCCTCGTTCCAATCAATGCATTATTCGTCTGCTGCCACAGGTACTGCCGGCGCCGGTTCTTCTAAAACGGCCGTGATCCTGTCGGAATCCTATAAAACTTAAGCCCATTGGTGTGCAATAGCGATTAGTGCAACCGAAAACGCAACAGCCAGACATTTTGATGCTGGGAAACCGTTTTGATAAACTTTCGGAGTTGCTAACACGTTAGAACCACTAGGGAACAACACCACTTCCGTTGCCAAACTGCGCGCGCAACTCTTTGATCACGTGGGCTGTAAAAGGGTCTATTCTTATTATTATGAATAATAATAATAATAATAATAATCATAATAATTTAGCTTCAATTCAGTCTCCTGTGAGATTTTTTGTTAGCATGTCACTTTAGAATACTTACTACGTTTTGGAAATTCACACATTTGAAGCTAAACTGAAGAGACACAAAATCTGCTTTGAAACACTGAGAATTCCTGACAACGTAAAACTAAATTGATGCACAAGGATGAGGAGAAAAAAAAAACATAAAAGAGAGAAAGGGTAAAAGGAGGGTAGATGGTGGAATATATAGGATGGTTGTTTCATAAAGGTCAATCCGGGAGCTACTAGCTGCCCAAACCCAAACATGACAACTGACCCATATGGAAAGGCCTTCAGGACTGTTCTGGGCTATTTGTGTGAAGCAAAAAGACTGACAGCTATTTTTAAGTGCAGCTGTACGTTATCATCCCATCTTCCCTGCGGCCTGCTGCCATCTCAGATCATTTTTGTTTACGATCATCTAAACAAACGACTTTTGTCTAAGCAAAAAAGGAGGACTTGCTCCGATGCACGAAAAAAGAAAACCGCTTCGGATTGCTCCATACTGACAGCTCAAAAGCCTCTCTTTTTTCACTCTGTGCTGATGTTCCTCCATCAGAATTTGTGCAGTTATTCTGACTGCAGCATCTTTGTTCTCCTGCTCTTCATCAAGCGCCTGCGTCATCGCTGACCATGAATTTGAGACAGCTCTCCAGACTAAGCCTCCAATAAATCCCTCAGAGCGAGGACGGCACGAAAGCCGCCTAACACTGCAGAGCAGGCCTCACTGAAGTCATCATTCCCGTTGCCTCGAGACCAGCATAAAACATCTCAAACTATTGATGTACGTGTCATCTAGAGGATGAACGCAAGGAGAAGAGTGTGTATATTTCTGACTGTGTTGCATAATTAACCCTGAAAGCATGATGAAGATGAGATGCAGTGAGAGTCGTGCCATTTCTCGACAGTTTCAGGGCTGCCAGCTGTCTAGCCTCAACCTCAGACGGCATTGAACCGTCTGATCCAGATTACGCCCAAAAATGTCAAAAGCTGGCTGAAAACGGCAGTTCCAAATGCAAACAAAGTTTCCATCATTCTGCTGGCAAGCAAAGTCGTGTTTAAAAGTTCCCAGGCTCCAAACAGGAGAACTTGCCACTGGTTTTGCCAAAGTTTGAGTGGTTCATGGTTTCAAAGTTTTGAAAGATATTCATGAGTTCCATGCGAGAAGCTCAGTAGCAAGAAAATAATGTCCTTCTTTGCCTTTAGGGATTTTGCTCCAGATTTACATGTCACACAATTTTGGTTGGTTACTTTAAGTCCTGTAAGTTGCGAGGTAAGGCATCCATGGATCGGACTTGTTTGTTTAGCACATCCCACAGATGATCGATTGGATTGGAGGCCAATTCAGCACCTCAAACTCATTGTTGTGCTCTTCAAATCTTTCCTAAACTATTTTTGCTTTGTGGCAGGGCGCATTATCCTACTGAAAGAGGCATGAAATAGTGTACATGGTCTCCAGCAATGCTTAGGTTGGTGGTACGTGTCAAAGTAAATGGATGGCAGGACCCAAGGTTTCCCAGCAGAACATTGCCCAAAGCATCACACTCCATATACGCCAGTTTGCCTTCTTCCCATAGTGCATCCTGGTGCCATGTGTTTCCTAGGCAAGCGACGCACACAAAATCATCCATCCACATGATGTAAAAGAAAATGTGAATCACCAGACCAGGCCACCTTCTTCCATTGCTCCGTGGTCCAGTTCTAATGCTCACATGTCCACTGTTTGCACTTCCGTCGGTGGACAGGGGTCAGCATGGGCACCCTGGCTGATCTGCGGCTATGCAGCTACATACGAAACAAACTGCGATGCATTGTGTGTTCTGACCTTTCTATCAGAACCAGCATTAACTTCTAGAGTAATTTGAGTAACAGTAGCTTATCTGTTCGATCGGACCACACGGGCCAGCCTTCGCTCCCCACGTGCATCAGTGAGCCTTGGCCGCCCATGACCCTGTCACCGGTTCACCACTGTTCCTTCCTTGGAGCACTTTTGATAGATACTGACCACTGCAGACCTGGAACACCCCAGAAGAGCTGCAGTTTTGGAGATGTTCTAACCAGGTTGTCCAGCCATCACAATTTGGCCCTTGTCAAACTCGCTAAAATCCTTTCGCTTGCCCATTATAACATCACCTTTGAGGACAAAATGTTCACTTGCTGCCTAATATATCCCACCCACTAACAGGTGCCGTGATGGAGATAATCAGTGTTATTCACTTCACCTGTCAGTGGTCATAATGTTTAATGCTAAAATGTACTTGTGTATATTTGGATGTAGAAACAATATTTTGTCATTATAAATGCGTTGAATATTCAACCTCAGATTTTGCCTATTTGGCAAGTGTTTGGCATGTTAAGTCAATAAAAAGTTGTTTAAAAAAGCAATTAAATGTCTGGTTTGTACAACTTTCACTCAGGAGAAAAAAGCTGCCTTTACACAAACGATTTGACAAGATTGACAAGACAAAAAAGACTTGACATTTATCGTAATATTTGCAGTTTATAATTATCGATTTTGACTGATATGAAACATGTTGTTGTGATACTTTTTTTTGCCACATCGCCCAGCACTAGTCATATGACATAAGAGTAACCTCTATTAGAAGAGATCTAAAATCTCTATGGGTTGATTGTGTTAATGTCTGCCGGTACAGTATATTGCCCACCCCTATCTAACTTATATTAAATACTGACATTAACAATATTGACATGTTCCTTTAGCTATGAGACCCTAAAGAGAAAACATGTCCTGGCGGTCTTATAGACACAATGAACAGCCAGAGTGTGTTTCCGCTTCTAATAGACTTTGCCTCAGGGTTCCCTCCTGCTGAATTCAACAAAAGCATTTAAAATGCACACACACCTTCCAAAGTATAGTCTCTGTCAATCCACAACAAATATCGCCTTGAATCAGCCTTCGAGTGTCACAACTAGAGTATTTTGTGTACAAATCTCAAAGAGAAACACTTGTGAATCCGTTCCACTCAGAGAAAGAATTTTGCTGGACAACTTATGGATAAAGCTGCTCATTTTAATCATGACGTTTCTGGGAAAACTGGCAACTTCTTGAACAAATAGCATCACATTTCAGCCAATACTTCTGAAGTTCTTCAGCATGTGTGTGTGCTTTTGGACTTACGCTGGCCCCACTGTCCACTGTTAGGGTTCAGGTAATTCGGGTACAAGCCTTGAGGTTTATCCAGCCGATTCAGCACCTTTCTGATGTTCATTACCTGCAATGGCAGAGCACAATATCGCTTATATCACCGCATCAAATTATTAAGCCATACCTAAGCTCATCCACTACAGTACGCCACTGAAAACGTAGTAAACAGCCTCTATGATGCGACCGATGTCTTCCTAGAGGGGACAGCCTCATAAATCCATGGACTAGGTCACTTTCACAGTTTGTACAGCCTCATTCAGAGCTTGTAATAGTGTCATTTGTCTACGTCTATATTGCAGGTCAGGTCAGCGGATTCATTCGGCGAGAAATCAGATCTGAGAATTGCAGCGAAACGAGCATCAATAAAACGGTTACGAGCAGAGGTCATCCTGGGTCAGTGTGGTCAGCTCTTCTAACAGTTCATGAATGTTACAAGTTTGCATTTAGTTCAGCATAGTGTTTAAGACACCGCAGAGGTGTAACGCCAGAACTGATGCTCACCTTCTCTGCAAAAACCGGTCTCCCGGAAAGCTCACTGAGGTGCATGAACTCCAAATGCAGCGTCCCGTATTCGGCGAGAATGCTGCTTCCTCCTGACGCCCATGGCCAGTTTCTACCGATCCCACTGCAGGAAGAGGAATGAAGAGAGATCAGGCTTATTTGAGTAGCTGAGCAATAATGAGCTGCGTGTACATACACATTTTGTGCAGTTAAAACCAGCAACCAGTCAAAACTGGCCACTTCCCTTGAACCGAAAGACTGCGAAATTTGCAACTTGAGTAATTTGATGCATGTCTGAGGAAAAACAAACAAACAATCAAACCGAAAACAAAAACCTGTATATCAAAGAAATATGGCAGGACTCGATTTTAACTAGATTTGATTGGTCTGATGATGCCAATATTATTAGTAAGAATTTCAGCTGATTCTGAGGCAAAAATACATTCATTTATTTAAATATACCCCACTGTTTAAAAGTTTAGTGTAAGTTAAGAAGTGAATACTTTATTTCAGCAAGGATGCATTAAATTAAATCAAAAGTGACTGTAAATATACTTAAATGCTAGACATTTTTTTATATTTCAAATAAGACATTTTTATTTTAAAATGAATAGACATTTCATTTCAACTTGGAAAAAAGAAATCAAAGAATCCTGAAAACAAAACAAAAATGATCATGTTTACCACAAAAATATTAAGCAGCACAACTGATTTAAACATTAATTATAAGGAGAAATGTTTCTTGAGCTGTGAATCCTCATATTAGAATGATTTCTGAAGGATCATGTGACACTGAAGACTGGAGTAATGATGCTGAAAATTCAGCTGTGCATCACAGGAGTAAATTACATTGTAAAAAAAATAAAATAATAAACATTTGAAATTGTAATGCTATTTCACAATATTACAGTTCTGTATTTTTGACCAAATAAATTCAGCCTTGGTGATCACAAGAGACTTTCAAAACACGTAAATGTGAAGAGAATTAGCTCAATTATGCAGTTTTATTTAGAGACCATTATGTAGAGACCATTGTTAGTTCCCAGCATGCTTTGCATTTGGCTGGAAATGGAGATTACTATTGAAATGAAGTGTTGTTTAATGTGTTTTTGAGTGAAGGGAAATATCTGTTAATGTTTAATGTTCAGTTATGTTTGACATTTGAAAGAATTTCTGTTATGTTGAAGTTTTGACTGTTTCCATTGTGTAGAAGAGTAGAGCTTATGGTTAGGTTGTGATTTAAATAACTGCATGTTTAATATAATATAGCATGTTGCTTTGTTCAATGAGCAATCGTTTTGCTAATGCCAATGCAGTAACACGTTTGATTCTACTTGTGCCAGCAGCAAACAGTCTATTAATTGTACAACATAACTCAAAGTGAAATATGAACATGCAGATCATTTCCATTCTCTAATTTATACCCTTTTTTAAATCAACTTAAATTAAAAAAGCACATTCCACAAATAATATGCAACTCATCATGGGCTATAGACTAAATCATTTAGGAAATTTTACTTAATTTATTCAGGTAGATTCCACAAAAAAATAAAAATAAAAATTTATAAAACATTTTTTTGAAGTAGATAGTGTGTAATATTTTTTTACAGAGTACAATTTAAGTCAATTACTGTTTGCTCGTCCCTAGTTTTACCTTCCAGTATTTTATTTACTATGCCAATGAACTGATAATTAATGTCTAGAGTCTAGAGTTTATTGAAACATAATTAATCACACTCCGTCTGACATGGTTGCCAAGTTGATTTCATAGTGTTATTTTGCAGACGGGCCGTGTTCTCCTCCTGTGATTAGAGCAGTCTTTATTGATTTTCAATGGCACGGTTCCAACTAAAAGCTGAAAACTTAACTCCGGCTTGGAAAAGGAAGCCACCAGTACGCCACGTCTCCTGACCAGCAGTTACTACCCCGACAGCAGATCCGCTCTGCACGGGTCTCTGTCTCCACACCAATTATGAAGATAAACTACTGCTGAGTAATGACACATAATAACAGCTTTTAAAAAAACGACACTCTCCACTTTATTTTTAAAGCCTAATTCTACGAAACAGACTGTGTAAGATATTCATATCATTAAAACAGTAAATTACCCACAATAGCTCTAGCCAGGAGAAACTGAGTACTAAAGTACTCTTAACGGTTCAATTTGGACGATGGTTTTATGTGAATGTTTTTCTATGGATGATGCAATTTCATAGCAAAGAATTCTACGCATATCTGTATAATTAATGAACAATCGTTTTGACTACAAGAGGATATTTTCTAGCATGTGGCAGTGAATTCTTAATAAAAAAAAATAATGAAGCAAAGGCCTCATTTTGCAGGCCAACGCGTGCAAACACCTCTGGGGTGTTGCTACCAAATGTCATCATTTTTTACACAACGCTGATCTGCCTCTGGCACTTCAGACCTCTGCGTATTACACGTACCCCAGGACTCCACAGTGCAGGTATTTGTGGAAGGAAATTGCGGTGCACAAATGTGAAAATGCATTCAGTGACATCTGACACCCAAACACGCCTTGTTAACAAATAATACCATCACTATCACTCAAATTACACTGCGATTGGCTGCTTTTCAAAGTCAAAGAACGAGCCCAAATGTTTGCAACCGTTTAAAGATGTTTTTCAGCATCTGGGCTTAAATTACAGCATATACTCTACCGTTCAGACATTTGGTGTTCAGAACGTTTTTAACGTCTTATGCTCACCAAGATTGCATTTATTTGATCAAAATTACAGTAAAAACAGCAATATTATAAAATATGATAAAACAATTATATTATATTTTCAAATGTAATTTATTCCTGTGATGCACAGCTGATTTTTCAGCATCAGTACTCATGTCAAAAGATCCTTCAGAAATCATTATGCTGAGTTGCTTCTTTCTTCTTATTATTATTATTAATGTTGGAACTGTTAAACTGCTTCATATTCTTGTGAAGATTGTGACAGCACATATTTGAAATATAAATATTTTGTAACATTATTAATGTGTTCACTGTCACTTTTGATTTATTTAAAGGTCCCGTTCTTCACGTGTTTTCGAAGCTTTGATTATGTTTACAGTGTGCAGTATAACATGAGTTCATGTTTCGCGTGTAAAAACACAGTATTTTTCACAGAATTGACTTATCTGTACAGCGCTGTTTCCTCTGTCCTAAAAACGGCCTGATGATTTCCTTGTTCTATGAAGTCCCTCCTTCAGAAATACATAACGAGTTCTGATTGGGCCAGCGCTTCCCGTGTTGTGATTGGACAGCAGCTTAGCGCACTTTGCCCGGAAAGGTCCCGCCTCTTACCATAACGAGGAGATGCAAACGCTGAATGCGCGCTCTTCTCCACGTGGGAGAGCAACAAGACCACGCCCCCTTTTTTGTGTGTTGGGCGGAGGGTTAGTCAACAAACGGTTCTAGTGACATCATTTTATCCCTGCACTTCCTGCTGTAGTCCAAACCAGACGTTTGCTGTAGGCTTTGAAAGGGAACTTCTCTTAAATAAAATATCTCGCTTGGCATTGAACTTTGAGCTTTATAATTTTACAGGTATTATTTATGCTCTAACAGCAACATTACACACTAACTAAAGTTTGAAAGATGGAATCACGAAGAACGGGACCTTTAACACGTTTACAAAAACAAAAAAAACGTAATGCTGCTGTCCGTAACTTTTTTTGTGTTCAAGATTTACAAAAAATTCTATAATGAGAATGTTCAACATGAATCCATTTTCCAAACCGTGTTTTTGTCTTACCCTGAATCATTATGGTACACTTATAATAAGTATTTATATTGGGACTATTTCAGGCCAGGCTGGTAGGTACCGCTGCGGAGGAGCACAGTCCCTCTGTGATCCGCCACAGACATAAACAGAGAGAAGTAGCTCTGGCTGCAATGTTCTTCCGCAAGATGCATGCAGTTCTGTTTATTAACCACTAGAGTGCAAAAAGTTACAGACTGCAGCTTTAAATAAAATCATCTCAGTGACCTCAAACTATGAGCCAAATTTTATAATTAAAGTATTACATAAATGACACTTAACAGATCAGAGTTAAAATAAATGCATAACAATAAAAGTTTGATCATTATTTTCATCTATATTCATGAACCACTGATCTGTTAAATTATATAATGTTTTTTAAAGGTAAATGATGTAACTTTTTTGTTTGTTTACTGTAGCCGAAAATGGACAAACTGGTCAACTCAGCGCTACTACTCTCTGCTGTCTCAGACGACGACATCTTTGTCCTGTGTTGGCCACCGTAGCTTCTCGAAAGGGAGGGGTGAGCGGTGGGCTGTTGCAAATCTCAACCCCAGCAATAAATGTCGCAAAACTTCACACATTTCACCTTTAAATAATAAGCCAGATCATTAATACTGTGTTTTTATTTTACCCTGATTCACTATGGTAAACATACAAGCGTTTATATTTTAAACCAGAGAGAACAGGAAATTGCTTAAATACGTCACTCTCCCATGCGTGTCTTATAATTTCTGTGAATAGAGAAAGTTGCACCGACTACTTTGATGCATATGTGGGAGTGGCATAGGCTTGTCGTCACATCGGGTGAGAAAGGTTGACATGGAACATGGTAAATATCGAAGGTTTAACGCACAAAAACTATTCTCGTCGCTTCATAAAATTATTGTAGAGCCAAAAGTAGTGAGATGGGCTTTGTAACGACGTCTTTAGTGCCTTTTAAGGGTCTTGAGAGAGGAAATGACATTGGTGTCAATGAAAGCCATTCTGACTCATCGGATTTCAACAAAAATATCTTCATTTGTGTTCCGAAGATGAACGGAGGTCTTACTGGTGTGGAACGGCATGAGGGTGATACATTAAAGACAGGTTTTTTTTTTTTTTTTTTGGGTGAACGAACCCTTTAAATATTGTAAAAGTGACAGAGAGATGGGTTTTTTATTACTCAACAGGTGAGTAATGTATTTTACTGAACAGATAAACTGCTATAATAAAGTACATTGTAAAACATTATCTATTGTGAAGGGTCATATTCATCCATCACGCAGAGCCGAAGCACAACCAAAAAAAAAAAAAAATGCTCTTCTGAAAAATGCATGCAGTTTTATTTTTAACTACTAGAAGGATCAAAAGTTACAAAGTGCACCTTTTAAAGACTACTGGAGGTATGAAGATATGACGATAGAGTTCTCTTTATCGGATGTTCAGTCTGGTCTGCCACCTGTCAGGTTGAAGACGTTTATTCTTGAAAGTGTCTGATGTACTTTGTCCCACACCAACCCGGTTTCAGAATGGTTGCAGTTTTGCATATTTCAGTTTTTCAGTGCCTTATTGGGCATGTGTTATATTGTCACACATTAGTTTTGCAGTCTTAGGAAACAAACAAACACAGACTGTGCCCCTAAGGGCAAGAGCACTCCTAAGCAAATGTTAGCGTAGAGCCCTTAGCTGTGCCAAACTAATTTGTTTTTCATTACACAGATGATTAAAGCATGTAACACAAATTTAGGAAAATGGAGGGAAAGGGAATGCCAGGTAAAAAAATACAAGAACATACAGGCTTGTTACTGAAATTTCCAAATACAGATTTAGCAGATCCTCTAATGATATTCCCTTTGTTGGCAGAATATAGACCAGTAGTTCTCAACTGGTTTGGCCATGGGACCTCACATTTTCTCATGGTCAGTAACATGAAAAATGGATTCTCAAAAATGGCTGACATAAACGCACAGTACGGTCCCACTTAACGGGGTGGTCGCATGCGATTTCACCAACTTTAGTCAGTGTGTAATGTTTCTGCTTGAGCATAAACAGTATCTGCAAAGTTACAGTGCTGAAAGTTCAATGCATTCAAGTTCAATGAAAGTTCACGGAGATATTGTCTTTTAAAGTTACAGCAGTTTATTGCCTACAAAAACGGTCGGTTTGGACTACAACGAGCTTCTTCCCGGGTTGGTGACATCATAAACCCTTGCTATTAACATAAACACTGCCCCAGATGTGACTTCTGCCCGCAATGGTAAGGGGCGTGGCGTTTCTGGACAACCAGTGCTTGGCACTTCAGCCAATAAAAATACATGAAACTACATTTGGCCATCTAACCAATCTAAGACCATTGCGTTTTTCAGAGGGATGGGCTTCATAGAAGCAGGAAGCAAACGAGCCGCTCAAAGGACAGTGGAGACAGCGGTGTGAAAAAAAAAAAAAAAGGATTAAGACGTTATGTTATAATGCGCCCCATAAACACAATCAAGCCTAGAAAAAAAACCACGGAACCACCCCTTTAAATTACACAATGTATCATGAATTAATATTCAGTTTTAGTTAATATAATAAAGTTAATAAGTTAGCATGAGCCAACAGAGTCATCAAAAATATAGATTTTTATATAATTTTATATATAATTTTCTACAGTGAGACTTTTTATTTTTATAACAAGGTAAGTCATGTGACCACACAATCCCCGAAAATATATGTTGAGCATTGGTTTATAGACTCTGATATATCATATTTTGCATTAAATTAAGCAAATGACTGTGTTTCACTTTTGTTAAGGTATGCAAACTTTCTTCAGAGTTTAACAGAAATTCAGATTGCGCTTACTGTAAATAATTTTATGAATATCGCTGGAACATTTTGGTAGCATTTCATGTCAATTTGTAGAAGTGGTCTTACCACACACCCATACACACTTATGCATACATATATACACAAGAATACAATTGTTTTATTGAAACCGTTTAATAAACAAGAAATTCTAAGTTAATTATTTGGCCGTCATGTTTATGACTAAGGCAACTTTATTTATATAGCACATTTCATACACAATGGCAATTCAAAGTGCTTTACATAGAAAGGAATTAAAATAGTGATCGCATATGCATAATAAATAAGAATATAACTAAGTTAGTAATAAAGACGTGCTTAATTCCTAAATTAATCTGTGGCTTTGAACAAATCAATTGAGTAAATTTTTCAATGACTCATTCAAAAGGCGCCACACACACAAGTTTTTGTTAAATTGTGGGCACTTTCCATAGGCGTAATGGATTTTACACCGTACAAACTGTACATTCTATCCCCTAAACCTACCCATCACAGGAAACATTGTGCATTTTACATTTTAAAACAAAAAAACAAAAACACAATTTAGTATGTTTATCAATCCATATACATTGTGGGGACCACTGGCTGGTCCTCACAATGTAGGTGATCTGATGTTTATATTACATTTGGTCCCCACAATGTAATATAAACAAGTAAACACACACACACACACACACACACACACACACACACACACACACACACACACACACACACACGGCTAAATAAGTAAATAAATAAACTGAAATAATATCTGTAACATAACACTGTTATGTAAGTTTTAGAAATTAGCTTGATTAGTGTACACATCTCTCCATAAATGGCACTGTCCTAAAAGGTAGTTCTTTCCCAGCTGTCTCTCTATGTAGGCCTTCATCCCAGCAGTAGGACACTTAATAATGAGCAGTAAGGGATACATAACAAATTATCTGCCAGAGCGCTGAGAAAATACCATTAGCCTGAATAATTAACTAGCGCTGGAGTGAAATACGAACTCCACCAAATGAACCAAAGCTCATGTATCCTTAGGCTGCTACAGAAGTTAGCCTTTGTGAAGTTATGTTTGACATCAGACCAGAGTCTCACAATGACACTCTCTCCATCTCTTGTTCACAACCTAACATTTCATTTATGTAGGCCAGAGGCCACATATGCATGCTATACATTACAGGCATCTATAAAGCTGTCGTAACCCCGCAAAACAGTGATATTGATCTGACAGGGTTGCGATGTTTAACTTTGCAGACAATAAAACAGCCAAGGCTTACAGGTAATGTTTTTGACTGCTCAAGCACCGAGCAACAGCAAAATGCCTTTAAAATTAGTCTAATCACATCAGGCACGTATCCCTAACAGCCCAAGTCTTCTGAATTGATTACCCAGAGTTTAAGCAACCGGGGGCACGGTGGCGACTCGGCCGTTTGTCATAATAAAATGGAGATTAGTAAAAAAACGTTTATACCATTCTTTACTCCATGACATCTGCTTAATGTAAAGCTCAATTAAACCATAGAACAATTTTCCGTAATCTTGTTCGATTTTTTTTCTCTGTAGTTGGGGGTGAGAGGAGAGGCCTAAAAAATGGATCAAACAGAGCTGTGGCTCTCGGAGGAGGGAGAGAGGAGAGCAATGTCTCATTGTCGGACTTTATGTTTTCTCCTTCTGTTTTTTTCCTCTCTTTTGGAAGAATAAAAGGCCTCAATCCCTCTCAAAAGCATCCATCAGTCATAAATACTCTTGTTATGTAACCTCTATGTATGCCTGTAATAGATGAGTAACTGAAAAAAAAGAAAATGAACAATTGTAAAATACCATTTAGAGGACATCAATTATCTGGAGAGGAAAATGACAGCAGAAAATCACGCAGCATGTGGCCCTATTCAAAGCGCCGCTATGAAGCTTACGTTTCCCACCAACATCGAACATCCCAGCGAGGCGCAGTCGTCAAGCAGATACTGTCTTGCCTATGAGATGAATACATTACTTGAAAGGCACATTTACCCACCTCAACAGAAACTTAGGTGTTGATTAACACGATAACTTTCTTGCGTGTTTCTCATTCAAGCGTGAATGCTTGTTCCATTGGTGTGAATCACTGTTGCATGTAAAAATACATCCTCGCCATCAGAGGGAAATAGACTTCACGTTTATTTCAAAAGAAAAAGTGCTTGTGCAAAACCTGCCATGATGCTAAAGCGGTTCTTAGTCGTTTATAGTGCGTTGCTATGTGGTTGCTAGGGTGTTCTGGGTGATTGATTACCGGTCCAAATCAAAGAGCCTTTAAAATGTTATTTAAGGCATTTCATCATTCGCTGGGTGAAAAATTACACATCTAAAAGAGAGTGCCACCCTATAAAGAACGAGTAATAGACTCTCTCCTTTAATCTCTTTATAGTCTCTCTGAAATAAACCTTTGGCTTCTGCATAATAACCTAAAAATGCTCTCAGCAGGTGATGTGCATCCAACAGTGATTGCCATGAAATTGTATCGTTCTATTGAAATTGTACATTTTTACAAGTGCTGCATTGATGGTGGTGATTTAGAAAAAAAAACAAAAAAAACCTGACTGTTATGCAAACCGAGTATACCAAACAAAAATATTAAATGGACTAGTTGATCACCTATTGCAAGTTGTCTTTGTAAAGAAACCCTTTTGGAACCAGTGTAGATGTCGTCAAGTCAAGCAGAAATCTGGCCTGACTGGGCAAGAATTAACACTTCATTGCTATTGCTAGTTGCTCCATCGCAGCTCATTTGCATACATTTTGTTACATTATCAACAAACACTAGCCTGACAAGCCAGACCCACATCAAGATGTTTGGTCTGGAAACTCACCATTGACGGCTCAATCCGAGGGGCGGGATAAACGGTTGTCTTTCAAACTCCCTCTGCACGCGATAGGATAGCGCTACAACAACCAGAGCAACGAAGGTGAAACAGAGCTTGTTGATAGATTAAACATTCACCGTATCCGGTCGGCTAAACTCCGAACACATCTTCCCTTTTTAAGAATGACTTCAGTGCCGTTCTTTGTTCTTTTCTCAGAGAAAAGCTTAACTCCAAGTCTTCCAGAATCACAGTCAAACTGATTTGAAAGACCGCTGCCGTTCGCCAGTTTCTGTGTTTACTAGAAGCACGCAAACGCAACTCGGCCGTCGTCATTATGGCCCCGCCCGCCGACTCTATAGCCTACACGATGGGATTGGGCCGTCCAGATTCTGAGGAATACAGCTCAGACGTGTATTGAGAGTTCCTAGACGACACTTGAGGGCAAATAAAATTTGCTGCCGCTAGGGTGCATCTAGATTTCTAGGCTAAACAAACACTGTTATCTAAAAAGAAATTCCTAAGTCTGAAAAAAAATTATAATGAGTAAAAAAAAGAGTAAAAAAACTAAAATGATGCCATCTAGTCACTGTAAGTGTGAATGGCCCTTAATATTCTGAGGCAGGAGTAATATTAATTGCGATGTTGGCAACACTTTATTTTGATGGTCTCTTTTGAACATTCTGATGACCAGAAGAACCTTTGCAACTACACGCCAACTAAATCTCATTAGATTAGACTGCCTGCTTAAAGGAGTAGATCACTTCAGAGTTAAAATTCCCTGAAAATTTACTCACCCACACATCCTCAAAGATGTTCATGTCTTTATTTCTTCAGTCAAGAAGATTCCATATTGTTTTGGAAAACATTCCAGGATTTTTCTCTATATAGTGCCTAGGTCACACATGACCTTTCAAACGTGATTACGAAATACGTAGCGCACTGCAGTGCAAATTTAGTAGTAAAAACTATTTGTGGTCAAAAAGGTTTGTCTTTTTTTATTTTTAGAAAATGACTGATCGTTTCGCTAGATAAGACACTCATTCCTCATCTGGGATCGTGCATAGCTCTTTGAAGCTTCATTGAAACATTGGACCTTCAAACCATTGTACCCCATTAAACTGCACTATATGGAGAAAAAACCTGGAATGTTTTCCTCAAAATGTTTTCCTTCATTTCTTTTGACTGAAGAAAGAAAGACATCTTAGATGACATGGGGTGAGTAAATTATCAGGACATTTTAATTCTGAAGTGAACTACTCCTTTAATATCTTGGTTGTTCAATACCAACATTTTTGCAAACGATTCTGACTCCTGGTTCTGTTAATCGTGTTGATTCCAAGAATCGATTCCCCAATGATGTTTTCAAATCTTGTTTATTTTTTTATTTTTAAGGATGTAGAAAGTATCCTTCACTAAAGCTTTATTTTTATAATGAAGATGCATTTCAATAACTCTGATTTTAAAGTATGGATGCCCCCTGATATGGCCCACTGTCCAACAGTAAATGCACTTAAAGGAAGTGTATGTAAGATTGTGGCCAAAACTGGTACTGCAGGTGTCTCCCCTCTCCCCCTCCCCCCTGACTCGAGGTTGCCAGATAGGATCCAGCAGGAACGTTTGTAGCTGCAGCTGTGGTAACTAGAGCAGAGCTGGCAACCCTGATGCCGAAACACTACTGTCTTCGTGATTGGTAGATCGGTGGAGGGTAAGCTAATCAAGACTGAGAATGTGAGCGCCCCGTGCTCAGACTTTGCCGTTCTCAGTAATAAATAAATGTTCGCTACGCTGTCAAAATAAAAGTCACAACAATAAGCGTGGCTTGAGTCACTTCAGAGTTCCTACTGGTGATGCAACCAGGAAAATTACCCTAGGGGAACATTTAGTTCTCGGGGAACCCCCCTGATGCCTAGTTAGATCTACCCAGTGTGAAAGTACCTATTTTTATTTTAAAATTAAAGAAGAAACCAATACCAATGTATATTTGACATTTGAGGATTAATGCTAAAGGCAATACAAGTTTTTTGGAAGAGTGTTTTCAGCAAAAATCTAAATAAAAAAATAAAAATATGACGTGCAGTTGCTTTAGACAATGGTATTAGGATATTCAAAGCATCATTCAAAGTAAATTGTGATAATCACATATAATAATCACAATTTCAAATGAATAATCAACAATTTATGATTTTTGTTCTACTCTTTCGCTCTTCTCTTGACCATGCAGAAAGCAGGATTCTTCAGTTTATTTCAAGCGAAGGAGGTTAAACCGAATTAAAGTGATGTCAGACAGGTGGCACTGTAAATTTGATTTTGGAATCCTTTATCTGCCTTTCAAGCTCTCATAAAAGGCACCAGGATGGAGTGCAGAATAGAGATAAGCAGTGGGAAAAAAATGAAAATGACCATGAAAAATATTTCACTGAGCAGAGGACGTTGAGAAACTCTTCAGCAACAGGGGTCAACAGTCACATGAACACAACTAGATGGGCTGATGACAAAAGCATAAAAGAAGAGGATGTGCAGGAAAGCAGACACATCCCCTTTCAAACTGCAGTGTGTGTGTGTCTGTGTGTGTGTGTGTGTGGAGATGGAAGAAAAAGTAAAAATAGAGAAATGCTTCAGGCTGCTTGACTTTAACCAAGGGGAACGTAAAAAAAAAAAAAAAAACGTAACGAAGGACTTATGTTTATGCATGAGAGGAAACTTTCCCCTCTTGAATAGTTAACAAAGAGCGAATGTGGAATTTGCTGGAATTCATGTCTGCAGGAGAAACCGTACGAGGGCAGGTACTGGATGATGGCTTGAGCGTTTGACACACTCCATGAGCTTAAAGAGCTGGATGTCCTTGGTAGCAAGTCGAGGCAAAGACTGTAGGGATGATCTAATGCAACATATGCCATACAACTGCATGGAGCCTTGGAGTCTAGGTGCGGAATTTATGAAAATCTTAAGGAAAAATCTGGGACCATCAATAATTCTGTTTCGGAGGTCTACAGACAATTACTAACTTCATGACTTGGGTTGTACTTGACATGCACTGTTAACTGTGGGACCTTATATAGACAGGTGTGGGCCTTTCCAAATCATGTCCATCAAATGAATTTACCGCAGGTGGACTTCAAAGTTGTAGAAACTTTTCAAGGATGATCAGTGGAAACATGATGCACCTGAGCTCAATTTTGAGTGTCATGGCAAAGGCTGTAAATACATGTGATATTTTTCATTTTTTATTTTTAATAAATTTCTAAGAAGCTTTCAAACAAACTTCTTTCACATTATCATTATGGGATATTGTCGGTAGAAAAAGTATTTTTTTCAATTCATCTTTTAGAGTTAAGAGATAAAAAGTTGCAATCAAGCTTTAAACCACTGTAATAGTCTTTCAAAGCGGATATGTGAACAAAGGGAACAGCTGCATCAAGAACCAAGGAGCAAATAATGACACTTTTACTGCTGGTTTAATTTCAAGCACGCTGGGAGTCGCGTCATCCTACAGTCAATTGAACAAATGCTTTGTGAGTTTCTAAGCAGCACTACGCATTAACATTTCGATTTTATGTGACAATTAGAGGTTACACATTATAACCGTTCACACCGAGCGAATGTTACGCACAGGCAGTCGATAGCTTTTAAGCAAATGTGTGCACCGACAAGCAGAAGCTGGAAAGTCATCCATAGAGACCCTCAGTCTTGCTCTAGCCAAATCTGGGTCAAGGTTGTCTGTAAAAATGAGGCCTCTTCTGTCTTCTCTCGCCTTTAATTTTCTGCCTGGAACACTGGGGACTCACAGCAGACAGACAGCATAATAATAAAGCCCATATAAGTCATACAAATTCAAATTTCTGTTGGCTTGAGGCTTCTTGCTACTGCAAGTGGGTCAATACTCACATTGGTGGGTGCATAAAGTTATCTGACAACTGTCCAAACATACTGTGTTTTAATTTAGATTTGAGCTGTTTATCACACCTCTTCCTAATAAGTGGATTTCATAATCACTCTGCATTGCTTCGCTCTCTTCGATAATATCTCTATATTTGCTCAATTAAACAGATTCAGAAGAGAATATGAATTCACAGCACATAAACTCACAATCGCTGTGATTCATGCTCTCATTAGACACTGAATATGATTATGATCTCCTCTCCAGAGCTTTCAACTCACAAGAACACAAGGCTAAATCAAGGATGATCGCACCGCCGAGGACCCCTCGGAACAAACAACAGCTCGTCACCGACTGTTTAAAAGCCCCAGCTACCCAATCTTTCACCTCTTTATGGCTGAGGTTTTCCAATTATCTTGAATTTGATATCATTACTGACTATTCTAGCATTTCTATACTGGCAACTGAAAATACACAGATGACTACTTCTACTACACAAACTGAGTTTTAATCGAAAAAAAAAACTAAAGCTTATGTAGAGGAGTTTGGGGTCTAGAAATAAAAAATAAAATCGGTGATCTGAAGATTTTCAGTAGCTGTGCTACTGTTGTTTTTCTAAAGCAAAATTGGGGAAAGACAGCATTACATATATACACAAGTATATATATATATATATATATATATATATATATATATATATATATATATATATATATATATATATATATATATATATATATATATATATATATATATATATATATATATATATATATATATATATAAAATAATTAATACTAGAAAACGGCACTATGAATATATTTAGATAGAATTATAATTTTTTTTTTTTAAATACACATATGCATTTGTTAATTAGAAATAAATATTAAATGAATTTACATTTAAGAAAATAAAATTGAATACTTTCTGTACCCACTGTATATTATACAGACCCCCTTACATTTTGTTATATTGCAGCCATTTGCTAAAATCACTTAAGTTAATTTTTTTTTCTCATTGTACACACATCACCCCATATTGACATAAAAACACAGAATTGTTGACATTAAGTTTCATTTGCTGCAGTTCGCACGTCAGCTTAAGAAATATGAGCAACACCAATTATGTGATGATTGCATCACACTTCGCACTGAGAATGTGACGATCAGGTGCGGATGGATGGTTTGTTTTTAACAGGGGATTCGGTGCGTTAGTGCTGATCCGCATATCTCTAGTATGCCCATATCTAATCTTTTTTTTTTTTTTTATTACCTTCCTGTCCAATATTTTTTGCTTCATGCAAAAGCCACAACGCCTTCAGAAGACAGTAAAGGCTTATGGCATGTCCGAGCTGACGCTGAAA
This sequence comes from Pseudorasbora parva, assembly GCF_024679245.1. Lineage (NCBI taxonomy): Eukaryota > Metazoa > Chordata > Actinopteri > Cypriniformes > Gobionidae > Pseudorasbora > Pseudorasbora parva. The sequence continues at coordinate 37,473,734 of NC_090186.1, read as the reverse complement.
CTTAGTAAGTTGCACAACATAAATGCAATGTTTAGGCATTATTGTTATTTATATGACTATTATTTTGGTTAATTGGTTGTAGGTTTAGTTTTAGAGTGTACTTTACCTTTTTAAAGTAATTTGAAATTACTTAGTTTTTTATATTTTATATATGGCAATTGAATGCATTAAAATGGTTTAGTTTCACAGTTATTATTAATGTATGTAATCTCAGCAATAAAACAAAAATTTTCTAAAAAGAAAAAATAGATGTTAATTTTAAGATGCCTGTCTTATTTTCTCTTATATATTTAGTATTGCTCTTTAATAAAGAAAAAAGTAATTATTATCGGATTACTCTATGAAATAATCGGTAGAATACTCGATTATAGGGCTGAACGATATTCTGTTTTAACATCGACATTGCGATGTGCGCGTGAGCGATAGTCACATCGCCGGAACATGCGATGTGAAGGGTAGTAGCCCATGGTGTATTAAGAGAACGGTAGCACACAGTAGACAATAGTTTGTTGCTGGAGTGACATGTACGCTCCATGTGCCTGCACAGTGATTGGTTCGCTGTGCCGCTGCTCACCGCTCACGGCCAAATATTCACTGCTAAAATGCGCAAAGAAGAGGATCCGCTGCAAAAAAAAAAGAAGGAAAAAAAAGGTTTTGTACCAGAAATCATCTTTTCAGGACTATTTTGGCTACAAAAAGGAGGATTTTGACCAAAAAGAGCTACTTTACATGGAGTGTAAGAAATGTGTCCACAAAACAAGAAAACACCACCAATTTGTCTGATCACTTAAACGGCACGACAAAGCTCTTTACGATGAATACAAAGCAGAGCTCGACATTAACGCTTGTCCGGGACAAGTGGATTTTTTGAAGGGACAAGTGAAAGAGAATTTTACTTGCCTGACGGACAAGAGCTAGCCTGGATGCCAGCCGAACTCAGCCCCGCCCACAAAGGTTTTTAGGTAGGGCGGTTCGGTCTGGCCTCGATCCATAGAGGAGTAATTATCGCCGAACAGAAACTGTTCGGACCAATGAAATCATCAGGGCGGGCTTTAGACGATGACGGACAGATGATTATATTTGGATTATATTTGTTTGAATCCTAAACGAAGAGCTTGTTTGTATATGCATTCACCTTCACAATTTCTCTCAGAAATGATGATCATGTTGGGTAAGTACTCTGTGTATCATTAAATTATGTAATTTTTTTACAATACTGGCAAAGATTGTGCATTCCAGCCTGATTTCAGCGCGCGTGTGGACAGGGTCGCCAAGTTTTTACAACAAAACCCACCAACTACTAGCCCTAAACAATAACTTCTCGGGGGGGTTGTCTGGGGGAAAAATGGCGTTTGGGGGGTAAAATGTGTGTTATTTTGGCAAGGTTGCCTGCTAAAATTCGCACTCATGGGTCTATATATCACAAGTCGCTTCAACCCGCAGACATAGAAAACAACCTGCGAAAAAAAAAAGCGGACTTGGCAACACAGTGCTGTTGAGCTCTGTTGATATTTGACAATGCGTCTCTTCGTTGCTCTGATTGGTTGTAGGTCTATCCAATTGATGTCTTTCCTGGTTTGGTTGAAACACGCCTCATAATCACAGCCCAATGGAGCAGTTTCAGTCTCACGCTCGTGCAGCCTCTCGAGGAGAAATTACAACACGTGAGCGTTTTTTCCTGAATACCATCACGACTGAAAATGACACTGATTTCATATGACAGTTTCATAAACAATTAATTAACATTCACTTAAAGTCACTTACATTTTAGATGCAATATTTAGTGTTTTTGTTCTCTTTCAGCAGCGAAAATCGTTCACAGCAGACCCGTAAAGCGTCTCACTCACAGCAACAAGTGTGTTACTAACGATTACCCGATTACTCGATTATTAAAAGATTCAGCACTTGAATGAATTGTTTGAATGAACGACTCAGTGACTCACTCATTAAGACGGTCACCTGCTGCCACCTACTGGAGGTTTAATTTCATGTTTACACATACTTTCCAACATTTCTTTTTGTCACTTGTAATGAAGCTTGCTTGTTAGTGAAATTATTAATATCATGGAATGGTAATTATTTACTTTAGCCTGGATTGATGGCTCTTAATATCGCAATATATATCGTTGGGGAAACAATTTTTTTTGCAATGTAATTTTTTCCCAATATCGTGCAGGCCAACTCGATTACTAAAAAAAAAAATCGATAGCTGCAGCCCTAAATGTAATACAAATATTAAAAATCAAACTTAAAATGAATGAATTAAGGGAATAAATACACAGGAACAAGCATGTGATCACAAACAGGTTTGAGTTCAATGATACTTTTGAACCGAGTTCCCCATGACCCCTCTCTCTCCACTGTCCTGTCATATCCAGCCATTAAAAGCCAGAAAATCATTTTGCAAAATAAAAGATTGCCTTTCTTTGAAATGCCTTCAACTGTGAAGATTTTATGAAAATGCATTAGGATACTTCTGCACATTAGATGAATACACTTACATTAGCACCTACAGCCTGAAAAGGGTCTGCGACATGAATTACAGGCATACCGAGGCACCACAGGTGCCTCGAGCCAAAGCGAACAATAGTGCGGAAGCGAACAGCATTAGCGATGTGGACTAACGATGTAGGTAACCCACATGAAGGGAGGAAAGCGCCTTCGCTAGAGGTGATAGGAGCACTTGTGCTAAGTGCAGATATGGTGGAAAGCTATATTTACTGACAGGAACTAAAAACCATTTGTCCTGTAGCTGTGTTATTAGCTGCTCCTTGTTATAAAATGGTAAATGCTCGGCCGCTCCATTTAGAGCATTTGTCAGAGCACTTCACTCCAGTTCTACAGCAGTTTAAACAAGGAAACACACCCTTAGACACTCAAGCTAATAGGAAAAGCTTTGATAAACATTGAAGTATGATTCTGTTCTCCGCCATGTGCCGCCCCCTCATTTTGCATTTTCCTCGCCAGCGGTGCCTGACTGCAAAACAGACAAGCGTTAGGTAGTATGTCAGTCGAGGGATAACTCATCCAATCAAATTCGCTGACAGTTTGTCTTTCTCAGGATCTTTGCATTGACTTCCTGCTTGTCTATACGATTGAAGAGTTCAGGTGGCCAGACGTCCATTACAGACCAGGACATCTGGGAGCCTTGACCCTGGTATAGGCGTATGAAACGGGCGTGGGCGGAATAACTAAATCATTTATATTGTGTCATTTATTTATTACGGTCAAGGTCTATTATTTTATTCATTTTTTTGGGAGGGAAAGTGATGGATGCAAGCCAAAAGACAAGATTAATAAATAGAATAATTTCAGCATCAGTGCAAATGCTTAATGTTATATACCGGAATTCCTCAAATAAAGGCCGGGGCCTTTATTTACCTAAACTAAAGAAGGGAAGAAAGCTTTTATTAGGGGCAGGCCTGTATTTCTAATTCCATCCGTTTCAAAAATAATTGCTTTAAATACACCATTTTAAATTAATAGAGAATAAAAGCGATAGTGTTCCAGTGGAAGATATCATTGATTTTTTTAAGAAAGAAACATGCAAAAATTTGCAATAACAGCCAGAAAGGCAACAAAGCAATGCCGGTCAGAATGACTGTAGCATAATCGGTAACCACCATTGAGACTGTTTAAAAAATGTAAAATATTTCTATATAGGTTTCATGTGAGGTTATTTTAGCCTACTGACTCGACAATATAGTGCTTTTTATATTGGTTGCACGCGAGTGGAAAAAAAGTTTCCTTCCACTTAAAGGGATACTCCCTTTGTTATTCCCTTAACTAAAACGAGTTGCACTAATAGTTGAATGATCAAGTGACAAAATAAAATGTGGCGCTTTTCTAAGCGGATTAAAAAGAAGAACAATAAGGTATGGCGGAATAGCACTTCTGAGAGTACTTCGACTCGCAGTAAAAAGTCCCGGCTGAAACATCACCCCTTTTTGACAGAAATGAGAGAGGGAGGGGGAGATTTGAGGGACAACAGTGAACAACATCAATGAGAACAAACATTTGTTTACGTTGCTAAGAGTGGTTGCTAAGGGTGTTGTACAGTGATACACAGAACCGTTGGGTGAAGAGGTTATAGCGGTGTTTTATCATGAATAAAACACGGCTATTAACCAGAATCAAGGGCTGGAACTAACCGTTTTATAAAGTCAAATCACCCAGCCTTAGTATGAAATGAAAGTATTACACAAATTAAACCTACACAACCATAGTACAAACACATACACGTCAGCCTTTAAATGTAGTTATGATAAAAACCTCACATATACTGCCAAAACCTGCCGTTGATTATGAAATGACCCGCATAAAAATAAATATATTTCCCCATGTCTGACTTAGACTATTGTTATATAGTAACACACTCTCTCTCTCTGCACTAGACACTTTCTACAATCATACAAAAATGTTTGTTTACATGTTCATGCAATGAAAATCATATTGCACTGTTCGCTAGCCAGCTGCTTGTTTTACAATTTTTGTTTTGAACATGTACCTTTTGAACATGTAGTGTTTATGTAAAAGTATTTGTATATTTTTATGTAAATATTTTCTAAGGTATATTTATAGTTAGACTCTCTCAGTAGGTTAGTTGTGTATAGGTTTAAACCGTCTGTATTTATGTAGCACCATGGTCCTACGAGGCACGACATTTCATCCACTGCATGTCACCACGTAGAGGAATGACAATAAAGCTCAACTTGACTTGATAATCCACAAAAGCTAAAACTATTGATTGGATATAGATCTAAAAGAAACATGTTTTTAGCATTTTGTCAATTACCACTGAGATTAATTTTGATTTGTCTATCATTTAGTAAAACCAAACAAAAATCACATTTACAGGGCAAGAAATATGTAGTAAAATATAGATTTTTTAAATTTATTTTTAATTACAGATATAAATGTTAAAACGAGAGTAACAGAATCTGGTTAGCAGTGTTGCTATTGTTAACTTAAACTATACACATCATTTTTGTTCACTGAAATAAAGATTAAATAAAATAAAATATTAGATCAAATAAATGTAAACTTCAATGAAACTTCAACAAAACTTTGAACCAAACTTGATTTGACTACAAATGAGCATTCATTTTATGGATCATACCAACTGACATTTCTGAGACAAGCTAGCTGAAATTTGCCAAATATTACAGAACTGCACAAAATGGCTTCTGCAGCAAAATAATCCCACCAGACTGTTTATTCATTATCATATCTTGGAGGACCGGGTACACAGGTGATGAAGAGCCGCTGCTGGGTTTGAGGAATTAGATACAGCGCTTGCAACTTAATAAGACACGCAGTGCAGAGATCTGACCTGCTTGGCTGAAGAAAGCCTAGGGAGTTCATGCGGAAATGTGTTTGTTTGTGCGTCACTGACCTCTTTAGGTTGAGGAGAGCCCAAGGGACGCCAGTCGGGGTCTTAAAAGCCGGCAACAGCTTCTCTCCTAGTTCAACAGCTTTTTTCCTGAACACCTGAAGTGAAAGAAAGACAAACAGACACACAGAGGTTAGTCTAACCTTACCCATACAAAGCAACAGCAGAGCCGTGTAACCTCTGGCTGCCCCTGCCTTTCCATAAACTCGCCATATTTATTTTATCACTCATATTTGCATGATACACAGAGTCAGCCGAGAGAAAGAGAGGCATTGATATTCTGCGGAGAGCAGGATTCAGGAGACGGCTGATAACAGCAGATAAGACGAGGGCACGCGGCCCGCTGTAAACCTGCTGCCTGCCTGTCATCTTCTGTCTGCAACCTGGCCCTTCATTCTACTCCTCTGACATTTCAAACCATCAGGGATGCTACGAATCCCTCGACCAGCAAATATGCTGCATATCCGTCTGCTGCTGAGATGGTATCGTGCCGAGCCAAAGCACACTGATCTGGCTTTAGTGGTTTATACAGTATTTTGATAATTTGGGGCCATATACAACTATTTTATCCTTCAAAAATGTGGGGACAGTAATAATTATTACGTTTATTTTTTTGTGATGGAAACTAATACTTTTATTCAGCACAAAATTGGTTGAAATATTTATTTCCCACAAAAATATTAAGCAGCAGAACTGTTTTCAACATAATAATAAGACCTGCTTAAGAACAAACACATTAAATTAAACATTTGAGTAACATTTGAGTATAACTTAATCATTTAAGTTATATTAAATTGTAATAATATTTTATAACATTACTATTTTTGACCCCAACCTCAAACTTTTCATCGGTAGTGTACATATTTAAATAAAATCAATTGAAATAAAAACACACAAATTATAAACTCCTTATTGCTTTAATTTTTAGATATTTTTACAGGCTATGGCGAGCAAAAAATGTGATATTTGTGTCGGAAAAATATACGTTTGTATTCTTCATCAAAAGCTGTGTATAAAAACTAAGCACATAATGATAACTACAATGACGTTTAAACCATAGACTGTAAAAAAATATGGACGTAGTGTCCGTGACATCACCCATAGGATTCCGATAAGCCGTTCTGAAGCTTAAAGTAGGGGTGAGCTGGGCGTTGCCATCTTGTGAGCGAGTCATCGCGTGTCACTCCCGGATAACAGAAGATGGGCAAAAAGGCGGGATGTGCGCGGAGCTGAGGTGACGCAATAACTACAGACAGCAGATAAATGGCTATCCACTTGTAACCACGCCCTTAATTATGCAGAACTTTAAGGCTTTATATAACGTAAACGAATGAGTTATAAAAAAAATTCACCCCCCTCACAGTTGTCATCAAGATCAAAATTAGCCTTATAAGCCAAAACCACAATTTGTACCTGGCTGTAAACATGTTTTTTTCTGCTGTAAAGTTGAGAATTTTAACATGGGGCTCAATGAGATTCTGCCCCCTTCTGGAGCCTGTCCCTAGAGGCCAGTTGAGGAATTGCAGTTTACATTACTTCCGTATTGGTTTCAAGAGAGATCGCGGGAGGTTGCCGCTTGGTTTAAACACATGACAAACTATCAAATTATTAATATTCCTTAAGTATTTTTTAAAAGACTGTCAAATAATGCTCAATTTCAATAAAACATTTGATAAAATGTTAAAGGTTTAGTTCAGTCAAATGAAATCTAGCCCATGATTTACCCAGCCTCAAGTCGGAAAATCGACAGAGTTATTTTAAAAATGTCCTGGTTCTTCAAAGCTTTATAATGGTTAAAATGGTTATGTTGTTTTTGAAGTCCATAAAAGTGCATCTATCCATCATGTAACTGCTTAAGTGTGGGTTAATAAAGGCCTTCTGAAGAGAAATGGCGCATTTGTGTAAAATAAATAAATAAATACATATTTAAAACCTTACAGACTAAAATAACTAGCTTACGGCAGTCAGCGGTGTACGAGTCGATGTGCTAAAAGAGGAACCCTTGACGCATACGTTAAGGTGAACGACAAGCGCAGAGGATAGGGCAAACCAAAACGTGGCGTCTGGGGTCACTCTTTTAGCGCAAGTCGACTCGTGTCTTAAATTTATTCGTCTGAAAGAAGAAGGTCATATACACTTCGGATGACTTAAGAGCTAATTTTCATTTTTTGGGGGGTGAACTAACCATTTAACAAGCTAGACAGCATTATATCAGCAATATAGTTAACGTAAATCAGCATAATTTGTCAACAAATGTTCGGTTTGTTACAGTAATCCTATTCTTTTAATGACGATTTCCACTGATCCATACCTTAAGATCCACTTATAAATGTTTCTTGTATTAAAAGGTTAGTTTTGCAGCCTTCTTTCTGACTACTGGCTATTTTTTGCAACTGCACCTTTAAGACTTCTATTTAAATGACCAGCTTTCCATTTTTCATTTAAGCAAATATTTATGGTATTTGTTGCAGGGTTGAGCTCCTTTGGAGGGTTATTTTGATGAAGGATGCAGATCCGTGTCAGAGAGCTGGATTTACTTGTCCCTCTTGTAATTCATCCTGTGAGTCAGAAAGCCCACAAAGCAAAGGTCCCATGAGCACGGCCAGATCGCTCCGTGAGAGCCTTTCACAACACGAGAGAGGAGAGGCGGCACAGACAGAAATGAAACTGCAAAATTTATTGGGGAAATAAAAGCACTGCACTAGTGTGAACCAGTAAAACAATAACAATTGGAATGAAATCAGCTGTAACAGTGAAGTATGTTAAAGAGTCAGTATCAAATCTAAACATACTGATCACAAATCCCACTGCAGGGCTCATCTACAGCTCTAAATTAGGACGTCTTTACATCCAAGCCTGCCATTCGGTATGCATATGAAGGATGAGGTCAAAACCTAGACGTGTGCATCGCTCTGTAGCGTTTTCCCCAGCGCCTCGGCGGCCTAGATGAAGTCTGTGTGCTCGCCCTTGCTACTTCAAACACAAGGTGAGCTGTTATCCTGTCCACGTGAATTCGCTTGGCAGGTTGTCTGGTTGGATGTCGCCAACAGGCCTGCCACCTTCGCCATGTCCAAGGCTTTTAGGCAGGTTTAAAAAGAAAGTTTGGAAGTGAGCCGTAGAATGTCACATACAGCATGCATCCTTTCTATTCTAAGTAACTGGGAACTAAAACAGCCAGAAGCTCCATCAAACCTGCCTGCTGTTTTTGAGCTATTAGCGGTCGGTGGCTTGAGTGCTTATGTCTAGCTGTGTTATGTGGCTTGTGGCATGAACGGTTTCTATGGCGATTTCAACCGTGTTATGGGAACATACATTATTTTGCAGATAGTATTGGGACACCCTTCCAAACCATGTAATTTAGGAGTTCCAATCACTTCCATGGCCACAGGTGTATGAATTCAAGCACCTAGGCATACAGACGCTTCTACAAACATTTGTGAATAAATGGGTCGCCCTCAGGAGCTCAGTAAATTCAAGCGTGGTACCGTGATAGCTTGCCATCTGTGCAAAAAGTCATTTGTGCCATTTCCTCACTACTAAATATTCCACGGTCCACTGTTGGTGGTTTTATAACAAAGTGTAAGCAATTGAGAACAACAGCAACTCAGCCACAAAGAGCCGGGTTAGAGCATGCTGAGGCGCACAGTGCGCAGATTTCGCCAACTTTCTGCCGAGTCAATAGCTACAGACCTCCAAACTTAATATGGCCTTCAGATTAGCACAAGAACAGTGTGTAGAGAGATTCATTGGAAAGGTTTCCATGGGTGAGCAGCTGCATCCAAGCCTTACGTCAAGTGCAATGCGAAATGTCGGATGCAGTGGTGTAAAGCACGTCACCACCGGACTCTAGAGCAGTGGAGACGTGTTCTCTGGAGTGACGAATCATGCTTCTCCGTCTTGCAATCCGATAGATAAGTCTGGGTTTTCAGGGGTTGGGCTTGGCCCCTTAGTTCCAGTGAAGGAACTATTAATGCTTCAGCATGCCAAGACATTTTGGACAATTTCATGCTCCCAACTTTGTGGGAACAGTTTGGGATGGCTTTTCACTTAAAGCGTGATCACTTTTATCAATGTCGGTAATGAATCCCTACACCTCAGAGAAAACAAAAAAGACAACCAAAATGGTTCACCTAGAATATAGTGGCTCAGCTTTAAAAATGGCTCAGCTTTAATATATAAAAAGATACAATGTTTTTATTAAACAGTCTGCCTTTAATTTAAGGCGAGACACGGCAGGTAAAAACATCGTTTTTTCATGCAGTGGTCAATTTTGAGATTTTGGGCCAGTTTGCTCCCTTAACATGTAAGCGTTCATGTCAAAAAAAAAAAAAAAAAAAAAAAAACACCGTCAACATTACACGTTAATGTGGTTAATTCACTATATTTTGTCAACTTGCGTCTTTAGAGTTCTACCCGAAATCATCAAAAGTTAGTCTAACGCGAGCTCCCGTCCCGTCTCCATTCACAGAAACATGTCATGCCTGGTATCATTGTAAAGCTCTCAGTGCTGTGTATGAGACTGTCTAATCCAAATATGGGCATTTCCTTTGTAGAACTAACCAACCGCGAAAGTTTGCAGCCGAAAATCACATCTGATTGGCCGATGTGTATTCTCCGCCTGAGAGAAAATGCAGACAACGCTGAAATAAGCTCATAAACACTCACAAAAAGGATAAAGTAGCAAGAGCTGATAAAAAGAAAATAAACAACAAAAGATTAGAAGATGAAACCCTGTCAGAATTAGATTCAAATAGTTATGGACATACAACAAACAGGGACAGGTTTTTTTTTTTTTTTTTTTTTGCTGTCTTTGTGACTTATGATGTGTGTTTGTTAAGGTATTTCTCTTCAACTTAAGGCTTTTGGTATTAATAATTTATTAATTTACATATGTTTTAAATGTTATACACTGCTGATATAAATGAAGTGAATATATATTTAGTTTTTAGGTTGGGGGAAATGTATGCAATTATACAATACAAAACTTTAAAGCCCGTTTTCTCAAAATGAGTTTTTCCTCACACTCAGAGTTAGATATTTTCCACTTCAGTAGCATCTACAAGCACCAGCTTTTCCAGCCTTATACTCAACTATATTGTGAAGGCTTTTACAGAGGGATTTGTAGATATATAATAACTATCTTGAGTTATAGGTCTTTTTACTCCAAAAAATATGGCGAAAATTGATTTTTCAAGGCTATTGTCATGGATTCTATACTTTACTAAAGAACAAAATAAGATATAAAGAATCCCCTCAGTAAAAGCCCTCTCATCTAATATGTTAACAAACAGAATCAAGAATTTTGAACCTGGTCCTTTCCAATTTCCAGATTTAGTTTTTTTTTTTTTTATATATGCAAATGAGCGTATATTTAAGTATACAAGGCTCCATTTGCATATTAAAACATTATTTTATACAAAACTTGCAATACATTTTTTTTCTTAAGTTTATGCCAATAATAAACTGGAAAAGTTTCATAGTGATATCTTGTAATTTAAAAAAATTCCCTATTCACCTGTAGTGTCTCGCCTTAAATGAGAACTGATGGCCACAGTGTGCTAGAGATGTATGTGGTCAATTTATCAGAGAAGAGTACAAAATTTGTGCTGATTACATTAATTTAACATATTACAAAATTAAGCACAATTAAGTGGTGATCGCCTATGCACCCCCCCCAATGCCTTAGAAATATATTATATATATATATATATATATATATATATATATATATATATATATATATATATATATATATATATATATATATATATATATATATATATATATATATATATATATATATATATATATATATATATATATTTTTTTTCTTTTTTTTTTTTTTATAAAAGATGTATAGTATTATTTAGATGTTGTAATATGTATTATTTTTATATTTATTTTTAAGTTTAAGTTTATATTAGTTTTATTTATATTTAGCTTACTATTTAATATAACATTTATTATTTCAGTTTAACATTTATTTAGCTGATAAAATAATTATTAAAAACGGAAGTAATAAACATTATTAAATATAATCATCATAATTCACGATTACTACTACTACTACTACTACTACTACAAATACAAATACTACTACTTAGAACTAAAAACAAGGTTAAGCACACTAATGACTTGAAGGTTGCTCAAATGTCCTGTGCCACTTCAAGGTGTGCAGTGTGCATGGACGTGCAAGACACAAAGCAACTGTTGGTCAAGTGCTAGATGTCCACTAAATAAGACAAATTGCTTTGACAGTGGATGGTGACTGGAGAACCTCATGAGCCTTTACCTAGATTACGGTTAGGACTACAGGCACTGGAGCACACCGCTGCAGAGCCAACTGACCCTTTCAAAGCCCTCCAAAACCTGCATGCATTCACCCAGAGATCCTGTCTAATCCAGGTATGAAGACCATCTGACAGAAAGGTTAAAAAAAGCAATGAAAGCAAAGCCCTAAAGCTCAAGACAGCTTTGACAAAGACTGACATTTACACCACCATGAGGTCCACAGCTCAGCAAGGGAGCATAGAAAGTGTATTTTGTAGAAATGAAAATATGGCTAAACTAACAGCAAATGTGCAGTATGCAAATTTGAATACATTATTTTAACACAAATTAAGCTATTTTGAAAAATGCTAATTAAGTTTATAGGATTGCACTTTACTTTGCACAAACAGATTGGACATCAATGCTGATTTGAGAGTGACAAATGTACTGTTCCAGTAAACTTTATTATTACAAAACAAAACCTCAGTTTCGATATTTCATTAAACAGAGTGAGTTTTCAACACGGATGCTTTTGGGAAAACCGATTTAGGTTTAAAAGATTAATTGCTGAATCCAAGGTAAACCAGGCACACAAAACAAGATCGACAAAAAATCCCAGAAGCCGTAGCCCAGTTGAACTCCATTTACCAAATTAAAGGTGTTTTAATACATTTTTAAACACACCGTGAATCGTTATTGACCATCCACAGAGCTGTATGCTAAGGTGTTTAAGCATCATTATTGCAATTGCTCATACAACACACACGGAATTCATTCATAGAGGGGTTTATTAATCTGTTGATAATTAGATGAGACACTTCAGTGCCCTCTGAAGACATTATTTTAGTTGGCACACAGGGATAGTGGTTGTGTGTATTTGTCTATGGGTGAGAGAGACTGGTGCTCAGTCATACAACACTTACACATTAATTCATGAATAGAGTTTTTAAAATGTTTTAAAAGTTACCACACACACACACACACACACACACACACACGGAAAATTTATGAAAAGAGTGACTAATACAAGCATCTCATTCTCTGCAAACTTGTGCTACATAGCATGAAATATTGATTTTCAGTAAGGTCTGAAGTGAACAACTACACTTGATATCTTTCAGGCCTAACAGAACGTAGAGAGACAGAATTAATAATTAAAAGCTGTTCATTAATTGCAAAAAGAGTAAGAAAATAAAATGCAATAGAGTTGCTTGACACTGTCCTGTGCTAAATGGCTGCCACCTCTGACACAGCAGAAAGCATCATTTGACATCACTTAGGGTCTGGTACAGTAGATCATTTCAAAGCAAGCGGGAGACACTTCTGAAAGTAGCACCTGAAAGCAATTACTCTGAACATTTCTGCATATTTATCTTAAGTCAGCAGAGCGAGGCAGCTCTAGCCCGTGAGGCTCAGCCTTGAGCTCCAACAGTGTACATGCAAGAGCAAGACAGATGAGGGGAAATTATGACCAGAAAAAAAAGGATGTATAGAGCCAAAGTGAAGGGCACTATTAAACCCACAGGAACTTGCCACTGTCATCTCATTATCAGAACATTAGTGACCATCAGCTCATGACAGTTGGAACCCAGAAAAGTAAAAGATGTGTCATTTAAGCAATAAATCATGGCTTATACAAATCACCGGTCAGGAAATATGCTGTAGGTAAAGTAATTTAGAATGTAATAGCCTTCCCCAACTTGCAGACAACTTAATGTGAGACAAAATATTTACTAGAAGGTATGCATGTGATGCTACCGTCAGCCGGAATGACTGCGGTTTCATCAACGAAAGTGGTTTTCAGCGTGAATGCCACAAACACATTTAAAACAGGAAAGAGCTTTAAGATTGACTATTGTTGAGATCTGGTGACTGTAGGGGCTATTTTAGTTTAGTGAACTCACTGTCATCTTCAAGAAACCAATTTGAATAAATAAAACTATACACATTTTAGGGCTGGACGATATGACGACATATAACAGTTATGTAAATGATCACCCGGATACAGAGCTTTTCATTTGTTTGAAGCCAGCCATTCTGCAACATTCTCCTGTGCTCCAAAGCATTAAATGATCTTTCACGTGGCTAACCAATATCAGCAGCTAAAAGGTTCCCCACATCATGACACCTCTTCCTCTTCCTCCATGCTTCACTGTGCAAGATATGCATTTTTATTATATTTCTCAGCAGATTTTCAAAGACAACGCTCTGGAGCATCACCGTGCAACTTGTGTTTATTGTGATTTATTACTCCTCACACAACTTGACATATTTGTTTTTTTCTAAGACAGCAATGACGTTTTATAGTGCATTTGCCTAAATAATTTGTTTAAGACAATTAAAAGCACGTTTAGCAATTTTGGGCTGGACCAAACCTCTTTCTGACATATATATATATATTGTATGTATTAGCCATCAGCCACCTTGTTCTCTAAATGTTGCCAAAGGCTTTCCTCGGTCGGTCAAATTCTACTGCATTTCTAACTGTTCTTACAGAAGCAGTTACAACAAAGCCTTGCAGGGAACTGTTTAATCGAACAGCGTAGTCTGAGAGCTTCCTTTAGCATGCTAGAAAGGAGATCTTTAGGGAAAACATCATAAAAGTGATGTATTCAAGATATGTACAGAGAGAATAAGACAGCACTAAATGAATAATGAAACCTGTGATATTTCCCCAAGGTTGGATTCTGAAACCTGAGTGCGAGAGCGATCTCTCATATGAACACAGTCAGTAATTACACCCAGAGCTCCAGCCAAAGGCTGCTCTGCGCCGGCTTCCCTTTGGCCGCGATACAAGACGTGTTGTAATAATGGAGCAGCCTGCCCACATCTGGTTTGTGTAGTGGTACAATCCAGACGCACAACACACAGATCTCTAACTGATGTATCGCAAACATCTATGTATGAGTCTAAAGCTCGCTTCACACGGTGCACGAAAACAGCCTGTATTTATCCTAGCACGGATATGAACTGATTACAGTATTTAACAGTAGGGATGGAACGATTACCGGTTTTATGATAAACCACAATTTATTGTATTGATGGTTAGTAATATTATTTAAAATGTAATCATCTTTAAAACTCTGTGTGACGATCTCAATTGTGAAAACTCATGGTAAATCCAGTCCAGCCGGCATCAGTCTGGCACAGGCGTTGTTGTTTTTTTATGCACGATTTCAGCATCATTACACCATTCTTCAGTGTCAAATGATCCTTCAGAAATGTTTCTTATGTAATACAATTTATATTTATATATCATTCTTTCAATTTTTTTTAAATAAAATCATTTTACTAATTAAATCATTTATAATTTTACTGGCCTCAAACTTTTAAACAGTAGTGCGGATTTCATGACGATCAAGTATCATCTATAGCATTTATCAATAGAAATACTCAATTTTATTTTCCAAACTTTTTTGGAAACTTTTTTGCTGTTCTGTCACGCAGCAGAAACGCTGTCTGTGTTCATTTACGCAGTTGTTTTACTTCTACGCATGTAAAACAGGCCTAAACCTCACCTTTTTCCAACCTTATTCATTCCGATAAAGAACACAACAGAGCTCCGCCGACATTGAGCTTCTGCTGGCTGGTGCGGTAACTGTAATGAATTAATTCTGCATTAAAGGGTCATGAAACCCTAAACCAAATTTTCATAGATTTTAACAGAAGTATGTGTGTTGAACTTCATTGAAGACAACGTTACCACCTGTTTGCTTTGAATGTGGGAGAAAACTAGTTAATTTTAAGCTTTTTTGCTCTATTTACAACTTCCTGGTTTAAATTTATCTTCATGTCAACGTCATAGGTTATGATGTTTTCTTGTACTATAGTACGGCGATGACTCATCGCTGTCTCAATTATTTATGAGACTGCACGTCTTTATCCTATAAGACGCGTTGCTTAATTCATGACGGCATGCGCTTAATTATTCATGACAGCACGTGTTGATAGGCATTTTCCTCTGACTGATGCAGCGGTGCTTCTAACAGTGAGATTGCATACAGTAAGTGAGTGACGCAATGATGGATCAAAATCATTGAAAACCCTAATAAGTTGATTGAACTCAATTGGTTTGAGTTAGCTCGTTCCCTCAATTCAATGGATAATGCAGTCTCCCAAAACTTATATATTTAAGTTCACTTAACTTGGTGCTCACGTTCACTGTACTTAAATTAAGTTAACCAAACTGGGTACACCAGAAGTTCAGTATACCATGCTGGGTACAACCAATCAAAACTTCAACATTGCAGCATGAATAAATTATACATCTGAATTGTGACATTTTCTTTGATTCTTACTATTTGCTTTTACTTTTGCTCTTTTGTTGTGATGTTTTTTGTAGCTTGTTTTATGTTCAGAGTTGATCTGTTTATCAGATTTTTGGGGGGGATTGTCACCATTGCAGAGATTCATACACGGATTCTTGATGTCTGTTCATGTCTAACTAATGCCGTAGATTTAAACATGTTGTGCACAAAAAATAAAATAAATTGTTCAACTACCACAAGAGTAAAGAATCTCATGGATATTTTTATTAATATTTCAAAACTCTTAATAACTACATGATGATGTTATCATCAATGATTAAACAATATCACTTGATGATATTTTCTCTTGACTTTGTGTTCCTTCACAAATGTGTCTCACAAACACAAAACAGCCAGAGTACTATTAATATTATACAGTCAAGGGTCAAGACTAAACACACTAAACACACTAAATTTATAACAAAACTATTATTTTCATTAAAACAGAAATAAAGTCAGTCTGGTTAGTTATAAGTTAAGTTAGTTCACATATTGTTATTATGTTTAGTAACTTACAAATTTTTACTTACCGATTTTAAGATTGCACACAATTAAAAAGTCTCCATCTTAATTTGAATCAGCAACAGAAAAGGACCGCCTTTTGTAAATGTCCTCCAATCAGTGAATTAGTTCTCGTTGCCAGACAGAACTCCTTGCATGGCCAATCACATCAAAGCAACACCAGCGTGAGCTATTTTTATTAATTATGATTTTGTGTTCATTCAACTTGAAATCTTAAGTTTATGTATTTTGTAGGTTAATAAGTTATACTAACTTATATTTTTGAGTTTTTCGACTAAACTAGTTATATTTAGTCAAGATTACTTGATTAGTTTAAGTAAAGACAACATTAGGGTTTACAGTGATCGAGTGTCTTTTTCCGCTTTGTACGAGTGTCTGCATTGCCTGCAATCTCTTCAATAGATCCTGAGTCTAACACAATCGCGATTCGTCTGCGTAAACGCTCTTCAAGGCTATTTAACTGGCTAAACGGCACATATAACTCCACAAAATAAGCCTCAGAATTGATCAAAGTTATACAACAGTAGGGCTGTGCATTAAATTGTGCATTGAATTATAGTTGTCACAGGATATGTATTTGTGTAATGATGAGCTTACAAATCCTTGTGTGTATTGTATTTGCATTTGTGGGAAGCTTTGATGCTTTTAATGAGAGCGAAATAAAACTGAATCAGAAAAAAAAAACGTTGCTGTGCTGTTGTCACCTGTCAGTCTCCCCTCACCCCCCTGCACTCCGCCGCTAAACCACGCCCACTTTTTTTTTTTAGCATTTTTCAAAACCGGGGTTGAGAACTGACTGCTGCTGAAACAGGGTGTTTCATGACCCTTTAATGCCAGAGTTTGTTTGCCAGAGGTGTACAGCAGTGTGACAGACAGATGAGGAATAATTGATTCCTCTAAGGCTGAGCAGGCATCTTTTTAATTGGACAGATATACGGTAACATGGGGCCATTGTGCTTATAATACAACGGGGATGAATGGGCGACAAGGCGGAATGGAAGCAGAATTTATCAGCGGCGGATCCTGTTGCCGCTCTTTTCAATAGGACACTGAAGTCTCTGTGTTCAGACCCACCGAGTCGGCCTTGACATTGTGACACGTCATATCAAAGAAGTGGATGTGGGGTGGGGTGGGGGAAGCTTAACAATACCAGTAAGCTAAAATGTGCTAGAAAACACATCTCTGTGATGGTCGGCACCAATATTTAGTTGTCACGGGTATGTCTGCTAATGACAAACAGCGTAGTCATACCGTAGCCATTCAGATGAAAATGAGGGGCTGGTTGAAAAGACGAGATGGATGGCATGAGATGACAGGGGCGAGAGATAGATGGAGAACAGGCTTTCAGCATTGTGATGAAATAGGCCACAGAGACGCACCTGTGCTCACTGATAAAGCAGACCTAGTGAGAACGTGGAGCCACACTGACCCTAAATATCATCCCTCGCCATATCAAAGGAAGAACAGGCAGCACTAGTGTGATTTCACAGACTACTGCCAAGCTGTCAAGTTCCAGTACTTTGGCACAAAGTCCATACTAAAATAATATCGGGAGTGCTTATGCCAGGTTCCCACATATTCCGTTTGCAGTGCGTATGCACAGAAGCAGAGCTCAGTGTGTTTTCCCATATGACATTTACCAGTGCACAAATGATCTGTGGCTGTCTGCCAAACAAACAACACTTATTCAGGATTTTTTTTTTATACAGGGGTGTTGAATGCTTGAATCTAATTGGTGGACAAACGCTCTAAGGTGTGCAATTATTTTCAGGGAAACGCTTGGCTAAAGTAGTTCCAGGCAGATCTTGACCGCATTACAGTTCCGTATCGTCTCGCCAAATGATTTCAGTCATTTCAAAAGGTCCTTACAGTCGACAACAGCACCAAAACCCACAAAAACACTGACCAAGCAAATAACTATAGTAAACAATAGGATAAAAAGGTCAATTTTTTTTTTTTTTTTTTGCCACAAATTTATGTTTTATCATGTATAGAAAGCACATACTCTTTCTCCCACTCTCTCACTCTCTCTCTCTCTCTCTCTCTCTCTCTCTCTCTCTCTCTCTCTCAAACACGTGCACGCACGCGCACACACAAACACACACTGGGGTTAATAAAGGCCTTTTGAAGCGAATCGATATGTTTGTACAAGAAAAATATAATAATAATAATAACAATAAATTTTATTTATAGATAGACTGTGGAGACATGACTGCCCGAATTTGGACCCAGACTTTATTTGGGAGGATGTCTGGGTAAATATAAAGGAGGCCTCTCGTAACCCTGACCACCAACAGATCCACTTCAACTTTGTACATAGAACGTATTTAACCCCTCGCAAACTCCATTTAATGAAGAGATTAACCGAACCAACTTGTACTCTATGTGTTCTCAAGGTTCCAGGTACTTTCTTACACATGATGTGGGAGTGCCCGCCTGTTGCTCTGTTTTGGACAGAAGTAGCATCTAGATTGTCTGATTTGGTTTCAGTAACAATACCCGCAACGGTGCCTGTATTGTTACTAAATAATTTAACAATGCTGAACTCTAATATTCAGCATAAGCGCATAGTACTAGCTGGTATCACAGCTGCTAAAAAAATGATTGCATTGAGATGGAAACCTCCTCATTCACTTTCTGTAAAATGTTGGATTCTTACATTTCTGGATGTGATCTTTCTAGAATTGTCTACTGCTCGAGTTAATGGTGCGAATGAAAAGACACTGTAGTTGGAACACTTTTGCTGAGTCATTGAAAGCCTGGTTATGATAATTTATTACATTAATTCGAGGTCCTGAACTTGAGTAATTCCCATTTATATGTAAGTGTTCCCCTCTTTTTTTTTTTTTTTTTTTTATCTATTTTCCCTATATGTGTATATTGTTTATATATGTATATTTTATTTTATGTAAGTGTGTATATGTTTGTATATGTATATTTACATTTTCTTTTGACTGTCTTGTTGTGATTTTGAAATGCCTTGAAGTATCTTGTTCTTTTCCTTTCAATAAACATTTGATCACAAAAAAAAAAAAAAAAATATTTATAATGCACTTTATATTAAACAAAATCTCAAAGTGCTAAAATATCCATATTTAAAACAAATTTAAGTTTAAACGTATTTGACAACGTATTACTTCCAACAAACAAACAAACTTTGAGTGCTGATCAAGAGTTTTGTGCAAGCAATTTAGGGTCACAACTCTTGTCCCAAATATGATTAAAACAAATATTATTAATATTAATTTACGCGTTACAGCATTTTGAACACTCCGAGTGAGCGGTGCTGGGGTAAACATTGAACTTTTCCTTGACATGAAACAGTAGGCCTAAATAATCAAACCAGTGGAAGCAGTGCATTTATCCTTTATTCATGCACTATCTATTCAGTCAGTACAGTAGCCAACACTTGAGGAATGTTTCTGTCTACAGACAGCCACGCCTCTACTACCGCAGGCGTTTTTTTTCCACTTTTATAAAATTTTATATTTGTCGACCCTAATGTAACCGGTGTTGAGTGTGAACACCAGTAACACCGCCTATTGTAGCCAGCCTAATACTGTAGATGTATTCAAGTTTAAACAATGTATTATTCCGTTCATTACTTCTATATAGATTTATATATTAAGTTGATCAGACAAATGACAAACATGTACTATTCGTACTGTCAAATATGCAAAAACATTTTAAAATAAAACTTGAAAAACAGCCTTTTAACTCCCATGCTTTTTCTTTTGCATCTAAATCTTTATACAAGAAATCCTGCATGTCATGAACTTGTTTTTTTTTTTACCTCCACGAAGAGAGACAGGCAGGGCTGGATGTTGTGACATAGGCAAAAGCTAATTTTGGGCTCCCCCACACTTTATGTCAAACCTGCTACTTTTAAAAGTAGCGGGTTTGACATAAGGTGTGGGGGATATTTATAGAGAACGTTTCTTAAGTAGAGAAAATGCTGTACTTATCTAAAGATCCAGTTCTTTACTTACCCATGCACTGTAAGCAGAGATGCTCCAAACTGCTTGTGGCACTTTATTCCCGATAGAGATGGGGTGGAGTAATGAGGTTTGACTGACAGTTTGAAGTGGCAATAGAGTTACTAATTGAAAAATGAAGTCATCGCAGTTGTGGGCGAGAACGGCGAGACTCCTTTTTGCGTGGCAGTGCGTACTGCGAATTTTATAACTTTCCACATCTGAGAATGCATTGCCAAAAAGTGGTATCAGGTGTGGTTGTATCAGGGTAGCTTCATGAATACATGAGCACAGTATAGGACTGACTTCCGAGCAAGATGAATCTTGGTCAAATTATGATAAATTCAGTTTTGCCATCACAGAAAAATAGCATTTTAAAATATAATTAAATAGAAAACATTTATTTTAAACTTAAATAATATTTCAGATTTTATTTATTTATTTTTTTGATGAACTTTTGAATGTGAAAAAAAGCCTCATGTATTACTTGTAAGAGATAAAGCACAAAATGTAACAAAACAGAATGAAAGATACCATCCAAGTACTTGCTGACCTTTACCCAAGGCTGCACACTTGGATCATTCTCACCAGAAGATAAAGCGGTCTGAAAACACCAAGATCAGATAGAAGATGAGCCACTCAGGAAAAGGAAGAAAGGAAGGGCTGCTTAACACACACACCTGTCAAAACACTGTGAAAAGACAGGTCATCACATTTTCCTTTCCTCCATCTAGTTCTTCTGTCTGGACAAGATAAATGTGTGAAAGGTGGTCTCATTCAAACAGATAACTCTGGAGTCTAAGTGACTGATTCAGCTCAAAAGAGTCCTTTGTTTGTCAATAATCCAACAAGTAAAATCTGGACACTGTTCAACTATTCCCTTTATTTTCTAAATAAAACTGTAGGACATCATTCAGATGCGCGTACATTTTTTCTTGAGCTATCGAACAACACAAAAGAAAAAACAAGCGGCCTCTGTTTTCATTTCACCCTACATGGCCCATTTAGCTCAATCTAAATCAGATTGTAAGCTCACAAAATATGAATATGAGTTTGTGCAATTTCACATTTCAGTGCTGGAACAACTCTAGACTATCAATAAATATTTTGGACCTGTACAGAGAAGAAACAAACAAACTCTCAAATTGCAATGCTCCCCGATTTCTTGTCACATAACAGACTATGTTGCAATCGAAATGAAGTCGGGAGCCATGCTAAATCTGATGATGCAAGTTGGTGACCTTTCTGGAGAGGCAGATGAGGAACAGCAAAGGCCGCCATTGCGTTCGGCTCTAAATGAGAGCGGCAAAATAAAACCTGCTGTCAAACACGAACTCTCGCTAGTGTGTTTCAGCGAAGACTTTAACCTTTAAAGAACCCACAAACGCCAAAGGAAATGAGGGAACTGGAGGAGAGTGATCCCATCAAAAATCAACCGATGAAATATCACGCCAGCTTATGTTGTGTCAGTGTGCCCAAGTGGATAAACTTTTGGACAAGTTCAGTCCAGAAAAAAACAACAACAACAACAACAACTATAATACACAAGGCTTTTACTGTGATTGTAAATAAGCACATTATTGCATGTGTCTGACAAGCAATAAAAACAGCATGAATGGTTTTTCCCAAGGATGCTTGGGTTTTGCCCCAAGAGCAGGACTTTTGTATACTGGTATGACACTCTCACTTTGCAGCTTATTCTGGTCAAGAAAGGCACATCTCTTCCTGTCTAAGTGGGTGGTAGAAAGAAAGAGATTACCTAAGGGCAATTCCAGCATCTGCAGTCAAATCTGGAAATAAAAATACTCAGACTATACATTTATACCAGTATAAATGATAACTCCAAAAGGAGTCCCGACATTAGATAAAAATATACACACAAGTTTTATATTTTAGATGAGGGAAATATGTTATGGACGTGACAAAAATAATAATACAAAAGTAGGGGTGTCCCCGACTAAGGATTTACACAATCGAATCAGAATTTTCGAATCTCTCTATGATCGACCGACAGTCGAATCATCTATGCGTGTGTAAACCATAGACCGGAAAAAAACATACCTCGGTTTTAAACCACGGTTTTCGGTTCGGTTTTTTGCAATTCTAATCTTAGGCGACAGGAACAGAAAGACCGCAATACTTTTATTGCAATACTATATTTTACTTTAAAAAATTTTTTTTTTAAACATTTCTAGTGTATTTTTTAATATAAAATAAATATAAAGATTTACAGTGGCAGTTCAGATATGTACAATAGAATTTAAGTATGAAATTGAATTAATAAATGTAAAATTAAAACACTACATAGTATTTAATTTAAAATATACATTGATTAAAATCTACTGTAATAAAGTTATTTAATTTTTTTTGTTCAATGAATATTCATGTTTTAACCAAGACTGAAAAACATGTTATCCCGATTGTCCTATGAGACAATGCTCTCATGTACTGTATTATATACCTTCTGATGTTCATATTTTGTTCTGTAACAAAGAGAAAGAGAAGATTGGTTCATGTGCACTCGATCGGCTACACTGAGGTGCTACAGCAATCTGTCAAATATCCACAGATATACAGTATACCTGAAACAGATCACACTAATACTCATATGCATATGATTTAATATGAAGTGTCCGTAAGGTTAGGTGAATAATGCATTATTATAGTTGATCACATCATAGTAGTAAGGTAAAATGTCGATTTAAATAAACATAAGCATAATTTCATTTTATTTGTTTGTATAATTATTATATTATATAAAAGTAATCTTTAAAACATTATGGACATGGTCTCTTAATTATAGCTCTTATACAATTCAACAGGCAGTGCTGTTATGACAATCTTTCTCAGGCATGCCTCCATCTTTCTGCAAAATGCCTACTGATAAGTTTAAGGGGGGGGGGTATTTGATCCCTCTTTTCAAAGCATGAAATATGGTTGGTTGAACATTTAATTTTTAGCAATGTTACTTACCTCAAATGTGGTGGATAAGGCAATTATCTTACTTATTATCTCAATTATATAGACCTAAATGGACTTAAAATGGTTTTGTTCTATTGGTAAAAATTTAATTTTTTCAAGGTAAGGCTGACTTTGCATGAAATTGCCCCTAACTAACATAGCAAAACTATTCATTTGTATAAAGTTTTAACAATCTAGATGTCTTTTTTGTCACTTTGGGTTCATTTAATGCATCCTTTTTGGATAAATGCCCAGCTACTTATATATATAAAAAAAAAAAAAAACTTACCTCAAATCTTTGAACAGTAGTGTAGTGTCTAAATCCTCACTGTGCAAAGCACTTATAAAAGAGAGAAAAATGATGTACCATGCTTACTGTGTAAACACTGGCCAACACAAGAAATCTGAGCTTTGGCTCAATGGCTGGAGTGCCATTTCTTTGCTCAAGTGACATGTATCTAAAACTACAGCAGTCACTGAACTGTAACAAACAAAACAGCCTCGCTCGGTTATTCAAACAAAACATTTGCCAAGGAAAATAATGCAAAAGCTGATGGGAGGAAGGGGCCAATAATAAACACAAGCTGTCATTGAATTGACGAATTACATAGGGGATCAAAAAAATCAATGTCTGAATTCTGCAGCCTGTGAAGGTGTTAAGGCGTCCTAGTGGTAACTGAGCTACAGGACCTGCTAACGAACCCATGAAGATCTGGTTCTTAAACCTGATCAAGCTGTGATAATCCTTCCAAAACTTCCACCGATGTGTGACCCCTTTCGCATAAACCTATTTTCGCCCCGTCAGGGTATCCCGTGGTGTGAAAAGTCGAGTGTGACGCAAGCGTGGTGAGCTGCGTTCCTGGCAAATGGAAGGAATACAAGTAATGCACAAGATTTCCCAGACTACCTGAGGTTTGGATCCAAGTGCTTGTAACAAACAGATTGCAACAGTAATCATGCTTAACCTAAATAGAGCATCGTGCATCTGAAAATACCACGGCCTATTAACGCTGGAGATTATGCTAGTGGCTTCTAAACGGCCTGTGCTCGGTAATCCAATTATGTTAGTTCAGGACTAAATAGCCAGAGCTAAGGCAGCATAAAACGCCTGAATGGAGACAGGAAGTAGAGCTGGGTGTGTCTAGTGTCTCCATGCGTGTTTTAAGGCCGTATTTGTGATGTAAATTAGAGGTTTCTTTATTGAGAGATGGACAGTTGACACTGCAGGACATGACAGTAATGGTCGGACTGTTAAGACTTGCCTTGTTGAACATGTCTGGGAAGGAATGAAGGTGCTGTTATAATACTCTGGGATAAATCTCAGTTTTTCCTCGCCAAAACTCCAGCAGTGCCAAGCCTGAGGGGGCAAATCTAAGCACCGAATCTTGAATAAAATGCGATACGAGGCAGACAAAAACAATAAAGGGGGGGGCACCAGATTCGGCATGTTCGAATTAGAGCCTTGGCCAACTGCGAACGGTTCACTTCTCCGCTTCAATGAGCACCCGCTCATGTCCAATCAGACACCTGCAGAGCAAGGAGAGTCAAGCCAAACACTCTGAATGCAAACCTCTTCACCTTGCAGCTTCTCCAGACGGCCACCTGCGGAGCCGGGCATTTGAGAGCGATCTCGCATGGCAACAGGTTGGAAGAGTTGGGGAATATTAAAAAGCAATCAGAATTTATGTGCTGTTCAAAATGCCCTGAAAAACGGACCTCAAAAACATCAACCGATGGAAAAGAATTCAATAAAGCCAGCAAGTGGCCACTTATTTCTGATTGCATTTGTGTTGCTGGTGATATAGTGTAAAACTGCAGCTTAGCAAAAGCTTGTTTGAGCTCCGTCCACCTCAACTGTGAGGGCTGAAATGAGTCTGATTGCTCCAACGGTCTGTCTCAGCAGCTGGGCCTGTCCTTAAACCCTAATTTTGCCGCCAGTGGAGCTAAAAACATGATACGTCAATACGTCACATTGAGCACTGGAGAAAATTGTGTAGAAGAACATTTTTTAAACACAGGACTAAATGGCTATTACTTAATTTACTAAATAGGAATGGGACATTTAATAGTCTAAGCCGGGTCATTTTTCATATATAAACTGAAGGGGCCAGATGTGAGACTAGATTTGCCAATGCAAATTTTGCCCTTATCAACGTAAAGACTCAGAGGTCAAGCGGCTTGACGGACGAGTCATTTGTGGACAGGGTAAACGAAGGAAAAATCAACACTTCATAGAAACCGCTTGGAATAATTAGAGCATCCAGATGAAGTCGCCTTTATTTCTCCTCACCAAAACGAACTCAATTGTCATGATAATGGATTTTTGGTTTTCAGTCACAGACTTGTGTTCCTGATGTTCCTCATAGTTATTTAAAGAGCTGTAGCGTTTTTTTTTTTTCGTTTTTTTTTCTCTAGCATCAGTCAATAAAGTTTCCCTGTGAATACTGGCCAATATGAAGTGCCTTTTCCTGAAGAAAGCTTATATTTAGCACACTTTATATTAACAGGCTAATCGGCCCTGAATTGTATGGTTGTTATTAGGCCAGCAGAACCACAGGTCTCATCTAAAAAGAGATTTTAGCTATCAAAGATTCTTCATATTATATTAATATAATAATAATAATAATAATAATAATAATAATAAAAATAATAATAATAATAATAATAATAATTCATTACATTAAATAGCGCTTTTCTAGACACCCAAAGCGCTTCACATTGATGAGGGGAATCTCCTCAACCACCACCAATGTGCAGCACCCACCTGGATGATGCGACGGCAGCCATTTTGCGCCAGAACGCCCACCGCACACCAGCTGATTGGTGGAGAGGAGACAGAGTGATTAAGCCAATCAGGATATGGGGATGATTAGGTGGCCATGATGGACAGGGGCCAATGGGCAAATTTGGCCAGGATGCCGGGGTTAAACCCCTACTCTTTATCGAAGGACATCCTGGGATTTTTAACGACCACAGAGAGTCAGGACCTCGGTTTAACGTCTCATCCGAGAGACGGTGCTCATTGACATTATAGTATCCGCATCTCTATACTGGGGCATTAGGACCCACACAGACCACAGGGTGGGCGCCCCCTGTTGGCCTCACTAACACCTCTACCAGCAGCAACCTGGTTTTCCCAGATGGTCTCCCATCCAGGCACTGACCAGGCTCAGCCCTGCTTACAAGGCTACAGGGTGATATGGCTGCTGGCATTATATATATATATATATAAAATAGCCAAAAGCCATTATGTGAAGATTCTTGACATTGTGAAAGAATGGTTGGGAGGGAACATGAATAATCATTTTTACGCATGAATTGGCAACTCTGAGTCCAGACCTTAAATCCATTGAAAGTCTTTGGGATGTGCTGGAGGAGACTTTACAGAGTGCTGGACTCGTGCATCGTCAATACAAGATCTTGACCAAAAAATAAATAAATAAATGATGCGCCTCTTGATGGATATAACTTCATTTCCATTAACATTTATTTCCATCAAGCGGTGCTTCAATTTTCACTAGGCTAGCTCAATGCTAATTAACAATGACAGAGACCTGATTAGGAATTCCCACAGCTGACAAACTGTAGCCTATGGAAACATGATGAGACTGCAATCTGATAAAGTCCAGAGAGGCCAGTGAAGGCTTTTCTTCATCTTGTGTTCTGCAGCTCGTCTCTCAGTGTCCATAGCCCAGCAAATCTACCAAAGACAGATAGAAGCACAACACCCCAGAAAAAGTGCAGCTTCCTCCTGAGACTTCTGCAGGTTCTTTCTTCTGCTTTCTCTCTCTGCCAGGCCTGTTCTGAACTGCATAATTCATAAAAAATAGACCCTTCTTGTTGAATAGTTATGGGTCTAATGTTTTCACAGCACTCTGTAAGTTGAAAGAAATGTCATACTCTTTAAATATGGCCGCCGTTTTACATTTCTGAAATATGAAAACACCGAGCTGAATTTGAAGGAAGTAACTCCAGGGACGGGAGATAAATTGGCCTTACTTTTAATAGAAGGAAAGGCTGGTCCGATGGGAACCAGAAGGCCATGAGAGAGGAGGAGCAGTGAGTCATCAGTGCAAATGTACAAAAAAATAAATTTAATTGGCTGGGTATGCTAAAGAACATCAGCATCTGCTATACAACACTGATTAACTGCTCAACCAAGCACACAACATTAACAACACAAACAGGCCATTACGTGGGTGAAAAACTCAGACGTACCTGGTCATTACCTGATTAAACCTCAAGTCCCGAGTGGCTCTCTGCTTGTGATTTGTGATTATGAAATAAGAGTGTGAATTGCTAAGGATAACAATTCATTCTTCTTTCATAATCACAAATTATCAACAAACATGCTGAAGACACGTGATGGGACATGTAGATGCAGGGACAACGAAAACTTTAGAAGTGCTTAGACCAGAGGAAGGTCTGATGGAGCGAATGATGGGGAGGAGTTACTAAGATCTATTGTGAAGGTGTAAAAAGAGTTGGGTCAGTTTAAAGTCTAGAGGAATTCATTTTCTTTAGAGGAAAAAAAAAAGAACTACATTTCCAAAAGCACTAATGCACCTGGTTGTGAGATATTAAATAAAATAAATTAATTTTTTTTTATATATACACATTTAATTTTGTATTTATTCATTTTATTTAATATCTCACAAGCAGGTGCATTAGTGCTTTTGGAAATGTAGTTCTTATTTTATATTATATATATATATATATATATATATATATATATATATATATATATATATATATTATAAAATAAATATAAAAATATATGAGAAATTAAATAAAAAAATATAAATTCTTAAGTGGTGAAGAAATGTTATGAATGATTAGAATCACAATAAATAAATAAATAAATAAATAAATAAATAAATAAATAAATAAATAAAAATCACAACAATAAATAAATAAATAACTAAATAAATAAAATTATTTAAAAAATTATTACAAAAATTATATAAAAAAAATAAAAAATTACAAAACAAAACGGAACGAAATGAAACGCAAAACAAAACAAAATGGAACGAAATGAAACGCAAAACAAAGCAAAGCAAAGCAAAGCAAAGCAAAGCAAAGAAAAATCTTCTGAAGGATGTAGGTCAAAAAGGTGTGTGAACGCCATCTCCATATATACGTGACTGGAAAAACAGGTTTGTGAACAACAGAATACTCCTTTTATTCTCCATGTCAGTCAAATCTTGGTTTAAGTCGGGTGCATGTACGGAAAGAACGTACAAAGAACGTTTGAGACTAGTGGATTTTACTTTGAACTGTTTAATTCCATCTGGATGTACTATAAAAGAAGAGAGGTGTATGACGAGACTGTGAGAGATCTGGTGGAGCTACGGGTGAGACGGAAGTGCTGAAACCTAGAGATAAATAAGTGGCAGCCTGAGCTTTTTGCGCTTTTACATCTAATGTACCCTGTCAAAGAAGGCCAGTAGAGAGATGGATTGAGATCACAGACCTAAACCTGCACTTATCGCCACTTATCACCCGCGCTTACGTTTCTGAGGTTAATGCGAGAGGCAAAATTGGGCCACGGGCTGCCATCTGAAGACTTCACAAGCTTGCGAGTTTCAAAAGATTTTTTTGTTGCACAGAGGCTCTGTGTTTACGGCCGTCTAAGCTATGCACAGAATACCTGTCACGGTTTACACTAACTGGTCCCAACGGGAAGCTGGAAATAAAGTAAACTCACGTTTTGTAAGCCAACATGTGGCCCTGTGTTGTAGGGCCCCATATTGCACGAAGAAAATTGCTTGTCATGCTCTATCAGAGGAGGGAATATCTCTTGCTAATAGCAGGTGCACAGAGCGTCTGGGGTATTCACAGGAACGAGCAGAAAGCAAGTCATTTACCTCAGAGCAAGAGAAAAATTATGCATTTACGGCTAAGTAATGTTGCTTTATGTGATCCTCTCTAAAGTTTCATTTCTCTGCTCGTTGCAGTCAAATTGTTGTGGCGGCTCAGCACAGCTGGGAACAGACGTGGTGTTAATCGGCATATGACTTCCATCACGGTAAAAAACGGTGCGGAGAACAATCTGAAAGCAAGAAATGGGCAAATTAGGGTAATTGAAAATGGCGCATTAAACAACTCATAGAGAGCTTTTTGTTGCCAGGAAGAATAGCGTTTGCATTATGCGAACGTTACACAATAGCCGTGTCACTCAGCGCAGCATGCCGGCATTAAAGATGCATGCGGCGGATTCTGTACTGTTTAATAAACTACGAAAGAATGCCGCATGCATTTACAGTAAAGATGTCTCCTGACAGAAACAAATGACTGTGGAACGAGTGAGGATGATTAATTTCCTCTGCCAACTGTAAACAAGTCAAATGCATTTTTAATCATTCAGGAAAAATAACGGCAATAACGAGCCACCGGCCCACAGACTGCTAATGAGCTGTAATATGTTTGAGTCTTCGAGACAACACTGAGGAATACCCGCGTTCCCACCCCAAATCCCTTCCGAAAGAATATATGGAGACTACTGCAGCAAGACAGAGAGCGAACGGAGGTCTGGGCAGCAGTTATGATGAAACAGATGTTATGATCATTAGCACTGACGGCATCATTTATCCAGCTCTGCCCTGCCTGCAGAGCTCGAGTGAATGCTTCAGGGTTCATGTAATTATGTTGCTTAAGCGGCTTTTATCATATTGCCATTGTTTGGAATTTGCTAGGCAACTAAAATGAGGTAGTAGGGCTTAGTCATATGG
Organism: Pseudorasbora parva; assembly: GCF_024679245.1. Taxonomy (NCBI): domain Eukaryota; kingdom Metazoa; phylum Chordata; class Actinopteri; order Cypriniformes; family Gobionidae; genus Pseudorasbora; species Pseudorasbora parva. Next base: position 37,443,577 of record NC_090186.1, on the reverse strand, counting down.
TTTTAGTGTAAACACGCAACTAATAAAAGCACCTATGCATGTCTCAGTTTTATTCTTCAGATCAGCGGGGTCTCCATGTCAGAGCTCCAGACGCCAACCATTTGCCCCCCTGGTGCAGCAGAAATGTGTTAGAGGTTGCACTGGTGCACCAAAATCACCCATTCAAAAATGGCATAAAATCAGTTTTATGGAAATTAATTATTGAGCAGTATATGTATAAAGGCTGGACCCCTAAAAGTCGACTAAACATTAGATTTAAGTAGTCGGTTAGTCGCACAAAAACAAACAAACGGGGACTTCCAGTTAGGGATGTTAACCGATGACCGCTTGACCAATGGTTGAACGTATCACCGTTAACCGATCAAAGTTGTCAGTTAAAAAAAAAAGGGATCTCTAAATTAGGCTATTATACAGTGGACTAAACGGTACTACAGTTAGCCATCTCATTTCAAAAACTTTTTGTGTGAAGTGAACAAATCCCTCACACTCCGTTTTTCATAACTCGCCTGTTTGTACTTAAACCAATAAAAACATTTGGCGCGAGGTCACAGCGTTTGGGTTTGCGTGCTCACAAGGTTTGCAAAAAGTAAACGGGCTAAAACACTCGAGGTTAGAGCCAGGGCAGACGACAGTATGAAGCGTGCATTCCGGGTAAGATGGGCTTCCATTAGGAAATATATTATATCTACATATCAGTGGTAACGCATAAGGGGCCCTATATTGCACCCAGCGCAATTGACTTTGTACACCGACGCATGTGTCATTCCTATTTTGCACCTGCGCCAAAGCGCGCCTTTCCCTCCACAGAAGCACGTCGCTAAACTAGTGAATGAACTTGCGCTCCCTGGGCGGTTCAGCGCAAAAAAGGAGGCGTGTTCCGGCACAAACAATCCCTGGTGCTATTTTGCTGTTCCATTAAACAATTGCGCCACTGACCAGAAAAAAACTAGCCTAAAGTCAGTGGCGCGTTGCGCGTTGTTCATTATGCTATTGTAAGGGCGCATGCTTGACTATAATGTACAGCGTGCACAACGCGCATACACTTTGATCATGTAATCTACACAGATGCAACAGCTATTTTTGCAAATCATTTAGTTACACTAAAAAAATTTTAACACGAGATGACGAAAATCATTGTGGTGTGCCACGAAGATGTGAAAAAATAGGCATAAATCTAGCTTACAAATTATTCAGGCTGTGAACCGCTCCTGGCGTGCGCCTGGTAAATAAGGAACTTGCGCACCTGCTTTTAAAGGGAATGTTAGATGACGCTCTGATTGGTTTATTCACGTTATGCCCAAGCCAAACCTATGAATAATGAAGCTACTTCAGACCAACCCATTTTAGATTTGCGCCGGGCGCAAGAGCCATTTATCCCGCCTGCAAAATAGCAACAGCGCCGAGACCCGCCCACAAAGTTACTTGCGCTTCGCGCTTTGACACTTGCGTTTCAGATCGTTAAAATAGGGCCCATGGTGTTGATCATCATATTTCTTTATTATTGTTAGCCCTACCTCGAACTAAAGCGGCGTCTCTTCGGAGCTGTCATTTTCTTAAATGAGCCGTGGCAATGTTTCAAATGAGCTTCTAATGCTAGACAAATGCCTTTATTTTTAACGTGATCACCTTGTACCAAAACCATTTAGAAACTAAGGAGCCATTTGTTTGTCGATTACAAACAACCTCCTCGGCGCCACGGTTGCGAGACTCATGTTTCACGCTGTATGGGGATTTTAAAAAAGTGACGTGAGTGGAAGGGAGGCGACGGCGCTGGGACAGTGTGTGTGTAAGAGCGGCAGGCAGAGAGGCAGGGAGATCATAGAGAGATGCGACAGAGTTGCGAAATTGCAGGCGCGGCTCGTGCTGTTATTTCAAATAGCTTGGATAGATATTTAAACTAATCGGTTAACCGGTTTCAACCGGCTAATGAGGCTCGGTGGTCGGTCAAGAAAATGTCCGAATAGTTTTTGCCATCCCTACTTCCAATGTGTCAGACAAGGAAATCCAAAAATTTGCCTATCATTCATTATTGTTACGTTAACCTAGATAAATGTTTGCTATTACTAGCTGCATATCCTTTGTTTGTGCGGAGTGTGGAAGCTAAAGTATAAAGCTTTTCTGCATTACATGGAGGCGCCCGCGCGATCACTTGCATTTTCTCAACTTAAAATATTCCACTTTTTTGTTCAAACAGATAAGAGTAATACATATTTCAAACTGTAAATTGTAACTGTTTTTATTTGTGTACACTCACAATAAAAAAAAAATGTTTTTGTAAACTTAAGAAAACAAACAGGATGCGCCGTTTCAGACTCCCTGAACCCTACTTTTAAACAGAACATTGAATACACATACTCTCTGGTTAGGGGTGGGCGATATAACAGTAGACACAATTAAATGGTAGAAACCTGTAGACATTTTGGACTATTGTCTCTATCGTGGTTATGTTCATGTGACGTTGCTGTGCTGCGATCATAAAGCGTATCCTTTGCGAGTTAAGTAATGTGGTTCAAAAAGCAGTGCATTTGAACCATTGAAGCACAATAGACATTAGCAGCAAAAGATAACATTTCAGTATGTCTGAGAGACACACGACACAAAGCCGCTGCTTATAAAGAACGTGAGTGCTTTTTGCCACCTAATTGGACTTGAACAGTTAAGTACACATACATATGTGTCGAATTCGCCATGTATTTGAAAGTAAACATTTATATATTAAGTGAACGTTAACGTTTGAGAGAGAAAACTCTCAACATGAGTATTTTGGATCCATGCAGTCGGACTTAAAGGTCCACTGAAGTGCCTTGAAACGCACCGCATTATTCAATGTGTTGACATAATTTCCCCTGAAACGGCTCCAGCTGTTAGCAGCTCCTCCCCTTTTTTGAAACAGCCAATAGCGTTTTGTTAATATACAGTTTGACTAGAGCGCAAGAGCGGACCTTTCTCTGTGTGGTAAAGCCAGTTTCCTCTAACACTGTTGACCATCATAATCTCCTCCATATCGCTATGCAGCATTCTGTGCAGAAATCAAATGGGTCGATATGTTTGTCGTCTGTGCCGACTCATGCATATGATCCAGGCTGCGCTCGTGTCTGTAGTCTAAATTTAGACCAGAGCCGTTGGTGTGTGCGCTGCTGAAGTGCGAAGCTAACGTGAAAAGAGACTTCATTCGGCTTAACTGAAAGCACATTTACACTGAATCGTTTCCTAGCGCACATATAGTGTGCTATGTGCTTTTCACCACGCAGAAATTAGTAAATGTGTGAACAACTGACCGATTTCAGCCACAGCTTCAGCAGTGTAGGGGGCGGGCTTTAGATTCTAGAGAACATTTTGATTGGACAGAAGGTTTGAAGAGAAGCTTAAGTCTGCGATGATGTCATCAAAATCTAAGATTTGTTTTAACGGAAGTGAGAGACTGTACATTTTGATTGCTTGCATCTTCTAAATGCAAATTTTGTCATAGTTTTGGAACATACCAGCTTATTCATAACTTTAAGTCTAACACGGTCATACTAAAAGCTAAAAAACTTCAGTTTTGATTTCAGTGGACCTTTAAAATGACAGCATCCAAACTGACCTGCTGTCATTAATGCTAATCAAACAACAACAAAATAGAACTCACTGCTCTTGACTTTAACTTTAATAACAATAATTGTACATTTAATTTTCGTAGTAAAGACTATGCATAGTGTTTTTTCATATATTTGATTACTTTATACATTTCATGTTATTTCTAGAGCTTGAAGTTTTTTAGGCAAGTCAATTTTCATTTGTGTCTTTGTATTACTGTAGCTTGTTTACTTTGCTCTTTTTAGGATTTTTAGGATAGTATTAGTTTTTTAAATGATATTGAAAATGGTGATAAGAATGATCAAATGTCATACATTTTTGATATCATAAAAAAAACTGCAGAGATGACGAGATCACATTGTCTACTTCATTTTTGCTTCTGAAACAGACTCAGAAGACACCGGAAGTGTATTAATAAACAATTAAAATGCCTCACATTCATAATCATCACTTTTGCCATTCTGCCCTAATATTTACAGCTATGTAATAAATGATTGTTTTTAAAGGGTTACTTCAGCGATTAGCATATGGCTTTGTATCAGTAGAAACCCTGGAGTATATTCAAATGATCGTGCTCCCCCCTCATATATCCCCCTGAGACGAGAGATTTATGCATTTTATTTCTGGAAAAATTCCTCTCGTGACGCAAATTGACGATATTTGTGTCACGAGAGGAATGTTTGCCCAGAGGCTAAAGACTACAGCCAGCAGAGGGAGCCATTTCCGCATGTTTTCAACTCGTGCATGGGGAATGGAGATCACACTTACAGCACAGCTCAGCTGGCATTCATTTAAACGGATGCTAAGCAATGTAAGTGTTTTAACTTCTCAAATTAATTTCTATGAAAGTTAAGCTTCCAAAGGCATGAACTGAAAACGCGTTGTGAATGTATGCCGCGAATGTGGTCGTGATTACCTCAGCTCTCATCACGAGAGCTCATCAGCTCATTTATGACGTTAAATGTAATCTGACTCCTAATCTGAGTCTGCTGTGAGACTCAGACGGCAACTCGATCATTATATTGAAAACACACGTTCAGTATTTAATTGTACTTTCTGAACTCAGTCACAGTAATCCAGTAGCGGTGGCTTTGGGAATGACCTCACAGGGTAGCGAAGCATTCTGGGAATTGTAGTCTTTCATCCCCATGAGACAAAAATACATTTTCTGTCTTTTCTCAGTCTAGAAAGCACCAAATTCAAAAATAATTTCACATTTCTACTACATTAATGACCCAGTTTAAATACAGAATCATCTTCCCAGCGCTGAAGTACCCCTTTAAGTTTACACAGCTGAGAATTATTTTTATTTTTTTTACTTTCACTGTATGGAAATGAGTAGCCTGGACATACATGTTCATGTTTGCACAAGCTGTAATAAAGCTGGACTGAAAATAAGTATTTGTGCAGCCATTGATCTCTGTCGAGCTATAGAAAATTCTACAGCACAGATGGGACTTGCCAGGGGTTATGTAAAATGAATTATAGTGCAAGAGGAAAAAAAGGAAGAAAAAAAAGATGAAAATCGATATGTGATCCATTAAGGAGTTAAGTGCTGTGTTCTGACAGGTGGCTCTGTCCCAGGCTGCACACGTCAATGATGGAAAACCATCCGGGCGTAAATAATGCACGAATAAATCAGCCAGAGATTAATCCTCTCATCGTTCGGGAGAGGAAATCCACAGCAGGACTAAATCACAGCAAACAACATTAGTTTGTGAAGCCGTCTATGAATGCGGCCATCCGCTTTGCCCGTACTGGGGAGCATGTGCAATATTTGCATGAAGGCTGTCTCTCAAGACGATGAAAGATTCATCAAAGAGCAGAGACTTGCTTTGAGTGCACGCCAAGGCGCTGGAGCTGTCAACATCTAGAAAAGAAAAATCCCACGCTTTTCAATTTGAGCACCACGTCCACCACCTGGACCCATATAGATGCTGGCAGAACGCAGATATCGATTTGAAGCCTCCCAAGAAACGCTAAACATGTCTTGGGAATGCTCGTGACGTAATCGTCATCATCATCATTCTCCTCCAGTGATGATTTAGTCATGCGGTGCTGGAGGAATCCTATAATGGGTTTGGTCTCCAAAAGATTACATTTCCAAAGCCCAGTAAGAATTTAAAGCCAGACACATTTACTAAGATCTCATGCCGTGGTTTAACAATGTGACCGGCTACCTGAAGGCTCTCTCCTCTAATCAACATTTCTCAGTTCAGGGCACACATTATTATGAAGGAAGGCAGGAGGGCGTCTCATTATCCTGAGTGTCTGAGATTACTACACTGAAGGACTTTCATCAGTGCTGTGCTTGAATATAGGACTGTGTGCTGGCCACTTTGTATTCAACCACTTCATACGCCGTGCCTCCCTAGTCAATACACAGTGATGAAACAAGCTTGCGTCTCTTGCTGAGAGAACAATAATGTAGTGTTCAAAGATTTATATCACTGTTAAGACTATTCACAACAAGGGAGACAGCAAAGACCTCAACTGTTATCTGAAACGATGTCTGACAAACAACTATTCACAAGAAGCATTTCATTTTGACACACCTATCTCATGTACCAACTGAATCTCGGTGTGGGATGACATTAAGAGGTCATGTCTCATTACATGGATTGGGTCAAAGTAGTATAATGTTTCAACTGTAGAGACTTGCTCATTTTTCTTTTATAAATAATGTTATCTTTGAAAAAGATCCGACAGTAAACAATAAAATCTTAATTTATTTAAATAACTAAAATATCTGGTAACACTACGGTATGGGTACATGAATGATCATGAATTCATGCATTAATTCACACATGACTTATGCATTACTACATCTCATGAATCATCAGAAACTAACAGGAATTCAAAGTCTTTCATTCATGACTTCATGGATGAACAACACCTTAATTAAAACATTAACTAAGATGATTAAATCATCATACATTATGGTTTATTACACATGATGATGTTTTTAGTGTTGACAAAAAACATTGATCTAATCCATGCATGTAAGACTACTTTAAATTATTTTTTATTATATTTATCGAGAGGAGCACATTCAGACAATTTACCTAATTCATTTGCTTTACTCTATTTGTGTAGCCTAATGTAAGAGTGAACTTGTGAAATATTAAAGGAATACAAAAATCAATGTTACCTTATGCATGCACAGGTTAGACCAGTAACGTTATATCAATTCATGTGATTAACTAAAGTTTTTTATTAATCATGATCTCTGAGTTAAGCATGTCTTTTTCATAGCAGCCTGCAGGTAAATGGTCAGACCCAAAAACTGGTCAAAGTCTCAGCACATAGCACATGAATTCTGTTGATATTATAATACAGTAGTCTCTGCATGTGTGCATGCTATGACTCCGTGTTGCTTCAAGCACACGCACACGCACACGCACACGCACCGCACACGCGCACACACACAGAAGGGGGATTCTGAAATCCACTACCACTTCAATATACCTGTATATATTTATATCCTAATTAACTTCATAATCAAAACTTAAATCAATATTTATAATATTATTATATACAATGATTCTATCCAGGCATGACTTTGCTTTTAGTTTCTTGTTTTCTAAAGTGTATATTTGGTCTCTGAGGAGTGACTGAGGGTCTGACCTAGGGTGTGACTGTCACTAAACTGAGGGTGTGATGTGTCACTAAACACTGGCAACAAGGTCATGTGTTTGGATTTTGGAGGTATCACACACCCCTAACATGTCAGGAGTGCAGAAACAGGGTTTGCTCACTTAGCCCGGCTTCTAGAGATGAAATATGGATTTGTTTTTAATTTAATTTATTATATTTTATTCCTTTTATATTTCCTTTTACTGAAACACTAAAAAGTCAAGATGAACATTGCCCTCACTATTGTGTGTCCCTCTCACTGAAAGAAAGCACATGCTATCAGTATGGTTTGGTAAGAACTGGAGCTTAATCAGCTCCAACCTTGGAGAGACTGTGTATCTGTGTATGTGCGCAATATTCTATGTTACAGTTTAGAATGGTTTGGTGTACAATGGGCACCCTGAGGGATGGGTGGACTTGTTGTTCTGCGCAAGCTGGCACCTGCTCTAGATCTGGAAGGTCACTACAGGCCTAATTCCGGGGGGAGAGCGTCAACAAGTGACACGTCAGTGGAAACGTGCATCAGATTAACTGACTCGAGTGGAAATTTACCATGACTGTGCATTGTCTCTGAGCCAATCAGAACCATCCACATTGCAGTAATGACATGGATAAGACCTTGAAAAATTGCAAAACCTTAATTGCAATCCTGACTCTGTCTTCATTTCTTCACTACTGGTCCTGGGTCATAAGCTGTTAACCCCTAACAAATAAATAAATAAATAAATGAATAAATAATAAATAAATGAATAAATAATAAATAAATGAATAAATAATAAATAAATATATAAATATAAATATATATATATATATATATATATATATATATATATATATATATATATATATATATTATTTTATTTATTTATTTAAATTATTTATTATTTATTTATTTATTTATTTATTTATTATTTTAAATTTATTTATTATTATAATTATTCATATATATATATATATATATATATATATATATATATATATATATATATATATATATATATATATATATATATATATATGAAATACAAATTATTGGTTGTTGTTCAGCAATGTATTTGATTTCTTAGCTAATTAAAAGCAGAAGATAAGAAAAATAAAACCATCAACTAGACCGAAGGTAAGAAAATAAAAACAAACTTTCTGCATTTCTGTCTCACTCACTTGTGAAAAAAATGGCTACGCACCACAACCATCCTACAAAAATCCTACATTATGGTGCGTGCAAAGCTTTGTTAAAATATCACAGAAATATTAGCATTATTTGTTTCCTCCAGTGTTCTTTTGTTGAATAGAAAGCTAAACAACAGCCTTTGAAATCTTTTGGAATGTTATACATGTCTACTCTTTAGTCTTTCCTTATTATTAAAGGGGGGGTGAAACACTCAGTTTCAGTCAGTGTCATGTCAATCTTGAGTACCTATAGAGTAGCATTGCATCCTGCATATCTCCGAAAAGTTTTTATTTTTTTAATAATTATATAAGAAAGATGCGCTGTTCCGAGTCTTTCCGAAAAAAGCCGAGCGGGTGGGGGCGTGTCGTGTGAGCGGAGCTAAATAATGACGTGTGCAGCAGCGCGCTGTGTGTTGAGTCAAACGTCATCCCTAACAGCGGAAAAAAACTTTATTCAAAATAAAAATATGGCTTTTAATCAGATACAGCCATACATCTATGATCCGGAATCAGACCCAGAGGCTGCAGTTGAACAGGAGCAGCAGCAAAAACGACTAGAGCAGGACGTCTGTATGTGGTAAGTTACAAGTTATACACTAACTATATAATATGCTTAGCGGCTTGTGTTATTTACATATTTATACTTGAATTATATCGTCGTATTTTTGTCTTTGAAGGTGTACATGTGGGAAGTGCAGTTGTGCACGTGTGTTTGTGTGTTTACGCGTGGTTTGTGTAGACAGTAAGCGGACTAAAAGCAGTCTCACTCACCCTTCTAACGTTGGGACTGCTCCATCCTTCAGCATTAGGCGATTGGGAAAATTCGGCGTCGAGCTGGGCCTTGTTTATGCAGCGAACAGATATAAACATTCGCGCAACTCAGTTGCTGATCCGCAAATTACATCCACTGTTGCCTTAACGCGGGGTTTTTGGCGAATCTGTGCAGGACTGTCTTGGTCTGGCAACCAAAAACCCACTTTTTTGGTGACATTGTTATGTGCTATGTGTAATTGTCACCTGTCCAGCATCCTACAAACCAGCGCTTTGATGGGCGTAGGCTGTTGCTTTCGCTCTCTCCCTCGCTCTCTCTCACGCGCTTCCGGTAGAATTGTCCGTAAGGCCCATACAAGGAAATTCCGCCCCCATTAACGTCAATGGGGACGCATGATCTCAAAAAACTTGCCGAAACTTATGACTAACCGGAAGTAGTATTTTTGACAAAGAAATACTCCCATCAAACGTCCACCTTAACTTTTGAAACTTTGTCTATGTTTAGTATGGGATTCCAAGTCTTTAACAGTGTAAAAAGATCAGTATGCATGAAACAGCATTTCACCCCCCCTTTAAACTATGGATTAGTAATTGTTTTATTTTATATTTTATTGTATTTTATGATTGTTTTGTACAGCACTTTGGTCAGTGTGAATTTAAATGTGCTCTATAAAACTTACTGTCACTTTTGATCAATTCAATGCCTCCATGCTAAATAAAAGTAAAGGGTTTTTTTTCCCTCTATTTTTTCACACAACAATTCATACAACCTTCATTCTTGTTAAGTCATTCACCCAGAAGGAAAAAAAAGGAACTCAACTTCTTTCAGCAGCACTGCTACAGCTATTCTGTGTTAGTAGAAGGAAGAGTCACTCTGTAGATGAGAGATGGCTGTTCTGCTGAAGGGTCTGCCTTACATCAACACAACCACACATGTACAGGCCTGATGAAGCTCACACAATGATCCATTCCCCCTCCGGACAAAGCTCTGTTCTGCACCGCACAAATGAAAGCTTATACCATGACTGAGAGCACATCTGCTGTGGGACGCAAGGAGAAAGCCCTGAGTATCAGCTGAAAAAGCCACTCTTTTGATTTGAATCAGATCCTTTACATTCTGCCAGACGTTACTAGGAAAATCTAATTTGCAAGAGAGGAGATCGGAAATATGAGCAAAGTTCTGCATTAGCCTGATTCAATGAAGGCTTGGAAATGGCCTTTGTGTGTGTACTCCAGGTCACGCTTGGGAGTCCAACATCTTTTTGGTTTCAAAAAGGCTTTCAATTTATCAGAGTGGGCACAGAGCTTCCTGGATATGCTGGGATCTCACAATGAGCTCTAAGTGGGATGGCGGAGTGTGTGTGTGTGCGTGTGTGTGTTTTTGTTTGACTTGGCTCAAAGACCGGGCAAAAAGCCGGACCACGGGGAGAAGACAGACCTGAGGTCCCTGTGGCTCTCCTGAGAGGTCTATTGTGCCCTGCCAACTATAAATGTCATTGACTTCCAACAGTTGCATACAAAGATTCAGGGAAAGTGTCTTTAAACGCGTAGGAGCTGAGAACAAATGCCAGCTACAGGCTTCAAGCTTCCTTCAGGCAGCATGTCAATTATAGCCAGCTTGCATATCAAATCCTTTGGCCATAAACACACAATCAGTCTGGTAAAGCAAGAAAAGACATCTGTACACTCCAGGTTTACCTACCTCTTTGCCTGAGAGATAATAGGCGGACAGCAGGCCTCCGACAAAACGGATGTTCACTTCAAAGACAGAGATTTCGGCATTCTGAGGGAATAAAACAGAAAAACAAAAGAGGTGAATATTTAAGCTCATAAAAACTGTGACTGGCTCACCTTGAACTGTGACTGTAAAAATAGAGGGGGAAAACACACTTCACCCTCACACACCACACACAAAGAGAGGAAACAACATAGCTGATAAAGCTCTGCTGGGATTGAGCAAGGATACAAACAAGCTCCCACAGGAGGGTGAAATCTGAGTGCAGATATTTTCTGCAGATCTGGGAAACCGCGACTGCTGGGTAAAGGGGTATTTTAGTGCGCGTTACATGAACAAAAAAAAAACATCACTCGCAGGATACAGAGCTATAAAGAGAGGATGAGCCTGAGAGTATTTTCAAATAAAAACAATAAAATCTAATATTTCAACAGAAAACCTCTGATGTCATACTTTCATCATTTATCCAGAGTAGAGAACTTTACAATATAGCTTTTTTTTTGTCACCATTAGTTAGTGTATTAACTAACAATGAGCAAAGCATTTGCTGCAGTATTGAATAATCTTCGTTAACGTTACAATATATATATATATATATACATACAGATGCTTAATGTTTGTTCATGTGCATTAACTAATGTTAACAAAATACAACTTTTTAATTGTAATAATATATTAAACATTGAAATTAACATTAACGAAGATTAAGATGCTGTAGAAGTGCAGCTCATGTTCACTAATGAATTGTAAAGTGTCACCCTTATCTAACAATATGATTTCAAATGTTTCATACCAGTGTTTCTCAGATAGGTTGAAACAGCACAACCCTGGATATTTACAGTATTCAGAAAAATAATATTAATAATATATTACATTATAATAATATATATAAATCATATTAATAATATAGTTTCAGTTTTTTACTCGTACATACATGCATGCATACATTACATTTAATTAAATTGTTTAATTAAAATGTCTAATTTCTAATATTTCATTCCAATTGTTATTTATGTTTATACATCTAAAACGTATGCATAGCCCAAAGTTACACTGCATCTAGGTAATGTTCTCTTGCTGGTGCAAAGTGCCAATTTGATAATAGGTAAGGTATCTAGGCCTCAAAAGTTTGAAAACCACTGTTTTAAAACATTTGAAAAAGAAAAAAATAGAGAGAAAAACACAAAAAAAACAAGCTTTGAACAAACTGAACTCAACCAAACAGCCGTTTTTGCTGGAACAGTTTACATTATATGACATCAATTTTTCAGATCCTTCAATCTGGCACCTGTGGCATGAAACCGCAATTCTCATTTAACATTTGTCCTCATGTTAAACAGTCTGACCACAGAAAGACATCTGTGGTCTCGTCTACCGGTTTATGAGGTGAAATATTTGCGTCTCTGTACCTCTGTCTCTGGGCAGCCAAACATTAATGACACACTTATTGCTTAGCACAGGCAAGTGCTGTGCTGTCATACACTATTCAAAATAATTTCATAACTGTGCACAGGCGGCACAGCAGAGAAATATCTTGTATTACATTGGTAAATATCCAGTTCAGGGCAGATAAATGGCTGATGTCGTTAGGAGTGTTATGAGGGGCTTTTGCACCAGGTAGTTATAAGAACTCGGCTATAGGAACCAACCACTGGGATGGTACCCCCCAAAAAATTCCTGAGGGACATTTTCTTGGTTACATTCACATCGCCAGTGGGAACTAAAGTGACGCAAGCCAACCAAAGAGACTTCACATATAACAACAGGAGGGTGAGGTGATCGGAGCGGTTTTTTCTGTGTGGCGTAGGATATGTGTGAGCGCTGATAGAATTGAGATGTACAAGTTATGTGATCGAAAGAGCAAAAAGGAGGGCAACTTTAAGTTCATCGCAGCTGAGAAAAGAAAAATGGCGTAGACAAGAGTAGCAGGTAAATGCTATCACAGTTTCCCATATTCGTGGAGTTAGTTCATGGAGTAAATACACGTAAACAGTGTTTAAACAGCTTTTTAAAAAGTAACGGCTGTCGGCATTTCGTGTGGCATGCGTTCGACCAATCAACATACACTTAAGTCACTAGCCCCTGATTTCACGGACAAGGCTTAAGCTAGTCCCAAACTAATATGCATGTTTGAGCTGTTTAACAAAGCAAGATGCACATCATATTTATATACGTTTATAAAAGCTACTTAAATTGCCCTAAATTCTAATCCTGGCTTATTCTAAGCCCCATTTGTGAAACCAGGCCTAGTTCTTATAGTGCTAGGTTAGAACCAACTCTGAAGTAACAAAGTTGGTAACTAAAATCATTCCCAGTTCCTGCAGTGAAAACATGTCAAAAAAAGCAGGTACTTCCTTCCACCAATAGTTATAGGAACTATGAAAACGTTCCTCCGGTGCAAAAGCCCCTATGAAGAGCCTTTTGTCAAATACTTTTAACTGTTCCAGTAGCAACAGGGCACCAGATGTTTCCAGATGATGGCTCAACCCTTTATACCAGTCATAGAGAGACCTGTCAGGCACTGGCATTAAAATGACATGGCTTTCTGGTACATGTCAACTTGGGAAAAAAATAAAAAAATAAATAATTATTATATATATATATATATATATATATATATATATATATATATATATATATATATATATATATATATATATATATATATATATATATATATATATATATATATATATATATATATATATATATATATATATATATTAATTAGAGGCTTTGTAAATAATGAATCGAAATTAATCGCATATAAATATTTGAGTGAGAAGTAATTTTTCACATGGATTTTTAGTATACCATTGAAAAATTACTGAATACATAAGCTTAATCAACAAAATATCGTTTATTTATTTCAGTCCAGCAGACCAGTGCAGTGTTTGCCATAAGTGTAGCAAATTCCTTGTTGTATAGCTTGCACACAACCATGCTCTTGTCGACGCTTCCATCCTTTAGTTTTTTTTAAACAAAATTTCCCATCCACGGGGCCAAGCAAAGCGGTCTCATCAGCTTCTTCGTTCATGTTCACTATGGTTTGTTGTTGTCGTGACTCGTGAACGCGAGTTGGTGTTCCAGTATAATCGATCCGTCGAAATTCATTCATTGAAAAACGTTCCGCGGTGCAAAAATAAGTGAGGTTAAAATGATGTTATTTATTTTTTGCGTAATTAATCCTAATTAACGCGTTAAATATATATATTAGGGCAAAAAAAGTAAATATTGTAAGACCCTTGGTAAAACTGGCCAGATCTATTCCTGCATCAATGGCCTGGGAAATTCACGGCAGAAGGGACACTGACGTGTAAAACAAAAAAGTGGGTCAAAAATAACCCCCCCAAAAACCTCCACAAGTTCACTTCTGAGTCTTCTGCAATCTTCTCCCTGCACACATGAATATGTACAAAGTCAATAGGGAATCAGTTGAAGCTAGAAGAGGCAAAAGCAGCGATGCAAAACCTCCACTGACTCTGCAACCCTGCAATTATTAAAGAGCTGCATAGCCAAAAATATAAAGCTAACCGAACACTGATATCGATGAGGGGTGAGTGGTGTGTGTGTGTGGAGGGGGGGTTATATGGCTATTTTAAAAAAGAAATAATCCATCTGTAACAGACAGGAGCACATTTATAATAATACACACTAAAATGTCGAACAAAACTGCTTTTATGGCCAATACTGATTCATAACATTTATGTGTATACATACACATGATGGGGACACTATACTGTCAAAGAGCACCTCAGAGTCCTTCAGATAAGACATTAAACCGAGGTCCCGACTCTCTGTGGTCATTAAAAATCCCAGGATGTCCTTCGATAAAGAGTAGGGGTGTAATCCCGGCATCCTGGCCAAATTTGCCCATTGGCCCCTGTCCATCATGGCCTCCTAATCATCCCCCTCTCCTGATTGGCTTAATCACTCTGTCTCCTCTCCACCAATCAGCTGGTGTGTGGTGAGCGTTCGGGCACAATATGGCTGCCGTCGCATCATTCAGTTGGATGCTGCACATTGGTGGTGGTTGAGGAGATTCCCCCCTTCAATGTGAAGCACTTTGAGTGCATTGAATATCGCTATATAAATCAAACTAATTATTATATTATTATATATACATACAAGTTTAAAATGAAAAAAGTGGGTTACATTTAAAATGCAAAGCAATGCAGCAAATAAAGTAAATGTCAAAAATGTCAAAGGCCTGGAGCAGGGCTGGCCAAAATGCCGATGTCAGTTAATATAGATTTGTTTTTATATATAGATATTTTTTCCTGAAATTAGTTTCTGAACCAGCCATAGGCAGCAATGCAACTTTTAAGTCCAAGAGAGGTAGTAAAGATTTAAACATTGTTAAAATAGTCCATGTAACTACAGTGATTTA
The DNA here is from genome assembly GCF_024679245.1 of Pseudorasbora parva. NCBI lineage: Eukaryota > Metazoa > Chordata > Actinopteri > Cypriniformes > Gobionidae > Pseudorasbora > Pseudorasbora parva. Next base: position 37,428,299 of record NC_090186.1, on the reverse strand, counting down.
ACCTTAAAAATTAGTTCAACTAAACATGTAACAAGTATTTATTTACTCACCCTCATGTTGTTCCAGACCCATAAGAACCGGTAATTTGATACGCTGATTCGTAGTTTCACAAAGCAGTGTTTTGAAATCAGCAGTGTTTTAAAAAAGTTATTTAGGGATTTTTGCCGCACGAAAACTATTCTCGTCACTTCATAACATTATTGTAGAACCACTGTATTGAGATGGACTTTTAATGTCTTTAGTACCTTTTATGGGTCATTGCATTGAGGAACAGAAATATCTTCATTTGTGTTTTCCAAAGATGAACAGAGGTCTCACAGGTCTGGAATGATATGAGGGTGAGTAATTAATGACAGGATTTCCATTTTTGGGTGAACTAACCATTTAATGTAATGAAGGAAGAAGAATCTATTTTGTGCGCAAACCTCCCCCAAGAAATAACTATTTTAAAATCTCTTCTTTTCAACATCATTCTCCTATGCTATTCGTGTAGTGTAAACAGTGCACACAAATCATTTACTGCCCTTGACTGAATATCTTCCATCACTTTATTAAGAATCGGAGTGAAACTCATGCAGTGCAATTCATACTATGCAGTTTAATAGGGGTGAGGTACATCATCCAAAGAGTATGATGCGATAGAAGGAAGGCCCACTGTCTTTGACCTGAAAACCTCTGCTCTAATGCGTACTTCAGATGATTCTGCACTAGAGAGAACGGACAGAGGGAAGGACACAACGAGCCTTGCTGAGCTTGAGTGCTGTATCTTATAGTATGTCTCTGATTGGTAAGCCTTAAAAAAGGAAGGGATTTTCTATTTATATGCTTTTGATGAGGTTTTTCGATCCACCCGCAGTATAGTGTCTCTGTCTGAAAGGTTATCTCGCACTGGTTTGAGTCCAGTTGGGATTTGTGGTCACTGCAATAGAGCAGTCTTTTACAGCAGTCTGCGAATCTGACCTTCGATGATGCTGGCTTTTACAGGAATAAAAGAATCCCACAGCATAAAAGATGAGAGATCAGGGCTGTTGATACAGTGAAGTGGCTCTCTTCCTCAGTTCAGCGCCAGGGTCAGATTTCTCTGTAAAGCAATCTGATCATAACTTGTAAAACAACTGAATGTGGTAATGAGGATTCAGGAATGACCTGATTAAGCCAACAAATAAAATGCTGAGCTTATGTGCAAGGATAAACAAAGATTAATCATATCTCCTAATATAATCAATGAGTTGCCAAAGAGGTTGGACCGCTTTTGGGAAAACCTTTGAGCCGTTCTGGAACAGTACTCTGGATGATAATGTAAGCTTGTTTCGCAGATAGCCTTTACTTAGATAAACACCTTTTAGCTTCTCAAAGATAACCGGATGATAGTGGAGGTCAAATAAAGCAGCATGACTAAACTTCCAATGGTTTGACTTACAATTATTCCCCCCAAAAAAAACACCGGCTGTTGTGCATCAGAAAAGAGTTGCTTAGTATTCCAGAGACAAGTTGAATATTAATAACCGTTTCACAGGGGATTTTGTGGACTCTTTCATTGTTGGAATTGCTTGAGGGTAGAAAGAAAAGCCTTTCAATTAAAAGTTGTTTAACACTCTTCATTAAAGCATTGGACCCAGATACAGTCTTCTCTCTTGCCTTAAATTGAGGCAGTAGGATGTACTGAAGAACTTCCGACGCTTCACTAATAGTAAACCCCCGCAGAATGTCTAATGAAATGCCTCAATAAAGAGCCACATCAAACAAAGCATCATTTTGCCTACTTTATCCTGCACGTGTTATGTCTTAATTCATTCATCAGCTTTGCTTCGTAATTTCTGGAGCGATCTGCATGAAGTATTGATTCCCTTTTGCAATTCGCTGCCACCTTTATGATTAATCAGATTTATGCCTTTAGAGCTGGTCTCAGTTCTTCTATTCTCCCTACTGGGTGCAGTTCTGAAGATGAAGTAGTTCAGCACTTCTCATATTACTGATGAAGTATTGATGTTCGTAAAAGGCTGCTGATGATTCCAGCTCTAAAATCTAGTTGGGTGAGTCGCATTCAAAGCAGAAAACAGCAGATATACTCACACCTGTGAACATACTTTTTTTTATTTTTTTTATCAACAGAATTATATGTGAACTCTCCATTTAAGTTGTAAACTCCTTGCCGTTGATGAATTACTACTTGATAAAATAAGTGTTTATTGTAACAATCAGCCTAGTAGTAATACATTAGTAATTAAATAAAGTAGTAATTACATCCAAGGCTGAACAGTTATTCAGGAAAAAGAGTAATAATGTGAAATATTCTTACAATTAAAAAAACTTTCTAGTAATATATTCATATATTAGTTTCTGTGTAAAGCTAAATTATAAACAGTCTTTCAGAAATATTTCTAATATGCAGATTTGGTTGCCTAAAAAACATTTATTTTTTATCATCATTAGTGTTGTGCTACTTAATAATATTTTTGTGTTTTTTTTTTTTTAATTAACAGAAGAAAAAAAAACTAGTTATTTTAAATAGAACTTTTTTTTTCTATTTTAGAGATAAGTGTTAAACAGAAATGTACAGACATGATGTCATCATTTTAATTTTAGTTTATTTTCCATTCTCTGACCCAAATTGCATGTCAAATGAATAACTCCTCTGCTTTCTTCATGTCTGCTTGCACATTAGCTATGGGTTTGTTTTTCACTGACCCATCAATAACAAACGTTGCTGCTAAGCTCTATTAGCCTAGAAATCTAGACGCACCCTAGCGGCAGCAAATTTAATCTGCCCGCAAGTGTCGTCTAGGAACTCTCAATACCCTTCTGAGCTGTATTCCTCACAATCTGGACGGGCCAATCACATCGTGTATAGAGTCGGCGGGCGGGGCCATAATGACGACGGCCGAGTTGCGTGCTTCTGTTGTCTAGTAAACACAGATACTGGCGAACGGCGGCGGTCTTTCGAATCAGCTTTGACTGCGATTCTGGAAGACTTGGAGTTAAGCTTTTCTCTGAGAAAAGAACGAAGAACGGCACTGAAGTCATTCTTAAAAAGGGAAGATGTGTTCGGAGTTTAGCCGACCGGATACGGTGAATGTTTAATCTATCAACAAGCTCTGTTTCACCTTCGTTGCTCTGGTTGGTGTAGCGCTATCCTATCGCGTGCAGAGGGAGTTTGAAAGACAACCGTTTATCCCGCCCCTCGGATTGAGCCCTGTCTATGGTGAGTTTCCAGACCAAACATCTTGATGTGGGTCTGGCTTGTCAGGCTAAAGCTCTATTATATTGTGACAGAAAACAAACAAACATTTTGGCTGTTCATTTCAAACATTTCTTCTAAAAGATCATACAGAAAATGATTCCTCATGATGGGACATGCTGACATGGTCGTTTTTGGGGGGGGGGGGAAACATCTGAACTGAACTGTAGTTAACGATCAAAGTTCGGGGTCTGGGAGTCTGGAATTAAAAATGTGTGCTGAAAAATGGCAGAAAGCATGAGGCAGAAAAAAGTTTATGAAGCTTGGAGATTTTTTTCTTTCTTTTCCTGGCTCAGATGTGAAGCATCTCTCATACATTACACCAGACACATGAGTCACTAGTAGACATTCGGTCAGCACCGGAGACAAGTTTTCAAAGCCTTATCAAAAAGTCATTATTCTGATTCCATTGTATTATTCAGGGGCAACAATAAAGCAAGGAAGTATTTGTGTGTATACAAATCAACTGGATCCTCAGAAATGAGTATAAAAGACTTGAGTCTTACCATGTTAAAGTCTAGGTTCCTGTCCACCCACTCGGTAGCAGCCTCAAATTCGTCATACATCTCCATAATGTAGAGCGTGTCCAGTGCATCCACAATGGTGGCTCCTTTGAGACTACCTGTGGATAAATACAACAACAACCCATTTGAGAAGAATCCACGTGGGGTTACCTCTAGGATCAGAGCCTAGCGGTAGCTTGAAATAAACCGATAGCTTTATGATAAAGACCTCAGAGCCTCTGAGATATGGTCACTAATGCCCTGCGTAAAGGAAAATCCTGTGTAGAGCGAGCAAACAAACCAAAACAAATATAAACCTTGCGAATCAACACTCTCAAAGGGAAGCCAAGGTAAAGACGAACAGATCAGGTCATGTCAGGCTACTTTGTAGATGACAAACTACATCATGGAGAAAATCTCAATAACTCTCTGGTGCTGTAATATACAGTATTATACATTTAGCCTTCTATAAACTTTCATAAAATTAAAGGTACAGTGTGTAAAGTTAACGGTATCTAGTGGTGAAGTCCTCACTCCTCCCATTCGAAGCACATAGAGAAGCTACGGTGGCTGACACAGGACAAAAATGTCATGGTTGAAGAGAGCAGAGGGTAGGGCTGGGTATTGTTCAAAATCTTTCGTTCTTGTGCCAATTTCAATACCGGCTCCGAATGATACTTTTTCCAAAACCATATGGAACCGACTAGCAGCACAAGCTAACATACATAAATTGGTAGTCAACGTTATAGGGATGCATTCGATTTAAGTTGTAAAATTAAACTTATCCGTCACGTATTTCCCCGAGCTTGATTATCCCCATCCCTTCTCCCTTGCTGGCCTGCACTCACACTTGCATCATTCATGATGCAACTTTTTGTTTTGAAAAGAACAGAAGAAAAGCGTTTTCACTAATAGATTTATCATTTATGCAGCGCAGTGATGTTCACTTGACTGCACTGCACGTATCAGAAGATTATTACGGAGGCAACTGACTTTGATAGAGGAATTTACAGCTTTACTCGCAAACTACAATTCATGTTCATTAATAAAGTGATAACCAGGACCATTATAAACAAAATATATACTTGATTTAACCGAAAACTGTATCCAAGTAGTAATAATTTGTTGTTTGCTGTCATAATGATGACAGTAGCGCACCGCTGTTTCGTGCTCTGGCGCAGTTAGCGCTCAAACTGCCTGCGAACCCCCCTCGAGCCCAACCTAACCGCGTTTTTTTCGATATTTTTTTCGCAAATTTTTCGATACTTATAGTATCAGAGTTTTCCGTTTGATACCATGAAAGTATTGTCGTTCGCTACCCAGCCCTAGCAGAGAGAAACTAGCGCTCTGTAGAGCAGTTTATCCATTTAGGGCTACTGTAGAAACATGGCGGAGCAAAATAGCGACTTCATTGTAAGGGGATCGGCAGTGTATGGAGATAGAAATGGCTCATTCTAAGGTAATAAAGACATAACGTTCATTATGCAAGGTCTGTATACACCACTGAAAACATAGTTATGTATTTTATATTGCATTTCTGTCAATAGATCGTTATAAATACTACAGACTGTATCTTTAAAATGTGGCTGTATATATTACAAAAAGCATTTGTATTATATTTTTATAATAAAAATAGTATTATTTGTTATAAAAATTAAAAGTAATGAAAAAGCCATATTAAGTGTATTATTATTACCACAATTATCAATATTATCATTATTATAGATGATGATGATAATGATGATAAAAGCGAGGCGGCCTTATGTGTGTGTGCACTGAGTAGGTTGCAAGAATGCCGAGTGGTTTAAACACGAGCAAGAATGATAAACTTTAGAGATGCTGCAACACTGCCTCTGCATGTCATGCCATCACTCTCACTGCAGGCACTGAGATCTTTTAGAGGCCGTCGACCAAACCTCCCAAAGTGATTATCGGCTGATAGCCGATCAATTCGGAGCAACCTCTCAATGTGTATTACTTCTACAATACCTTTTTTTTTTTTTTTTTACTTTTTGAAGAGTCGAGTAGCTGTCAAAGGAGGGAAAGAAAGTGTTTAGATTTCAATAAAATATCTTCATTTGTGCTCCAAAGATTAACAAAAGTCTTAGGGGTTTGGAATGTCATTAAGGTGAGTAATTAGTGACAATTAAAATTTTTGGGTGAACTAACACAAAGTACGATAGAGAAAACGAGAGCACTTGTTTGAGAAGCTGCTGATTTTATTCTGTCCCAATAATACAAATAAATTTTAGGTCTTATTTTAAATCAGCACTAGGTAACTTTTGCTCTCGGGGTCCCCCTACAGTTGGGAAAAAATATTGTCCTCTACTACTGTCGTAAACTCTGTCATCATAAATCAGGAGATGTGTGCGTGCATTTGTTGACATGACAACCATTATAGCCCTGAACTAGTGATGAACGGGTCGTCTCATAACCCGCTGACCCCGTATGTCTATTTAACGGTCGCGGGTGCGGGGCGGGTTGTAAAAATATATACAGTGGTGCGGGGCAGGCCAAATATTTTCATAAAAGCGGGACCTGCGGGTAGGAAAAAAAGCAGACCCGCGCATCACTAACAGTTATCCTGAACACTGTTCACATGCAGGTGTTCTTCTGGCGTCGTGTGTGAAATGTCTTCATCCCAGGTACAGTGGCATTTGTTTCAGCATGTCATATGAATATAATTTCATGGGTTTCATTTTTTTTTTTTTAAATGCCAAATGATCGCGAAGCTCACGTTTACAAGCCAGCGTCATTATAGTAGCCTAGTCTATTGGTTACCGTTTTCCAGAATCTATAATACTTCCGTTCAATGTTTGAGGGATAGGTAATAACCATAGCAAGCATGACAGCCGAGTCAGCATCGGTCGGGCGCGTCCCCTTCAGCTCACGCCAACGAGCAAACGCTGGCACAATGTTGATCCTCGTCCTGCCTTTAATCCCATCACTTTTTCGTTTCCTCTTATTGCTTTCCTCCAACAAAACCTTTGCTTTCGTATTTTTCTGTGCTGCTTCGGACATGACTATAACATCCGACAAACAAACGATAGTTGGGCTCGCACGTCCGAATGTAAGGAAGTGGTAGTGTTGGTGGAAGTGACGTATATGCCGTAAAGCAGTCAAATTTTGTAGTTCTTTTTGTTCTCGGGTTACTACGCGAAACCCGAAGTTTAAAAGTACGATTAAAAAACGATAAAGACCCCATCAGGCTATGGCAGACGTGTCATTCAACCTGTTGTAAGTCGATGTATCATCACATGAGTCTTGAAAATATATTACGAAGGTTGAAAAGTTACCTAGTGCTACTTTAAGGTCATTTCATAAGACCATTTTAGGCATCACTGCCCAGCAAGATTGTCCGACAACATGATAAAAAGAAAAAATGCAGCAGCTAATTAAGGTGCTGATGTTATGAAACAAATTTAGGGAGCAAAGGGAAGGAAAACAATAACATATGGTAACTGGCATACTCCTCAACAACAAAAGACATTCACTTGTAGTTTTTGCATTTGGACTGATTACGAACACAGCAGGTCGGGCAACACGGTTTTCTGTACTTTAATAATTAGTCTGGCACCGCGTGCATCCCTCTTCAAGAAATTCAAAAGCTGCCAACCAGCTGTGTTCCTCATTTAACAGTCCTGGCTCGGTCTAGTGATGTTGAAGACGCAACATGACAGAATTATTGTGTGCAATATACGTACGCAACATCTCAAACGCCTCCTGCGGAGCATTCACACATATTTTCCACATTTGCTGTTGTTAAAGCCAATGAAATGACAGATAATCTCCCAAGAGAGTACGCTATGAAGTTATTGCAGGAGTTAGACAGCAAAAAGTTTGAGAAGGGGGAAAAAATATATGTACTTTCGCAATTGTGGCTTTTCTTAAAAAAGAAAAGAAAAAAAGAAATCTGTCAGAAGAAAAACATGAGAAATGACTCTCAGTTGGGGTCATAACATGTGGGAAATGCAAGCATGCCCCCCTCATTTCCACAAGTAGAAGACGAAAGACAACAAGGTGTCAAAAGAAACAGAAAGAGGAACCAGGATGTGGTGACCCGAAAACACCATAAAAATGTGCAACGTGCCCTCTCTAATGTTTTCTACAGCAACATCACTCTTCATGTAGGACAGTCTCTGCCCCGCTATAAAAGTTTTAGTTTCACAGTCTAACATGGCCTTTTCAACTTGGATTAATGTCATTATTCTATCTTACAACTCTAAATCACTGGTTACCGTAGTCTACACCTTGTAAAGGCCAGGAAAACGGAAACGGATGACACCATATCATGCTAAACTACAATCATTGAGTACAAGAACACAAGCTTTGGAAAATTACACCAGTAAAGGTGAAAAATATAAGGCAGAGAATGTTCTTAATATTATTAATATGGTCGACATGTAGGTTTCGTAGAAGTTCATACGTTTCTTGAAGCCTGTATTTTGTGACAAAACACAAACTCAAACGTCTTGAGGAGAAGCATTAGGAAAAAAAAAAATCTGGTAAATCAGGTGTCAAGGGGGAATCACTTAGGCCCTGTCCCAAATTGCAAATGGCTTTGACTGTCTGGTAGAAGTCTGTTGCAGAACTCGTACAAGTGCAGGCTCTGGGAAAGACTGCATCGAGGGCGCATATCGACTGCATAGGGGACACCCTTCAATCTCATGGACTTAACTCTTTCCCAGCCAAACACGGAATTTTCTGTTATTTGTGAGAAAACGCTTCCAGGCCAAAAACTGAATTTTTCGGGTTCCGTGTTTTCACGGTCGGGCGCTAGGGGGCGCTATTGCGTATCTCCTGAATGAGTACTGAATCTCCTGATCAAAGTGCGCGCAAGAAAGACGTAGTAAAACAAGTGATCGCATGTAATCATATGCATATGTAAAAAAACATGTTTATAATCATTAAACAGCATATGAATCAAAAAACGATCTAATGTTACTGAATAAAATGTGGACCCGGGTTAAGCTACTGGACTGTAAATCATTAGGGGTGTTGATGGACTCGATCTACTCCATCTGTGTTTGACCATCGCTCTGAATCTGATCTGGATTCAGTCTTTCTTTAAAACATGATTTACTCAGCTTTTTGTTCAAAATGTTGCTTTTTTTATGAAACTTACCCATATCCATGTGTTGATAAAAAAAAGAAATGCATGGTGCTAGAATAAAACATTTGTTTTTGTTTTTTGTTTTGTTTAAAAGAATAGGGTCAGCTATTCAATATATCAATATATTTTGATAGATTGCATGCTCAGATATTCTTATCTCATGATAAGATATTGCCCATACACACATGGGCGTCGGGCCAAGACCCACCCACTTTGTTAAGACCAATGATATTGGACCCACTCACTTTTTTCATCTCTAATTCATCAACACATAACACTTATTATTAAACACATTAGATGCTTTTTTTTTTTTATTCTAATATTTTTTTCTCCAATATTTTCTTCATTTTATTGAAAATAAATATGATCTGATATAGGGCTGGGCGATATGACGAAATATATCGTCTGGACGATAGAAAATGTCTATCGTTTTATATAAGGCTCTATCGCTTACACTACGATAAGGCATTTACGGCAGAATTTTACGTCAAGATGCACCTCACGCCACGGCATGCCCATGCACGCTGCAATACATAAACAAACATGGAGGAAGACGGTAGTAGACACGGTTCAGACCAGGGTAATTCTCAGAGTAATTATGCCAGAGTGGTGGCATAAGCGCTCAAAACAAACTTCAGACACAGACGCTGCAACGGGCTTTTACGCGTGGCACACCATATAGCCTTATATTGAAATATTTTAATGGCAGGTGTAGGGATGGCGAAAACATTTTCTTGACCGACCACTGAGCCTCATTAGCCGGTTGAAACCGGTTAACCGATTAGTTTAAAATATGCTTCGCTATTTGAAATAACAGCCCCGCTCTCTCTCTCACACACACACACACCCACACACACACACACACACACACACACCACTGTCCTAGCGCTACCGCCACCCTTCCACTCACGTCACTTTTTTAAAATGCCCCACAGCGCGAAACATGAGTCCCGCAAACGCGCCGCCGAGGTGCTTGTTTGTAATCTGAGAACAAATGGCTCCTTAGTTTCGAAATGGTTTGGGTACAAGGTGATCGCGTTGAAAATAAAGATGTAATATATTTCCAAATGTAAGCCCATCTTACGCGGAACGCACGCTTCATACTGTCGTCTGCCCTGACTCTAACCTCGAGTGTTTTAGCCTGTTTACTTTTTGCAAACCTTGTGAGCACGCGCCAAATGTTTTTATTGGTTTATTAAGTACAAACAGACGAGTTATGAAATATTGAGTGTGAGGGATATGTTCACTTCACACAAAAAGATTTTGGAATGAGATGGCTAATTGTAGCATTTAGTCCACTGTATAATAGCCTAATTTAGAGATCACTTTTTTTAACTCACAAAAAGGTTCTAAATAAAATAAAAATGTAGTCCATACTACCTTTATTTGTTTTGTATATAATTTCAAACTGCATTTCCACATTACAATTTTGTATCACTATTCATAAACTGAATTAACAGAAAAATTGCCATATCGTTATGTATATCGTTATCGGGATATCAAATAAGCTATATCGGGATATGAAATTTTGGCCATATCGCCCAGCCCTAATCTGATATGTCAATGTCAAGCTTTATTTCAGACTCATAAAAGGTCCATATCCAAACAATGACACAAAAACAATGTTACAATGATATGCAATAGGAAAAGGGAGTAGAGTGAGTTCGGCAAAAGGCAGATTCGAACCTCAGGATGATTTGCCTCAAAACTTACTCCATGTGTCTTACCCCTACACTGTTGCAGCTGCAATTGATTCAGTATCAATTCAGTTTTCTGGCCCAACCAGATGTTAAGTAAACACGGCGATATAATAATTTAAATAGCATCTACTCCAGTAAAAATTCTAGGAGAGTCCCCACTCACAATTTATTTTTGCTTCCGACACCCATGCACACATGCGCGCACACACCCACATACACACAAATAAAAAGCAAACCGTAAGCAAATACTGGAGCTCTATGCAGAGACGATGCAAATCAAAATCTCCTTCATGGCAGAAACTGCACTGTAGGTGAAAGGACAGCATATCTGTGCACTGTGAAAAGGCCCTTGAGGACCCAAACCCCAGTGAGGAAGTGTGAGAAGGTCATAAATCACTTTACTATGAAGCTTTTTCGATACAGCCGTAGGTTAGACATTCACGTCCCAAAAGCTTTTCCCCTACATGACTGGTTTTAGCCCCTGAAAGCTGACCCAAATCAGGACTATACAACCTCATCCAGAGGCAAGTCCACTGCAGAGATTCAGGAGAGACTCTTAGACACTATACACACCCTTATCAATTCCAATTACACTGGTAAATTACAAACCAGGCACTTAATGACCTGATAAAGCCATCCCCTGTCATGAATCCTTGCTGAACCTGATGAGAGCATGTTGTGACGTCAGGTTAGAGGTGATGGGATACCAGCCTGCTTGTCTCTCAATAAAAAGACTTGATCTTATCAACATTCTACCCCTTGAGAAGGCCGTGGATCGAAGACGATAACAATCCAACATCGAAAGTACAATCAACTATTGAGTCATCTTCCATCCCAGTGCATGTTATGGTTTAATCAATGAGACCAACAACTGGTCAGTCTAAAGCAGGGAAAAAACTAGCAAGAAACGAGCAGTAATGTTTTACGGTAGTGATGGAGCTCATCTCAGCAAGGCCTTTATAACAGATGGTCAGTCATTTGTGATCTGAAAGAAAGCCATTACCAGAAGAGAACCTCCTGGAAACGGTATTATCGAAATGAAGGTTGACCCCCCAGAGCTATTTGGCAGGAAATTGACATTGGCAGCATCTGCAAGGTGGTACAATCCTGCATGTTTATTCTGCGCTGAAAGATACTGGACAGTAATTCAGAGAACATTATCTGGCAGGACATTTTCAAAAGAAATGAATGTTTGACCCCATGGAAATGAATCAAATATTTAAAGTCTAAAAGTCTATAAAAGCTATTTTTACAGCACACCTACTTCTCAGTCAAACTTCAACAACACTGAATTAGCATTCAAATAGTATATCTGATAATCACGTATATAATTTAAGCAGTTTTAATTTACACTTGATTACATAATTTGTTCATATTTTTATTAATATTAAAGAGATGGTTCATCCAAAAATGTATCCCATGATTTAGTCACCCACGAGCCATCCTAGGTATAAATGACCATCTTCCAGATGAACACAATCAGAGTTATATAAAAAAAAATATTATTGCTCTTCCAAGCTTTACAATCGCAGTAAATGGCGCTCCTGATTTTAAAAATCCACAAAAGCACATACATCCATTATTAAAGTGATACATTGTATACTCCAGCAGGTTAATAAAGACCTTCTGAGGCAAAATTATTAGATTTAAGAAAAATATCCATATTTAAAAGTTTATAAACTAAAATAAGCTTCAGGCAGATGGCCAGTCGACTTATGCCAAAAGAGTAACCCCTGACGCAATGCATGACTTATGATGTAGGAGCAGTGTAAACGACAAACATAGTGCTGGGCAACAAACTCAAGCTACTCTTCTCTTGTATTGAAATCCTCTGACATTTCTCTTTAAAAATTCTCATTTTAGACTTCTGATTCTGATTCCGTTGTTTTGGTTTCCTCCATCCTCTGCGCTTCCACGTTCATCGGTACATCACGCATCAAGTCAGATAAATTTTTCGCTGGAAATCTATGCCAATGGCGCCTGTCTATGCCAATGGAGCCATGTGGAGTACATTTATGATGGATGGATACACTTTTTTGGGCTTCAAAAGAAAGCTTGGATTAGCCAGGACATTTTTTTTAATATAACGTCTGAAAGAAGAATGTCATATACACATGTATGCTTCAGGGTAAGTAAATAATGGGGCAAATTTAATTTTTGGGTCAACTCTCACCTCTTAAAAGAAATCTGTTTCTTTTTGTTTTATATGTTTAAAGTGCTTGACATATAGAAGGGGGGAATCTCCTTAACCACCAATGTGCAGCATCCACCTGGATGATCCGAAGGCAGCCATATTGCGCCAGAACGCTCACCACACTTCAGCTTATAGTTGAGAGGAGACCGAGTGATGGAGCCAATTGAAGGAGATGGGGATAATTAGGACACCATAATAGACAGAGTCCAATGGGTAAATTTGGCAGGGATGCCAGGGTCACAACCCCTACTCTCTTTTTACCTGTTGGTATTTTTAACGACCGCAGAGAATCAGGCTCTCAGTTTAATGTCTCATCCGAAGGACTGTGCTGGTTACAGTATAGTGTCCCCATCACTATACTGGGGTGTTAGGACCCACACAGACCACAGCACTACAATCAACCAGAGCAACGAAGGTGAACCGGAGCTAGCTGATAGATTAAACTTTCGCCGTATCTGGTCGGCAAAACTCCGAACACATCTTCCCTTTTTAAGAATGACTTCAGTGCTGTTCTTTGTTCTTTTCTCAGAGAAAAGCTCAACTCCAAAGTAGACATGTGCCGATTTATCACGATAATGCGATTTATCACGATAATGAATATGCACGATATTGTTATCGTGGGCACTTTAAAATATCGTAAATAATAATTTATTAACAATTTATAATTTTTTTATAATGCACTCAAGAATACATTGCCCATCAACCGTATAAATGCTCAACACCGCTGTATTCTGCGTCAAAGGGACACGCGCTCAGATATAAACAAGCCCAACGTGCGTTTGCACATGACTGAACCGGTGAAGGAGACACGCTGCTGAAGTGCCGCTCAGTGACAGCAGGGGGCGCTGATGAACTGCAGAATGCAGCCGGTTACCCCGGAAACCAGCAAACAAAACAAAAAACGCGTGTAGTTTAGTTTTTAAAACAGCCATTCGTTTTTGTAATCTCAATGTTGTTCATCACAGCACCAAATACTTAATACTTAAAGACTTAATAGGCTATTTATTTTTAAATTTAAACATTTTTATGTTTTAATCTGGACTACAACCCTAATAATTAGAACTGTTCTAATTATTTGTTATTGTTCAGTAAAACTTTGAGATACGACTTCATTAGTTAACATGTTAATTCATTATTACCAAACTGACAATGAAAAATACTTATAAAGAATTAATCATTCTATGTTAATTTCTTAGTTACTTTTTAATAACATTAAAATCAAAATGAAAATAACTTTTAATGGACCTAAGATAAAACTAACAATGATCAGTATTTCTTAACTAACATTACCAAAAACATTATACTTTCTGTACCAAATGTAGCTATTGCTCAATCTTAGTGAATGCATTAACTAATGAGCCCTTATTGTAATTTGTAAGCCTACCTGTTGTTCTTTATAGCCTAATTCTTTTGCACTTTAATCTGTTTGAAAATTTTACTTTTACAGCTCTGAAAAATATCAAGAGACCACATAACATTGATTTCTCAAGAGGGGTCTCTTAATTTTTTTCCAGAGCTGTATATATTTTTGGTGCATTATTGTATTTAAACATTCAGTTATTTTTGTTCTTACAAAAATAGTTCTTAAAGCTGTAATGCTATGGCAGCACTTTTTTTTGCAACTTATTTAAATATCGTGATAAAACGTCATCAATTAATCGTAGCATGAAAAATTGATATCGGCACATGCCTACTCCAAAGTCTTCCATAGTCGCGGTCAAAGCCGATTCGAAAGACCGGCATTCGCCAGCTTCTGTGTTAACTAGTAGCACACAAACGCAACTCGGCCGTCATTATGTTAAGCCCGCCCACCAACTCTATACACGATGTGATTGGCCTAACCAGTTTGGTTTTTCCAGCTCAGAAGGGTATTGAGAGTTGCTAGACGACACTCACAGCAGATTAGATTTGCTGCCGCTAGGGTGCGTCTAGATTTCTAGGATAGGAAAACCCTACTGCACGTAGTCGTATGTATAATAGTTAAGATTTTTGACAGATTTCATTAAAAAAAAAATCTGAAAAATAAAAAAATCCAATGTCCAATGAGTCAGCTGACATCGTAATCAATCTGACCAATTCTCTGACTCGCGTCTTCCATTTCTGTTGAACACTTGCAAATAAATCATTTCAAAATATTCATTAAAAACTACCAGCAAGTGGTTCGCAAATCAGACATCACCGGTTGTGCCGTTCATTTATTGTGCATGCAACCAGTGAGTACAACATCAACAATATTTGACTATGTCCTGTGGTTCTCAATATATTAATTTCAGACTGCAAGCTCATATCTTAGCTAAAAAAGGTAAAAAAAAAGCCTGCAGGGTTAGAGATTCAGGAGCGGAGTACTGCCACTGCTGAGATCAAACAGTAAAACATCATCTCTTCTAGTGACACTGCTGTAATGAGGAAAACATATAAACAGACTTTATCAGCAAACTCTGAGGGATGACACAATCTCTAGTCAGTGCTTCTAAAGCAAAATACATCACTTCAAAAATTAGATTAGACTGGTGATTACAGCTGAAACACAGACTCGTGTTGCTCAGCAAGAAGCTGTTTGTAAGCACATCTCCAAGCGGCAGGAGCTCCTAGAGCCTGCTGCGACACTGGACGATGGGATTCAGGCAACAAACAAAAAAACGTGTGCAAGCTAATGTCCATCAAAACCATGCTATGATGCTGCAAAAGTGGGTGTGGGAAAATTGAGACTGGAGGATAATTGTGGCCGAATGCGTAAACACCGCTGCAACACAGCTGTCTGCTGCATCCTAAAAGCACCAAAACATTTAGTACCAAAGACACTCCGATTTGTGTGTGCCAGCCGGCAGCCAACTGGCAGAAGAAAAACACACATGCAAACATTAACTCGAGATCATCCACTTAAAAACAGATGGGAGTTTCTTCAACTATGGGAACTTTCAGGTCTCAGAGGTAAAACTAACAGATTGCAACTTTTTTTTTTTCTTGTTTTATGAAGGTCATATTAAACCATGAGAGATTTTAAGAGCAGGAGGACAGTTCACTCATATAAAAATGAATGCACCTGCCATATTGTGAGCAGCAATTTCTCCCAGTCCCATCTTACATTTAAATGAACCAACAGTCTTTTTCAAAGCGACAAGCTGATTGTGAGTGCCTGTACTTGATAAAAATCCATCAAGTGTTTTTTTTTTCTCCTTATATGTTTTCCCCTGTCTCAAATCAAGCCATTCGACTGTGTGACGTCACACATACATGTGTGACGCCCCTCCCACAACTGTTGATTGAAGGCAACGTTTTAACACAGATCCACCCTGAGCGAGCTTTCATCACAGTCTGCAATTGTACGGTGGAGCAGAATGGGGTCCAAGCGTGGTTTTCTGTTCTTGAGTTTAATAATGAAAACAGCAGTCATTTTGATGTTCCTAAATCCGAATCGCTGTAGACGCAGTGGCTGAGTTGTTTTCGAAGGGAATATTACCCCCACGAATGTCAATGCTTTCATGCTTAGGCAAACCGCAAAGCATTTCTCACCAGACTGCTTTAAAAACGATGGTCTATAAAGCAGGTTTTGCTAAGAAGCTGCTCCTGAAAAAGGATTGGTACCAGCTATTCGTGTTCCCACTGCACCTCCAGAAGTGAGTGTAGTTTGAAATGCTTACACGCTTCACAATGAAGACTGCTAATGTTTACAGGGTAGGGATGGCTCGATACCACAATTTTGGCTTTGGTACGGTACCACAATCTAATATCGAAGTACCGATAATAAATCGATACCACAAGGTCTGATATTAGCGCGGGTATATTGCACGCGAATGAGAACAATTATGCAAGTTTTGAGTTTATAAAGTGGGAAATTACCAAAAATGTTTATTAGTAATTTAATCAGCAAAGCTTATCACATCAAATCAGTCATTTGAAAACTTTCTTGTGAGAAATAATTTCAGCAAAAATCTCTCAAAATTAGCAAATTGCTTCTGGTTTCAAAAGACATCGCACTACACTAAAGCGATCTGCATAATCCGATTCAACATTTCACGCTCGTCTCGGGATGGAGAACGCAAATCATTTGAACACGCAAGACATTTTATAGCAATTCGTAATAACAGTTACAGGAGATATGAGCTCATACAACACATACACACACACACACACACACACGCCTGTCACTTAGAGCTCGCACATTACACATTAAGTTTCCTTAAACAGTCAAATACACAGAATTATGTACAAATGTCCGTCTTTAGTGAGTATTCACATAAACACAGGCGGTTGTGTCTAACGCGGATGTAAATACTGTAATAGTACGCGTGCAAATATAATGAGATCTAAGTGTCATTGGTTGAAACGAACGCTGGAGATTGTGATATTCGATCTTATGTTAGGCTGTGTGTGTGCGTTGATCAGTGTTAAAAGAAAATAAATGTCTAAATGAGATGGTTTGAATGATTCACTGACCTGTCGATCTCTTAAGAAGTCTTAAAGTCAGGATAGTGACAGATGCTTGGCTAGGTTTGATGGTTCTTCATCAGTTTTATAAGCAAAGTCATTACAAATGTCACTTCTACTCCTCTCTTTATTAATTTGTTTTGGTCATCTTGAGTGAGATTCAACTGCTTTATCCTTTATCCATGTTGTTGTCACATTTGCCGGTTGTTTCGGGTCAGTTTGGGTAGAACGCTGCCATCTAGCGGTGAACTTCGGAAAAGCAGCATATACCGAAATGTGCCAAATCATGATATCGTACCGTTTTAAATAAAATATATACCGGTATTTTTCCAGTACCGGTATACCGCGCATCCCTATTACAGGGTAAGTGAAATTACAGCATGCTTTCTATGTATGGTGTTCCCAATAGAATTCATAATCCCACGTTTATAATAAACAATGCGTTATGGCTATTGTGTTATTACAAACGGTTTACGCTGGTGATAAAGTTAACGTGGATGTGGTAACAGTACAGCAAGCTTACTTTTGTAGAGGGTTTATAACATGTCTGTTGCTGTATGAAAAAATTGTGTTGTAACAGTTACGCATCATTGACAAACCGAGAATAACAGAAGAAAAGCTTTTATTGGCATTAGATGTAACATAAATCGTCAATGAACTAACGCAAGTTATACATCAGTAAACAAATAGCATTCGTATCTCACTACGCTAATGTTACCCTTCCAGAACATAAAAAGATAGATCAAAGTGACATTATGTTAACCAACCATTCAGAAACGTCCTGTTCGAGCCGTAATTGTCAAATTTCATTTCAGCTGTCATCTTGTCCCGGGTCTGACTCCGTTTTTCTTTTACACTAAAGAATCATATTAACTGGCAATACAAAAATGGCATTATATGACCCCTTTAAAAACATGAGATGTGGGCAGTGGAATGACAAAAAAAAAGATCTCAAGGCATGTTTGAGCCACTGCAAAAGTGATGCAGTGATCCAAAAACAAACATCAAAATAAAATATAAAATATAGCTGCAAGCAGCCATTATCGGGGCCAAGCGCAAAGAAGAAGACAAGACATGCCAGCATGGCTGGAAGTCTCAAGCCAACTGCAACAATGAGCCATTAAGGACCTATTAAGTTGATTTTAGGCAAAATAGCAGTCAAATTTTAAATACAGTCAATAATAATGGTTTAATGGTTTATCACTTTCGACCAATAGGTGTCACTGTTACGAAACTGATGTGGTTTAGTCAGATTGAGATGACAATGACACATGCAAAGTTTGGTGTCAATATGTCAAAGCATTGCAGAGATACAGCCTCAAGAGTAATTTTTGCATCATGGCTCAACTCTGTTGCAGTGGTATATGAAAACTGTTTTGTCTATCAATCCGAAATCCATAACTATTTGTCAGCATGGTCTGAAGACGATACGGATCAATTTTGGTGAAAATCGGACAAACGGTCTAGGATGAGTTTGAAAAAGTAGGTTTTTAACAAATAACAAGACGGAGGACAGATAGGTTTGCAAAATATGGCACAATTGGTATCCATGTTCTCGGCATGAGCCATTGACTGTATTATGACCAGTTTCATTACAATGGGTTAATTTAATCAAAAGTTATTCGCATTTCTGTACATTTTATTACAACTTTTGACCACAAGGTGGCGCTACCCCGAAACTTTTTGAGTATCTTCAGGACATGGAGCGGAAGACACATACCGAGTTTTGTAACGATACGCTAATGCATTCTTAAATTATAGCATTAGCATTTTAAACCATAATACTGCATTGAAGTCAATGGGAATTTCATGTTTTGTTTTATTATAGCGCCACCAAGAGGCACAATCCCACCAATTTTTTTATGTGTCCTCATAGTGAGCCCATACATATGTGTGTCAAGTTTGGTGAAAATATCTCATTTTGTTTTGGAGTTATAGACATTTATATGAAAAAACACGTAAAAAAGGACTGACACCTGACTTTGATTGGATTTTACTACCCCTTACTATCAATATTTTGAGATTTGGGCATTAGCGTATAGCTATCGACCTATGTTTCCGAACTTCTGAGGCTGGTTTCGTCTCGATCGGACTAGCGGTTTCGAAGATATCAGCAAATGTTTTTTAAGCACTAAATTACAACTCTGCGCAAACCATATGCCGAAACCTGGCAAGTCTGGTATCGTTGGAGTCGGCAAGGATTCAGGAGACCAAAAAACACACTCCCATCAAAATATGTCAACCACACCCAAAGTTATAAGCGTTTGAAAAAAAAAATTCTCCACTAGGTGGCGCTGTTTCGAAACTTCTCAGGCTACTTCAGGGCATCGTGGTGATGACCCATACCAAGTTTCATAACAATCTGTTCATGCGTTCATAAAATACAGCATTTTTGCACATAATTCAAAATGGCCGACATCCAAAATGGCCGACATGGTAAAATTGGATATCAGTCGACTCGGCATGACGCCCTGAATCTAATGAGACCAATTTTATGATTTTTGGATAAACGGTTCAGAAGTTATAAGCCAAAATAGGCATTTTTCGTATCTCCGGACAGGTAGGTGGCGCTGCGCCGAAACGCTGCATGTTGCTTCAAGTCATGCTTGTGATGACATGTACCAAGGTTGGTTTGAATACGATAAAGCGTTGCGGAGATATAGCCTTTAGTGTGTTTTTGCAACCTCCACGTAAAATTTGTTTGTGCGTTTATTGAAAACGATTGGACGAATCAACTTGAATTCCATAACTTTTTGTCAACATGCTCTGAAGATGATCTGTTTCAATTTTCGTGAAAATCGGAGCAACGGCCTAGGAGGAGTTCGAAAAAGTAGGTTTTTCAGAAAATTCAAAATGGCGGGAAAATTTGCATACCGGAAAATGACATCATAGGGTGAAATCGAATCGGCTTGAGCCAAGGAATCCGATGAAAAAAGAATTTTGTTTCTAGCCCTTAGGGGTCAAAAGTTATAAGCATAAATATGAGTGAAACTTTGGACAGGTGGTGGCGCTAGAGGGATTGAGTTAGAGGCACCAAATTTGCTATAGTGACAGCTCAGACTGGCCTCTATGAGTGTGCCAAATTTCACAACTTTTTACCATACGGTTCTATGGGCTGCCAGAGACTCCTATGGCGGAAAAAGAAGAAGAAGCAGAATAATAATAGGAACACTAACGATTTCAATAGGTGCCTCCGCACCTTCGGTGCTTGGCCCCTAAAAATGGGTCACTGAGCACAAAACCAAGCATCTGCAATGGCCATCCCATTCCCTGACCTGAACCCTATAGAAAAAGAGCTAAACGGAAGAGAAGCAGCGCCAACTAGGCTCTGTGAATCTGAAGGATCTGGAGAGATTCTGTATGGATGAATGGTCTCTGATCTCTTGTCAGGTGTTCTCCAAACTCATCAGGCATTATAGAACAAGACTCAGAGCTGGTATCTTGGAACACGGAGGTTGCAAAAAAATAAATAAAATAATGAAAGGGGGTAAATAATTTTTCCCAACGTGTTTGGGAGAAATCACATTTCAATTCACATTCATACACAACTTTCAATGAAAGGTTAGGTTTTAATATAAGATCAAAATGATTAACAATGCAGATACATTTTTTACAGCCATCTTTGATCATATTTAACAAGGGAGCAAACACTTTTTCACACCACTGTACATTTTATTGCTTTACCCTCATATCTGATAGACATTAACTCTTAACTGAAAGCATCCATCATAAAAAATTTTTTTTTATATTTAACGTTATATATCTTAATAAATTAAAGAATTACTATGTACTATACATTTTTTACACAAATTATGACATTTTTACAATTTTACAGCAAACAAAGTTATCAGTTGTAATTGTTATATTTTATATTGTGTTAAAATACAAGTATTAATACATAAATATATATTTTTTAAGTGAATATATACTTACTTATACTTACGATTATAAACTGTGCAGCTAATCAAAAGATATCGCACCATAAAGCATGCTTGACAAGACATCTCAAGTGAGTTAAGTAAAAGAAAAGTCAAGAAAAAGCTTCCTAACAAAAAAACAATTCATTTAAATTTGGAAGTTCCTTCTATAGAACAAAACCCAGCACCTCTTCTGACCTATGCCTCAAACACACAGTTAGCATATGACTTTTGTTGGGTCATTAATACAAGTGCGGCTCTATACTGACAGCACATCATGGTTCAACAGCCACTGGGCTAAATGAGCACACAAGGGCTTAGAGCTGGACTGACGTGTTCTTCCTCTTTTCTGCCACTTATCTATGCTCTTCTGCACCAAGATTGTGATGTTTTTTCTTCCATTTTAATTGCACTGTTCAAGTCAGGGACCATCACAGAACGGTTTCATTCACAGTTGGGAAATGGTTATTTCCGAATCACAATCAGGATGGTGGACATTGTGGAGAAAAAGACAGGAGGAGGAGAGAAGGCCTTTTCCCTGTGTGTTTTATTAGAGGAAGTGGTCGTGAGTGACAAGCATTACGTGCATTCGGGAACTGCAGAAAGTTCCTACTGTACCCGAGTGTCTTCATTAGCCAAGGCATTGTCTCAGTCCCTGATGGTTTCTTACAGGGAGATCCAGTCTGGAGATCCTGCTCCTGCTCTGTGCTGAGATGATTGACACATGGAGCAGTATGGCTAATATTAAGTGTGATGGAATGAGAAACGAAGACATCTCTATGCAGTTCAACTCTCAAACATTATCTCAGAACAAATTTCTTAAGCAGTATTGCATGAGCAAATCGAGTACAGGAAGTGGAGCTAAGATTACGCTTCACTCTGCACTGCTCACAAACTTGGGTCTGGAAAGGAGCCAACACCATACAGCAATCTACACTAAAGCAAGTCATATAAGATCATTACAAATCCCACTGTACAACATGGATATTATAAACTCGGGTACGACATGTAAGACTGTATGATGATGATTCCTATTGAATCTTAGGCTATGACACAAATTATAGAAGAATAAAACGTCATCTGCATGCTGAAAAGAGGAGAAAATGAAGACAAGAATATGGATGGGGTTATAGCTAGGGAAAAGAGGCCAACTTGGCATGTCAATTTTGCAAATGGAGCTTGAGATAAGTAGGTTTTGAGTTTCAGCGCCATGTTGCATTGATCAATACGCCATTACCCATTGCATTTTTATTGGCTAGTCAGTAGACGGTGATAACACTGAGATGATCATGCACAATTTCTGACACGGTCCCATTGTGATTTCTTTCCATGATATAGTTATCAGGACAATCACAGCTTGTACGGGGGCTTTAGAAGGCATCAAGTAAAAGTAGACTATATTAAAAGACAACAGACAATAAAAAGCTCCAACATATGAGGAATACTTTTAGCTTGCTATATTTCGATAGGATTTTTGGATTTCTCTTCCAAATTTAAGGGTTACTTCAGTGATTTAGCATATGGCTTTGTATCAGAAGAAAACCAGAAGTATATTCGAATAATAGGCATCCAGGCTAGCACTTTGGGACACTGTCGAACTCAGCCCCGCCTACAACATTTGAGCTCGGGCAGTTCGGTCTGGACTTGATCCATAGAGGAGTAATTATGCCCGAACAGAAACTGTTCGGACCAATGAAATCATCAGGGCGGGCTTTAGACGATGACGGACAGATGCTGAAAAGTAACTTAATCATCCACGTCATCAAAGGCGCTTGGATTATATTTGTTGAAATCCTAAATGGAGAGCTTGTTCTGATGTGCATACACCATTATTTCTCTCTGAAATGATGATCATGTTGGTAAGTACTCTGTGCATCCTTAAACTCTGAGTTGCTTCGTTGCTCTGATTGGTTGTAGGTCTATCCAATTGATGTCTTTCCTGGTTCGGTTGAAACACGCCCCATAATTACAAGCAGTATCAGACTCATATTCTGACTAGAATTGAGTAAGACCACATCAGGCTACCAAAGTGCTTCCTAAGGCACGAACTGAAAATGCGCCAGACTGAACACGCGATGTGAATGACTGCCGCGCCCGCGCTTACCTCAGCTCTCGTGATTAATGTAATCTGACTTGTGCTGCATTTGTGCCATGGCACTCGCTCGACTCGCTCACATTATATTGAACATAAACGTTCAGTTTTTAATTGTGGTGTCTGTTCTCTAACTGAACTGTTTTATGAAAAACACGGTGGGCAAGCGATCCAGTGATCCAGTAGCGGCGGCTTTGGGAGTGGCCTCATAGGGCAAGTGCATTCTCAGAGTTGATGTCTTTCATCCCCATGAGACAAAAATACATTTTCTGTATTTTCTCAGTCTAGAAGGCACCAAATTAAAAAATTATTTCACATTTCTACTACATAAATGACCCAGTTTAAATACAAAGCTTAATACTAAATCACTGACGTAACCCTGTAAGAGGTAATGCGATTTATTCTGGCCCACCTACACTATAAGACGCCCGCCCATCAACCACTTTTTGCCTAAGCCACTGGTGCAACGTTGACGAAATGGTGGAAGGCAGTGACAGCCCTCAGGAGATTTTTCAGCCTTTCCTAAAAGGACTGAATCTGAGCTGTGGTCACATTTTGGCTTTTACAAAAGTCCTGAGGGAAACATAAAAAAATAAATTGAGGATGGTAACCCTGTTTACAGAACATGCAAAAAGAAAGTCACTGCAATAGAAGGAAACACTAGCCTGACAAGCCAGACCCACATCAAGATGTTTGGTCTGGAAACTCACCATAGACAGGGCTCAATCCGAGGGGCGGGATAAACGGTTGTCTTTCAAACTCCCTCTGCACGCAATTGAATAGAGCTACAACCAACCAGAGCAACGAAGAGCTAGTTGATGGATTAAACTTTCAACGTATCCGGTAGGCAAAACTACGAACACATCTTCCCTTTTTAAGAATGACTTCAGTGCTGTTCTTTGTTCTTTTCTCAGAGAAAAGCTTGACTGCAAGTCTTACAGAGTTGCAGTCAAGGCTGATTCGAAAGACCAACCAGTTTCTGTGTTTACTAGTAACACGCAAGCGCAACTCTGCCATCATTATGTTAAGCCCCGCCCACCGACTCTATACATGATGTGATTGGCCCTACCGGTTTTTCCAGCTCAGAACTGTATTGAGAGTTGCTAGACGACACTCATGGCAGATAAGATTTGCTGCCGCTAGGGTGCGTCTAGATTTCTAGGCTTAGGAAACACTTTAGTGATCATTTGATTTCACTATAATCATTATGTGAAGTTTTCATACCCTCCCATTCCTAAAATCCACAGTGACGGGTGCTTAAACAAAGTTTATTATGTATTGTCAGTAGAAGATTCCACCTTTTTTAAGCCATGGAGCTGCAAATGTGATCCATTAAATTATAAATTGATGAACGGTAATTCATCAGTAACACCCCTATTCTCTTTTACTGCATTCTCCACGCTTCTATCCTAGACTATAATGTGGACTCAATGGTCTTAAACAAGCTCAGTGTGTGTGAAATATTCAAACTCACTCTAATCCACAGATTCTAAAGCTTTAATGATTTTTTTTTCATGGTTGGTTAAACGCAATTCATCAGAAATGTGCTGTATACTGCACAAGATTTAATGAACTTTAATGCAACTGAGGTCAAATGCATGAGAGAAAGACCTTTCGCCCTCACGTGTGGCATGGCACAGAATACGTTCATAAAAATCCAGTGGCAATAATCTCACACATCCGGAACACACAAGCAGGCATAATGTTTTGAATAAGCACTTCCATACGGCTTGACTGCAGCCTGATTTTTCTCTGCGAGCTAAAGCCTTGAGGGTTTTAAAGTGGCTGTTCTTGTGACCGCCCCAGTGATCACAATTTCCATTGAGGTCTTACTCTATGCGCCGGCGTGTGTGATCTGACCGGCCGGTATCAGCAGCTCGTATCTCGCTGAAAAACGGGATCTAGAAAAGCACAAAACAGTCAATCCAGCTGCCTGGTCAGGTACAAAAACCCTGACCGGCATATTCCAGATCATCTTTTATTCAGAGCCAACGTACCATTAACCCAACCTCTAAATTTATAATGAAAATCCCTGCCAGACAAAACGCAGAAGTGGCTGAGCACGTGTTCAGCGGTCTCCTGAGTTCATGGGCTGTGCCGCTCATGAGGCCAACCTTACTATTTGAGAAATTGACAAGCACTCAAAACTGCCTGGAAACACACGGCACAACAAAAAAGGTTGGGCGGTAATAGCGTGTGCGAGAGCTGTCTGGCTTTGACTGACATGGGAGTTTTTTTTTTTTACACACACACACACAGACACACGCGCGCGCGCACGCACGCACACGGCTGTAGTGCACAAGGGGATGTGAGGAGTGTAATGTACTTCTTGCCAGATTGTTATTCTGATAGTGTGGGAGCCAAATAAATTAAGACTGTATATTCTACTGGCACGTCCAAAGCAAAATTATGGAGGTTAATCAAATGTGCGTTGTAAATCCCCGGCCTGCCCTCCAGCTGAGTGCCAATTGACTATGTGGAGTTTACAACACAACAGCAGCACGTCTGATGAATGTTTCATAACACTCTCAATTTCGACCCTGAAAAACAGTGATCTGCATGACTTACAAGTTTCAGAGAACTTAATTAATTGAGAGGATATGTGGCTGGAAACTGTTTGTGTATTCAAAAGTTTCCAGTCAAACCCCACATTTTAAATTAATAGTGATGCACCAAAATGTCGGCAACTGACACATTTGAAATGAAAGACTACGTTTGAAATGAAATCAATTCTATACATTTTAAGTGATCACTACATGAACATCTAATATTGTATTTAAAAAAAAGAATAGTGTTAAAAAATTATGGTTGTCAAAATTAACACGTTAATGCAAATTCATTTTAACGGCACTAATTTTATTAATGCGCGATTAATGCTGCGCGTATTTTCTGTCTGAGCCGTGGCGTAGCCTGCAGTTAACATTAACATTACTATTCTGAAACAAGTTATAGCAGTTATAGCCTACATAAACGACTATATTTTATGTTTAACTTTTATTATACTCCAGGTCATGTGCGTTTTTACACTGAGCACATTATCTGCAGTCCGGGTGCGATGCATGAATACACTGGAAGCTCAACCTCACTCCTATCCGAGGTAAATCATTAACACCATCACCACTTACTGTACATATGTTTTGAACTAAATACATAACAATCGGCTTAAACGAATACGCAGGTTACTTTTCTGACCAAGAGCGCTCCTGAGTCTGTGTTTCTCACACTGTTTGTGTTGAATGTGCAGTTAGGCACAAGCACACAAAATACTGGCAGTTCAATAGATAGCGTGCAACTCTTAAAGGGGCCACATTATATTCCTACTCATTACAACCTTTGTTGTTATATTACAACCTTGTAAAATGTGTACCTTGAATGCAATGCAAGTCACTTTGGATAAAAGCGTCTGCCATAAATGTAAAAATGTAAACCTCTTCCAGGTATAGTGTGGTGCTGGTGTGCTCCCAGAACCGCATGACAGCTTTCACATTACCAATTTTTCATATGAAATGTGCCCTGTTCTGAACTAAACTGCCAGTGTAAAAACTCCCTTTATTTATATTCTTAAAATGAGCTAAATCACAGCTTATTCTGAATTTTTAAGCTTAGGCTTAGGAGACATGAACCATTATGACCTTTTATACATGTCTAGTCTTCATGCTCCGAGTATGGCTTCACTTCTGATAAAAATACATTTGCATAAAGCATGCATATTTGTCCATACACATGATGATTAGAGTATTAAAAACTTAAAACATTAATTAAAGATACATTTACAGCGTTGTGATTAATCACGAGTTAACTCATTACAATCACGTGATTAATCACGATTAAGTATTTGAATCGATTGACAGCCCTAATAATTACAAATATTTATTTAAAATGTATAAAAATAAAAAATAAATACAATTCATCTACTGGGAACCAATCAAATATGAACCCAATTTGCAACTGTTTCCTGAGAAAGTTAATAAACTTTACTGTTTATTTTGCTTGCAATATGATTCCTTCAAAACAAATTTTCAGGGAATGAAATTTTAGTGCATTCATTTTCATCTGTAAGTCACTTTAAGCAAGCTGCAGGAAGCTTTCAACCTGAAAAATCGAAGAAATTAAAACAAACAATAATCACCTTGCACAACCTGCAAAAGTTTTAAAATGCCCAAGGTTTCAAAGAGAGGTTTTTGAAAATTTCACTGAAGCTATGAAAGTGTGCCAACCCAAAAATGTACTATAAAATACTAAAGAATAAATAAATCTGGGCCAAGTTTAAACTAGTCAGGAAATCACAGCTGCCAAAAAGCATGTCTCACTGCCTTATATTTCCTTTATTATTTGTGAAACTCTTTGGTCTTGAATGATAATGGCAAGATTCTAAACTTTCTGAATGTGTTTTCAAAGGCGTTTCCAATTCCAAACTTTCGAAAAGGTACTGTTCCATTTTTGAGAGGAACAAAACAATGAATATTACAATATGCAGGTAGCATAACAATGTGATATAATGGGTTGTTGCTGCATCCTCTGAGTTATTGATGTAGATTACGAACCTCACTGAAAGATGGACAGGCCTTCATGAATTATTCAAGAATTAGCATGCCCACTCACAACCTGTGCTTTCCAGCTTCAAAATAGAAATGGGTCAAGAGGGTGACGTGCAAAAGCAGCACAACACAATTTCTTTAGAGGGAAGGAAAACACAATGCGTAAATGGCACCAAAGAGGATCAAGGTTTTGTGAAACTATATCTATGTGGTATGACCATGCTATTCCCACTCGATGCGGTCAGAAATGGTTTTGTTTGTCTTCTTGATAGCAGAAATAGACCTAGACGGAGCTTGTGAAGTGAGACGGACCAGAGAGAAATCGAAAGCCTTTTTGATAGAGGTCAACTAACCACCTGTGCAGCTTTGATTGACAGCTCTGACTGCTTACCAATTTACTGTTGAGACGTGAAGCTCTACATGCACGGATCATAGCCTCATGGTCAGAGTCAAGAGAGACGCTAGACAGACACTCACCAAACAAATTGCTGGAGTGGCCTTGCTTAGAGATGGGACGCAGCTCGTTGGAGCCCCAGGCGTAGCGCTTGTAATTGTCCCAAGAAAACTGCATCATCTGAGGAGAGATTGACAGTTGAAGAGGTTAGCTTTGTGACTTTTGGTTGATTTCCTAATTGCAAAGGTAAAACATCACAAATTATAGAAAGAATTTTTACAAACACAACTGAAACTCAAATTAGTTAAATGAATATGTCAATAACTAACAAGGCATTCTAATAATCAAGGATCGATATCATTCATTAATTTGCTTTATACCATGGTCTGTTTAAATACTCTATTCTAATTGGCTGGAAGGTGTGCAGTAAAACCGTTTAATGCACAGGTAGTTCAAGACAGTTTGATTACAGTTCGAAATTAATCCGCCACTATAAACAATGGTAACCATGGTAACACAGTTACGCAAACAGCGTGACAGTGGCAGTATCAACCATAGATATGTATACGTATAACGTTACATATCTATGGCAGCCTTAAGTGACACGAGACATGACGTGACACACAGAAGCCAATGGCACGTCACTATGCGCAGGTATGTATACATATCTATGACTATGCGCATATTGGCACATCCGTTCTTCATTGTTATGTCACTGACATTATCACGACAAACACTGACACTGACATGACATCTGCATGACATCGAGTTACGGAACATGTCGCCATGTGTTTTTTACAGTCTATGATGGTCGTGACCGACAGACTCGAGCACCTATACTGACGTGACAAAATCCTAAATAAATAGCCTAATTTTGTTGTATTTTAGATGTCAATAAAACGCATTAAAGTCAGTAAGCACTTAATTATTGGAGGAAGTTGGGTATGATTAACTGTCCTACACGGATTGTAGAATAAACAACCAATTAATCATTAATATTAATTAGAATGACAATCGATTATAGAAATTCTGGTAACACTTTGGAATGCGGAACACATTCACTATTAACCATGACTTATGCCGCAATAAACTTCTAATTCACTGCTTATAGTTAGTGAAGTAGTTGTTATAGTGTTTAAGTATTGGGTAGATTAAGGGAAACAGCATATTGTCATGCAGAATATGGCATTAATTTGTGCTTTATAAGTACTATTAAACAGCCAATATCTTATTAATATGGGTTGTAATAAGTAACTAGTTAATAGTGAGAATTGAAACCTAAAATAAAAATGTTACCCAAATTACCATACTTTTACATTATTCTAACAATATATCAAGGGGAAAAAATCATTAAACTAAAAAAAAAAAAAGTATAACAGCATTTCTTTAGAAAAGTCAGACTATGATTGGCACAATTGGAATCCACTCAATCAAACACACATACTGAAAACATACACACAAGTTTTACAGCAAATCACTAAACTCTTAGTCGACATAATCAGAATATATCTGCACATGCTTGACACAATAGAAGATCAATGTGTGAGACGCAACAAGTAAAAGTGGTATTTCCCCATTTGCTTCACTTCGGCGCCAATTAACACACCATATGTTAGGTCTAGCTGTAAAATAACTAATGATAACCCATGATGTGAAGTGTGGCCATTCTCCTTATAGACCTTCTGGAGACACCAGAACCAAGAAAACCCATAAATACCATTATTGGGATCTAAAATGATTACGTGAATGATATTTTTCTATTCCCTCCAGCAGTGTCTGTTCATGAGACTGCATGGTCTCATGATGAGAAGGTTCTGCCTCATTATCATGCATTACATTTTCCAAAGACCTGCGTTCCAAACAAACACTCTAGCACTTCACCGATACCATGCTGAAGAGTCTGCTTTACCCTTTGATGTTGACAAAGCAACAGGTTTTCAATCAATGATTGACTACTTTGAAATTTAATATGGGAAAAGTTTTGTATTTATAGAGATCTGGAGTGGACTGATCGAACCACTTGTATATAAAAAAAAAAAAAAAAAAAAAAAAAAGAGAGTTGGGAAATAGTAATTAAAAATGCAAAATACATTCACATGTATTGTCAAATGCGTGCAACCGTTAGCATTTATATTTTGCATTAATTGTGCAATATAAAAATGTGTATTTGTGCAATGTGCTTTAAGCTTACAAAACCATGTTTGTGCGTTGTTAAATATACGGTGAGCCTCTGAAACTCTATTAACTCTTTCTAGATTTTACAAAACTACACAAGACTCAAAGAGATTGATCTATAAATCACTGTATAGATCAATATTTCAACAAATGAAAAAAAATAGAGCAGCAAATCATTATGAGCTCCCATTTCAGATTTCTTTTAACAAACATTTTATTGTATTTTTGTTTACTTAAAACAATTAATTATTCCGATGGGTGTTTTACGTTCAGCAGCTGCAGTATTTACATTGTCGAAGAAACAAAGATGAGCAGAAATACGCAGAGCTCATTATTCACAGTAACAGGATGATGCTGATGATCCCAGTGAAACAGTGATTGGAGAAGGATGAAATAGCCTTGGTAATTTGTGCGTTAAATAATCCACTTTCAGCTCATTCATTTTAAAAGTGTTTTTAGACCACAGTTTTCGCTCTCCCCAGGGGTGCCAGTTAGCAGGTCAAGAGAAACAGACCTTCTGTTCTCCCCGGAGAGCGTCAGACAGCACCAAAGAGAGAGAAAAAGCTCTTGACACACACACACACACACACTCATCTGCCTGGATAAAGTCATTTGCAGCCTCGGCACAGTCTTCGAATTCAAGTCCACTGGTTCCATTGAAATCCGTTTATCAACTGCTGCCTTAACTTTTAAGTGTGTCCTAATCATGTAACTTTCTTTTCTTTCAGAGAAAGCTGCTCAACACCAAAAACACTGATTGAGAAAGAAAAAAGAAGAGAAGAGAAAAGAAAACAAAAGACTTTAGCTGAGGACTCCAGGCTAGAGATGAGCAGATAGACAAAGCTGTCCTTCAGGCCACCAACTGGCTGAGAAGATGAACACAAGATGATTTATTCTTACCAGTGCTTCCTGCACCACTGTTCAGTAGAATTGCTGTGCTGCTGAAACTACAGCCCATGGCAAAAAATAATATAGGTATTTTAATTCAATATTATTTATATTATAGATTCGAGTCTGAATTAAAGTGGCCAAAAATATATATTTTTAAAACAATACAACAACACTGCATCGTCTTTTGTGGTTGCAATCAATATAAAAATGCCATTTACGACCGTGCACATTTGCAAATTATATATATATATATATATATATATATATATATATATATATATATATATATATATATATATATATATATATATATATATATATATATATATATATATATATATATATTATGTAGTATTGTTACCTTGTTGGCTGAGGCTATTTACACTAACTCTGCCCTCCGATGTCTGATTGGGCCAGACAATTACAAACAAGGGCCAGGCAAGTACAAAAACCGCATATGACTTGTCAGCAGCAGTGAGTCACAGATAATTTGAAATATAACTGAAAATAACTGAAAAAATTAAATTCAATTGCACTGTAAACCCTAATGTTGTCTTTACTTAAACAAATCAAGTAATCTTGACTAAATATTACTAGTTTAGACCAAAAACTCAAAAAGATATGTTAGTATAACTTATTAACCTACATAAACCTAAGATTTCAAGTTGAATGAACTCAATCATAATTAATTAAAATAGCTCACGCTGGTGTTGCTTTGATGTGATTGGCCATGGAAAGAGTTCTGTCTGGCAACAAGAACTAATTCACTGATTGGAGGACATTTACAAAAGGCGGTCCTTTTCTGTTGCTGATTCAAATTAAGATGGAGACACAACTTTTTAATTGTGTGCAATCTTAAAATCGGTAAGTAAAAATTTGTAAGTTACTAAACATAATAACAATATGTGAACTAACGTAACTTATAACTAACCAGACTGACTTTATTTCTGTTTTAATGAAAATAATAGTTTCGTTGGAAGTCACCATGATGGAGATAAGTGTTTGCTTTAGTTGGCCTCTTGACCCTTGACTGTATAATATGATAATATAATGTTTCTCTGTCTGTTTTGTGTTTGTGAGACACATTTGGAAAGGAACACAAAGTCAAGAGAAAATATCAACAAGTGATGTTGTTTAATCATTGACGATGATAACATCATCATATATTGGCAGAATCCCTGATCTAATGCAGAGTCTAATGAAATATTAATACAAATGTCCATGAGATTCTTTACTCTTGTTGTAATTGAACAATTTATTATTTAATTTTTTGTGCACAAAATGTTTAAATGTTACTTGAAATGATCCGTGAACTGTTAAGAGTTTATTGTGTGAGACTCAAGCATGTCTACACCAGTTCTAAATCAGTTTAAAGCCAAACAGAGATTCTGCTTTATTGAAATTGCTTTTTTGAGAAGATTTTAATACCTGCAAATTCTAATATGCCCAGCGTAATCCTATCATGTGTGGATGTGCCTGCCATCTGTCTGCAGCGCTCTGGCTGAGCGATTTCTGTCTCTCAGACTGCAGCGGGCGCCAGTGACGTCAACGAGCAACAAGGTTACGGCCCACATGTGATTACCGTGTTCGGTGGCGCCCAAAGGGTCGGGTCGCAGAACCTCAGACAACTTTCAGAGGCTGAAGCACAAGCAGAGAGGGAGCATGAGGTCTGGCTGCCTGGGGACCGATGCAGAGTGGCTTATGTCAGATGAGTGGAGAGGACAGGTGCTATATATGAACCTGGTGAGGATGCTCGAAACTAGTTCAGCGAGCTTTTGCTCTTCCCCTCACACAGTTCTGAGAGGCCTTTTACACACCCTGGCTGACAATACACCCCACGGACTGCCAAACAGATCAAACAGCTGCCACGAGGTTGACGCGCTCTGGAGCATGTTTTCGTTCCTAGAGGACCATCTCTTTCTGAGAATGTGCTGAAAACAGGCTGCATCCGAGGAACCTAAAAATGCTGGCTTCCTGGGTAGGCACCAAGACATGTCCGAATCAAATGTTGGCTTCACTTCCTGTCTTCCGACAGACCTTCATCTGATGGAATTTTTTGAAGGCAGCAGATGTATCCTTCACTGCCTTTGATATCCCACAATCATGTGCATTCTATTTGATGACAGTCAAACAAGAAAAAGAAAGATTTAAACCAACTTTTATTTTTGTAGTTCTCACCAAAGCTCGCTCTATTTGGCTGTAGATCATTAAACAGTTACGCTGCCTCAGAAGTCTACCCGTTTCGTCAGTCAGTGTGGCGGTTTTGTGAGGTGCCTCAATGCGCTAAAGCAGGGGTCTCCGACCTTTTTTCATTTGAGAGCGACTTTTTAAAAATGAAAGTCACAGAGAGCGACTCATTTTATCGATTTGATTTGAGGCCATGTCACGTGCCTATACCAATAAAAACTCAAACCAGTCAATACCAGAAGTCTATTAGAGACTTAGTTAAATCTGCTGTAGTGAAGTTAAAAAAATAGTCAAATCGCCAAAAACTAGACGTTAGATTTTTCAATATATTTTTTATAAATTCAGTTTTGAAAGTGTGTAACTCAGGCCCTGTGAGCTCTAGGACCATGCAGACAGTTTGGGCTGTTTCCAGTAAATTCCAGAGAATAGTGGAAAAAAGAAGTTTGTCTGTGTCATTGTTGTATACAAGATTTATTCATATGGTTCTGAAGGGCGTCCAAGCGGTTCAACTCACTCTGAGTGAGGCAAAGCAGGAGGTTTTTGGTTTAATAAGTTGAATAAGCGGTTTGTCTTACAGTAAGACTTGTTTTTTTGTTTTTTGTTTTTTTGATGGAAACCACCTTAGATGGAATTTGCTGAGTTTACCCTTTCGAGACCCCCCACCCACCATATACAGTGATATAAATGCAATTTTCCAGTGTCATTAAATTAATTTATTATGCTGGGGAAAGCCCAAACTGTCTGCAGGGTGCTAGAGCACACAGTTACAAAAATGAATTTATAACAACAAAAAAAACATTTTTTTAAAGAGTCTTTTTGGGGGGTTATTACAGCTCAGAAAACCTATAATTGCATGTTTTTGCAGTGTTTTATGTAACTTCAACGGGTTTCTTGTAAAATGACACCAACATTTTTAACTTAGACCACTGTATGTGTGTAAGGGAGGCTTTTCAATTTGGGTAGGCCAAATCTAGGCAGAAATGTTACCAGAGTAATTTAGTGTAAATACATTAGCATTTGTTTTACACAAAGTAAAGTGATGCATATCTCCAGAAAGTAGAGACTCTAAGCTTTCAAATGAATACCACATATGATATCAAAGCTCCTCCACAGACATTTAAAATTGAAAGTATATGACAATGTCATTCTGGACCCTGTACAGGGTGAGCCATGGAGCTTAAGCAAAGCTTCGGTTAACATTATTACACTCTAAAAAATGCTGGGTTAAAAACAACCCAAGTTGGGTTGAAACTGCACCGACCCAACAATTGGGTTGTTTTAACCCAATGGTTGAGTTGTTTTAACCCAATGGTTGAGTTGTTTTAACCCAGTGGTTGGGTTAAATGTTGCTTAAGACAACCCAATTGCTGGGTAAGAACAACTCAACCATTGGGTTAAAACAACCCAATTGTTGGGTCGGTGCAGTTTCAACCCAACTTGGGTTGTTTTTAACCCAGCATTTTTTAGAGTGTAAATTTGAAAAAAGTATAATTTGCATGGTTTGATGTGATAAGCGATTGTTAGATTTAATCATTGCGATTTATTGCAATGCTTTATTCCCCTTAGTTGGTCAGAAAAAAGTGTATGTTAGCTCAAAAAAAAGTGTTTGCGTGCGTGTACTTATTATAAAAAACTAAATCAACGTTTCTGATCAAACAGATGGTCGTCTTATAGACTGGGCATTCTGTTCCATTAGCCGTGCGGAAATGACTCAGGCTTCCTGTCTTGAGGGAAATGGAGAGGAAGTGGGGTTGGCATAAGAGGCTAAAGAGGGGTAAACGAGATCCATGAAGGGATCTGCAAAAATAAGCCTTTAGGTCAAAGAGAAAGAAACCGAGAGAGAAAAAGTAAAACGGACTGCGTGATATTGGCAGAATGAAATGGCAGCAAAATGAGCTTTTGTATTCTGGACCCTATCAAGGCAGGGTGAGAAAAAGAGAGACAGAACCCTGCCATCTGCACGCTAACAGATGCACGAACACTTAAAGCAGAAACGGTTACAATCTCAGCGCTTAGTAAAATTAAATCACACATCTCACTCACACCCTCCATATACAGTTGCTACTTCATTCTGCCTTTTATCTTCTGCATGTTCACTTTAAGCTCTCCTACTCAGTTACTTTCTATTTCGATTGCAACAGCTGCCCGCAAACACCGTTTGCCCCTCCTACCGTACCCGCCTGCTGTTCCCAAACCCTTCATCTCTCATCGTAACACCCCTTAATATGCCTCTTTTTTTTCTCTTTCACTCCACGAGGGACCAGTGTATGCTGACTGTGCTTTTTGCCTTGCTACAGAACAGTGGTGTAAGTCGTTTAAGACTTCAAAACAACAAGTTCACAGTCAAACTGTCAATGCTTGTTCTGGGAACCAACACCGATCCATGACTGTTTCTCTGGAACTGTGCACGGGTGCATGGATGCACCGTGTGTTTGTTTAAAAGCATCCAGCCAGATCAATGCCACGTATTGAGTCTGGTTAATGTTCATTGACATAAGAGAGGCAGAGAGGGAAGCCCACTGAAACTCTAAAGCCCTGTAACAAATGCCACCATAAACACTTCCATGATGTGCGTCAGTGCGGCCTCTGCAAAAGTGAGCATAGGGGGTGCATTTTGACAGCAAAGGGGGCACTTAAAAGCACCCTTCTGAAATCTAAAACTACAAATGGGACACTCTACGGTCTCACGGACTTAAAAGGAACACGTCGACTTTTTGGGACTTTAGCTTATTCGCCGTACCCCTCAGTTAGTAAGTCCATACATACCAATTCTCATCTCCGTGTGTGCCATAACTCTGTCTGACACACCCACCGCTAGCCTAGCTTAGCATAAAGTAGGGCTGGGCGATATGGCCAAAATTTCATATCCCGATATAGCTCATTTGATATCCCGATAACGATATACATAACGATATAGCAATTTTTCTGTTAATTCAGTTTATGAATAGTCTATACAAAATTGCAATTTGGAAATGCAGTTTGAAATGATATACAAAACAAATAAAGGTAGTATGGACTACATTTTTATCTTATTTAGAACCTTTTTTTAAAGCAAGACTGTTGGTAAAGTTAACACCTGCCTAGGGATGTTAACCGATGACCGTTTGACCGATGGCTGACCGTATCAACGTTAACCGATCAAAGTTGTCAATTAAAATAAATAAAAAAGTGATCTCTAAATTAGGCTATTATAGACAGTGGACTAAACGCTACTACAGTAAGCCATCTCATTCCAAAATCTTTTTGTGTGATTGAACATATCCCTCGCACTCAATTTTTCATAACTCGCCTGTTTGTACTTAATAAACCAATAAAAACATTTGGCGCGAGGTCACAGCGTTTGGGTTTGCGCGCTCACAAGGTTTGCAAAAAGTAAACACTCGAGGTTAGAGTCAAGGCAGACGACAGTATGAAGCGTGCATTTCGCTTAAGATGGGCTTACATTTGGAAATATATTACATCTTCATTTCAGTGGTAACACATAAGGTGTTGATCGTCTTTCTTTATTATTGTTAGCACTACCTCGAACTAAAGCGGCGTCTCTTCGGAGCTGTCATTTTCTTAAATGAGCCGCGGCAATGTTTCAAATGAGCTTCTAACGCTGGACAAACGCCTTTATTTTCAACGCGATCACCTTGTACCTAAACCATTTCGAAACTAAGGAGCCATTTGTCCTCTGATTACAAACAAGCTCCTCTGCGGCGCGTTTGCGGGACTCGTGTTTCGCGCTGTGGGGGATTTTAAAAAAGTGACGTGAGTGGAAGGGAGGCGGCAGCGTGTGTGTGTGTGAGTGAGAGAGCGAGAGAGAGACAGAGGGAGCGCGGCTCGCGGCTGTTATTTCAAATAGCGCAGCATATTTTAAACTAATCGGTTAACCGGTTTCAACCGGCTAATGAGGCTCGGTGGTCGGTCAAGAAAATGTTTAGTTTTCGCCATCCCTACACCTGCCATTAAAATATTTCAATATATGGCTATAGTGTGCCACGCGTAAAAGCCCGTTGCAGCGTCTGTGTCTGAAATTTGTTTTGAGCGCTTATACCACTACTCTGGCATAATTACTCTGGTCTGAACTGCGTCTACTACCGTCTTCCTCCATGTTTGTTTATGTATTGCAGCGTGCATGGGCATGCCGTGGCGTGGCGTGAGGTGCATCTTGATGTAAAATTCTGCCATAAACACCTTATCGTGGCGTAAGCGATAGAGCCTTATATAAAACGATAGACATTTTCTATCGTCCAGACGATATATTTCGTCATATCGCCCAGCCCTAGCATAAAGACTGGAGGTAAACGCTCCAGCTAGCCTACTGCTCAATATGTGAAGTGTTCCTTTAACAGACACGTGCACGCGGCAGCCATTGTAAGTCTACAAATGCGAAAGCGTATGAAGTGTGCCATTTGGGACAGGGCCTAAGACGATAAGATGCATCAAAAATATAGAATATAGAATTATATATATATAATTAGTGCACAATTAATGGTTCTCTGCAATGATTGGTAATGTTACCTTTTTAAATGTCATGGATTTTGAACATTATATATATGCCTGATGAAGGTCATGACCGATTGCTAATTGTTGCTAATAAAAAGTTTCTGATTTTTGCAAGCATTGATAGTGTGCGGGATTTTCTTTTGTTTGCTTGTTGAAATGTATACATATATTAAAATGTTAAATATGTTGTGTGTGTGTGTGTGTGTGTGTGTGTGTGTGTGTGTGTGTGTATGTGTAAACAAAATATATAATAAAAATATGAAATAAATATATATTGTGATATATAATTACAATATAATTAATATATTAATAATTATTAATATATTATAATGTAATTAATTTAATAATATACAATTATGTAATTTAATATAATAAATATACTCCTCAGATAAACTCCTAAAGCTCATAGTACATGCTACCAAACAGTACAGTTGAAATAATTTATATTCGAGACATCTGAATAAAAAATTAAAAAAAAAGAAATTACAGAAATATTATGTGAAATTATTAACTCCTCAAATGACCAGTAATGATTTACTTCAAATTCAATTTAATTTGTAAATCATTATTAATTGAATTAATAGAAAAGTAATAACTATTTCATTTGACATTTTTTATCAACTGACAGCCCATCTAAAAAGCCAAACTCTTCTCTGAGTTTGTGAAACTGCCATGTGGATGTCATTAAGATGGATTTCCTCTCATTACAGAATCTGACAACAAGGCATCTGTCTTCCTCAAACATCTGTACAATCATAACTGCCGAGGACATTAGGTAAACCCGTTTAGCATAAAAATCTAATCAGACCCACCTGGGCATCAAGCCTGGCCTTGAGAAATCAGTTCAAGCTCAGCTGAACACAAAATCAACAACTCCCTGCCGTCTTAAAAATAATCCCCTGCTTTAACTATCACAGCTTTAAACATTACATTTCACTGCAACTCATTTGACTTGCAAGCAAAATAACCAGCCAGATCTGAACGCCTATCAATTGATTCAAAGCATTTGCAAGCGGAATCTAGGCAAATCCAAGCCGATGATACAGCTAAGGCGTTATCCTCTCTTTTCAAACGCCAGAAAAGGTTTTGGTAACTTAATTACAACCACCAGAATCACAAGAGAGAACCAGAGGGATTGCATGTCTGCTACTGAGAGAATTAGGATTACGAACTGGAGTCGGTCTCCTCCTCTGCCCTGTTGTACATTCTTACAGTCGCAGATTCCTCAGCAGCTTATCGCTCGGTAAGATCTTCATCCCTTCTCTCAACACTCGCAATCTGTTCCCAGCAGGCACGCGGCTTTACTCTCATTTACAACTCATTGTTTACTGCCTCGGTGGTGGCGTGTTTGAAATCCACGCATGGCTGCGGCAGCTTGATGACAGGAATCAATGAACAACGTGATGCATCTCCATTCATCTCCTGGTGGAACTTACCAAAACGGGCTCTAAATAATATCTGTATGCGCACATTATTAAGAGATAATATGAGACGTAAGAGCACCGGGCCGAAAGTAATAGCACCTCTGGCCTTCACACGAAAGCATATTACTCATTCCCCAGCCGGCACCCCGTGTGGCCATGGCAGCTGTCGCCGAGAAGGGAAGAACA
The DNA here is from genome assembly GCF_024679245.1 of Pseudorasbora parva. Classification (NCBI taxonomy): domain Eukaryota; kingdom Metazoa; phylum Chordata; class Actinopteri; order Cypriniformes; family Gobionidae; genus Pseudorasbora; species Pseudorasbora parva. The sequence goes on along the minus strand of NC_090186.1, from coordinate 37,388,828 downwards.
ATGGTGCTTTCCACAAAAAAACAAGACCTTGGCAAATGAGAACAGGAGAAAAGAATATGAAACATGGTGGTGTGAGAGGTACACAGACAAAAACGAACCCAGATCTAAAACAGAAGGGCGAACACCAGCTTCTTATTTAGGGAACATGTCAAAATGAGACTCTTTACTTGACCTCAGGGCCTGAGAGGTCCAGGCGTACTAGTGTGAGATTGACCCAACAGAAAACAGGAACATTTATTTTCACATAGCATTTCATTTGTTTCCCCTTTATAGGATATTCGATTGTGAAGGTAAATGGTAGGGCTGTGCAATATATCGAATTATCGAAATATTGCAAATGTTCATAATCGCAATATGCATATCGCAATGGATCGCAATTAGGGCTGGGACAACGCGTCGACGTCATCGATGACGTCGACGCAAAAAATACGTCGACGCAAAATATGCGCGTCGATTCGTCAGACTCAAAATAAAGATGGCGGCGCCGGAGAGTAGTAGCAACCATAGATGTACATAATAAAGTATATTATGTAATTAAGTATATTATTTATTATGTATATCTATGGTAGCAACACGAGTGGCTCCTTAGACTTTCAGAAGTGCAAGGCTTTTCTGGGTTGGCGCGCGGTGCGCACGGAGCATCACAGGCATGCGCGCACGCGTTTTGTTGTCACGGCTACATAAACAAATTTCTGCACACAGGAAGACAGATGTTTTGGTCATATTTGATGTATTTTAATCACAAAAACAAACGTTTGCATCAAGTGAAAGCATCGGGCACATTGGCTTCCTACATAATAAGCTGTTTTAAATTTAAAATGTTCACTGTCTAATCGCGCTGATGTGACCGAGGGTATCCATCCTCTAAGTGAGCACAGTTTCATCCCAGGACTATTCCGGTTTTAAACGGAATATTGGCGCCGTAATGCACTCTACATGTAACTGTTTTCACTGTCATGTGCGGGTTTCTGTTGCGGGTCAGCCACAGGGCTGTGTGGCGTATTCTCTGCCTCTGCACACTAGAGGCGTGTCTGACGCGGCGCTGCTGCTGCTATTGATGCGGAGAGAAGCCCTATTCTTAATGTTAAACATAAATAGCCTACTGATACAGCAAAGACAACGTCGGCAGTAGCACCATATCTGGTATTGACGGCAAAATAGGCTACAAAATATTTCGTTCTGTATTGACAGTTGCAATATTTCAAAATCGATAATTGACGTTTTTTATTATTACAATTAGGCCTATATCTGCATTTATGTAAACCTACAGACTTTCAAACATGAAAATGTAATTTAATAATATGTATTCGTGTCAAAATGATATATAAACAACTTTTCCTATTCTATTTTGCCTGGAGACGCTCCCAACACACGTGAAAAATAGGCGCTCTTCTATTTCTAGCATGCACGCGTTTTCCGCGCGTCACAGGCAGTGTGCAAACGCCAACCTGTTAACATGGGAGCCGAAACAAAAACGGACACGCCACGCAGCCGAGACGCTCACGGCACACTTCAGTGTCCCTGTATTTGATTAACCAACTTGTTGATATTTAATCGATGGGCATAGCCTGTAGGCTGAGTTGCATACATAGAAAAATCGTATAATATGTTTCTTTGTTGTAGGTTAATACTTATTTATTTGTGTGTGTGTGTGTGTGTGTGTGTGTGTGTGTGTGTGTGTGTGTGTGTGTGTGTGTGTGTGTGGCCTACTTTATGTTTTCAAGGTTTTATTGAATGCATTGCTCTTGTATAGTCTTACTTTGGAATTTTTAAGAGCAATAAACATATATTGCAATGTTAAGGAATTCGTTTTTTCATTCAGATAATTAAATCAACATGTATAAATTGCTATTAGGCAATTAATGGGGAGATAATCGGTAATCGAATCGAATCGTAACCGAATCAGACAGGGAAAATTAATCGTTAGATTAATCGATGCATCGAAAAAATAATCGCTAGATTAATCGTTTAAAAAATAATCGTTTATCCCAGCCCTACTCGCAATATCTGAATGATTTTAATAGGCTACTTCAACATTTTGAAAAGTGTAAGTTTTAGGTCACAAATTGGGCAGAGAATAGACTGGGCACATTACTGTTATTTATGTGACTTGCTTGACGTTAAAAAGAGTTATTAAACGCAATAATTTGCAGTCCCGCGCTGTCCGACACACACTGAAACATGAACAATGTGTGACATTTTTCTACAACCACAGCTGGTCACTTTCAGAAGTTGTAGCAATGCTGCTTTTCCCAGAAAATTGGGTTTCATCGGGTTTCTCAGTTTTAATTTTTTTTTTTTTATATATATAAATAGATTTTACACACTAATTGCAATATCGTATCACATATTGCATTATTTAACAAGAAATCGCATATTGCATTCTTCTTTAATATCGCACAGCCCTAATAAATGGAGTGAACGCAGGCAGGAGTTTGCAAAAGTATTGATGTCACAGACTCAAAACATGATGGTCCCGCTGTGACGGACTCCCTTCGTAAAACAAAAAAGCAGCTATACATTTTTCATGCATAAAAAGACCCAATTACTAATTGAAAAGTAACAGTTATACAGTTCAAAAGTCTGGGGTCAGTGAGATTCTATCCGAAAGAAATTGTCCATGTATTAGCCTCAAGCTTTGTCCATGTATTAGCCTCAAAAACAAATGCAGTTCTAGAAGTATTTTCTTGTTTTACAGCCATACGTTAATTGAGATGTCGCCAACTTAAACCAGGATATAAAGAGAGTGAGGACGTTATCCGAATGAAACTCGTTTTTACTGATGCCATTTTCCAGTAAAAGCAGGTGAGGGAGTGTGCAGTGCTGCGGAGATTTAGTATTCAAAAGAGAGCCCTCATAAGTAGATGACAAGGCAAATTTGATAAGACTGTCTATAACTACCTAGTCAGCAGCAGTGTGTTCACACCGCACTGAAGGACGGGATAAGCGTCTTTAGAGTCTAAATGCATTTTTAATACATGATGCAGCGCTGCATTTTAACATTACTACACTCTCTCCTGCATGGAGACTGATACATCTTTGAGCGGCTGATTCTAATGATATTTAGAAGAACTGTTTGATCGATCAACTGCAGATTGGTAACTAGGGCTGTGACCGTGGCAGCTTTTTACCACTGCGGTGGTCTAGGGCTGTGCCAGTGAACATGACAACCGCACCACTGCGGTGAATTATTAGCACCGGCGGTGGTCGGCCAAACACATTTTTTTTTTTCAATGTTAAAAAAAACACAAAAAAATGCTTTATTTACAAAATAATGAATAGGTCCACAATTAAATATTACCTCGCAGCCATGGAAACATTGGTTTAGATGCAGATTAGCGACAGCAAATCTAATCTGCCGCGAGTGTCGTCTAGCAACTCTCAATACAGTTCTGAGCTGGAAAAACCAAACTCTGGTCAGGCCAATCACATCGTGTATAGAGTCGGTGGGCAGGGCTTAACATGATGGCAAAGTTGCACTTGCTACTAGTAAACACAGAAGCTGGCTCTGTGGATGACTCTGGAAGACTTGGAGTTAAGCTTTTCTTGGAGAAAAGAACGGCACTGAAGTCATTCTTAAGATGGGAAGATGTGTTCGGAGTTTTGCCGACCTGATACGGTGAAAGTTTAATCTGTCAACTAGCACTACTTCACGTTGCTCTGGTTGGTTGTAGCGCTATCCTATCGCGTGCAGAGGGAGTTTAAAAGACAACCGTTTATCCCGCCCCTCGGATTGAGCCCTGTCTATGGTGAGTTTCAGACCAAACATCTGGATGCGGGTCAGGCTATGGAAACATAATATTCATGCTGAACGAGAGAGGCATTGTGAGGCAAGCCAAATTTAAGCCTTGCGTTTTGCAATCGGGTCACCTGATTTTCCACGAAATTAACAATAGGCTTATTCCATTTTATTCAACTGGACATGGCCTCTCATTTATTTTCTCAAATCTTGAGACATAAATGAAGTATCTTGTTCAGCATGAATGTTATGTTTCCATGGGTGTGGGGTAACATTTAATTGCAAACTTATTATTTATTTTGTAAATAAAGCGTTGTGCTTCGTACGTAGTCGGTACTGAAATTGTAAAACTGTGACGATACCAGCATTAAGCTTAAATAAATGTGTAATGACTCAAATAGAATAAAAAAATTTTAGTTATAAATTTAAATTATTTGAGTTTGCTGCCAAGGCAACATTGTATAGTTTTCATTGAATTTTACATCTAATATTTATTTATATTTTATTTTTTTACAGTTACTGAAAACCTTCTAAGTATCAAATATTTCTAGTGAACAATAATACTTAACTGGATCCCAATTTGTTCTATCATTCCAAATTACAATTATTAAAAATTAAAACTAAATGAACACTGTGCAATAAATGTATTTCAATTAATCATTAAATGGCCCCGATATGTCACTAGACATTAAGAAATCATGTTAATTTAAAATACTAATATCACTGACAGCAGTAGTCCGGCCAGGATATTGTCATTTAAAAGTTGTTGTTGCAGCCCTCAACTGATGTTGATGTTGTCATGTTGTGTTTTGGCCTGAAGCTCCACCCTCCACCTATCGACCAATCACGAAGTCAGTAGTGTTTCGGTATCAGGGTTGCCAGATCTGCTCTAGTTCCCACAGCTGCAGCTACAAACATTCCTGCTGGATCCTGCAGCCTATCTGGCAACCTCGAGGAGAGGGGATACACCGCTCTATAGTAATTTGATGATTGCAGTCCCAGTTTTGGCCACAATCTTACATACACTTCCTTTATATATGCCAATTCAGTATATAAATAAATAATAAAATAGCAAATAATTTAAAATGGCCACAGCCTCAAGTAACCGTTTAAAAAAATAAGCCTCTCCTACATCAGGTATTAATGATAATTTAATTAGATTTTTTTTTCTCTCTCTTACTTCGATGACCTTTACAGCTGCAGCTTATGTTTGTGTGAAAGGATAAAATGAAAATTAGGCAAATGTTGACTAAAGGTTCAGCTACACAAACAAACGGGATGGCACAGTTACGCATTCATGCACGCACACACAAAACCCCAATATGTATCTGACAGCTTGCAACAGGAAGGCACAAGTTAGCATGTTTGCACACAGCCTAAAGGAAGAGATGGAAAACAATGATCATAAGCAGCCAACTCCACAGCGTTATATTGCATATCAAACATTCAATAAAAGCAAAGAGAAGACATTAGGAATTACAACTTCAGGCAGCAGTGCGAGCATGCTCTGACTAATCAATGATTCTTCTCAAACGCTTATCATCTGTGACTTTGATAAGTCATGAAGCAAGAGGTCGACGGAGTGATTGACACATTGTCAGTCTTTTTTGTAAACTACTGTTTAACCTGAATGATCAAGTTATTGACTTTAATTTAATTGTTTAAGCCCATTGATTAGTTAGCACAAAAGCATTCAGTATTTGTATCTGAACTGAAAGTATGCACTGCACGTCACATCACGCCTGCATCACAAACCATCACAGCGCACCCTTCGCTAGCTGGCAATGCAATCATCAGGGTGTGCATATACTGTCAAATAGATATTTTTAATATAATACATTTGTATGCCTGTCTATTGAAAGTCTAGGCAATCAAAATTTCTTCTGAAGAGATCACTTAATGTGATAAAGCGTTTAAGCTTTTTATAAACATTGATCAATTACTATTAAAATTCTCACAAATATTTGCTAACTCAATGTATTTTTTACAACGGGCTAATTGTGTTGCAATAACTTACACACAGCACAAGGAAGCTTGATTTTGAATGGTAAAATTAATTTAAAAAGACGAGTAAACAGTAATAAAATAACAAATAAACAGATTACAAACAATAGGCACAAATAAATACAAATAAATACAAATAAATATACAAATTAAATAGACTGCTTTATTTTTTCAGGTAGGTCTAACATTCAGGTAAGAAACAGAATAAAATAAAATAAAATAAAAATGCAAACGAAGTAATTCAATTTAAAATAGCATTGGATAATGTTCTTTGTAAAAATATATATATATATATATAGCCAACAGATGAAACCATTAAAGTTTAAACGTGTGGTGTTCACGTGCTCCAGGAACAACGCTCTGAACACGGCACCTAAACCCAATGACTTTACAACCATTTATTAAAATAGTGTTTTCATTTCTGTTATATAATATGACTGTCCCAATCAGTGTTGGGAGTAACGCATTACAAAAGTAATACATTACAGTAACTTATTACTTTTTGCTGTAACGCAGTAGTGTAAGGCATTACTAATCAATTTTCAGTAATATTTTACTCGGTACATTTCCAGTAACGCTTGCTCGATCAAATGTCTTCTCGACAATTAATCAATCATCGATTAATCGTTGACCTCCCTAATGAGCAGATTGGCTCCAAAGCTCAACACTGCAAACACAAGTTGTAAACCTTTGACGCTCGTGAGTGTTTTAAAGCAGCTGGCTATCTCGGTTCATTAAATATGTTAATGATATATGAATAAGTAATTAGTTAGGATTTAATTGCCTTTTAATCTTTTACTCAGATGACATTTATAGCTGAAGCTGGGTGAATGGATAAAATGGAAATTAGGCAAATATTGACTAAAGGCTTAGTTTTAGAAACAAACTTTTAATAAAAAAAAATTAATCATGCGATATAATTATTCAAAATAAACATTGATTCTGGAAAAGAACATCCATATGCTGGATCTAAGGACGGAACCTCCAAATGAAGCACAGGCACAATGCTGTAATTAGCAGACAGTTTAGATTCTGTCACGCCTGTAATTACACTTCCCCTTACGGCACCAGAAATGGTACTGAAAACAGCAATAGTAATGCCACTCCGACAGCAAATCTCAAGCATGTGAGAACGCAATTATGCTAACATTGCAGGCTACGGGTGTCAGGATGAAAATTAAGTCATTGCCATAATGGCTGTTTCTGAAATGACAGTCATGCTGTACTGAAACAGAAGATGAAATGCCTTCACCACTGACAGGCCTAGAGGCTGAAGCAGTCAGGAGCTTGTTGTGTCATTCAATCAGTCGATGTGATGATAAGACTGAAGTCCACATTGACAAATCGCATGCAATAAAAGTTACACAAAAGCAAAACAAGTCTGTCCTTTGGCAGGCATTCAAAAATGACATTTCAGCTTAGATTAAATGCATGCAGATTTTCCAGAGGAAACAAAAAAAATGTTTCATGTTTGAACTGTTTTCACTAGGAAAAAAAACTTGCACTGACATCTTAAAATAAGTCAGTGCCATTTTTTGCCTCAAATAATTATTTTTAATTAATATTTTTCTACTGCGTGTTTATAAAAGTTACTTGTAGATCTTAATTGACTAATGCCTAATCTAAGCCCTGCCTGGGAAAGCAGGCAAACTTTACAAGAGAAACTTTTAGTTAACAGACGAATTGTATCCACTGCGTCATCCCATCTTTCAATAACAATGGATCTGCAGATATTTCTTAGATTTAATATTGTCTGTCTTCCAAGTCCACAAGCATAGCATCTAAGGGAATATCATTCCCTACAAACAACACAGCAGTTACACTTAATTTAAGCCAAGACCTCTATAAAGCTCAGGGCATGAAAAGTTATTGAGGTCCCAACAATATCATAGTCACATAAGAAGACTCTACAGCAGATGTGAATTGGTCTGTGATGTATAATGCATCTGTCGGACAACAAAAGAAGAAGTAGGCTAGTTTAGGTCATGCAACACGAAAAATGTGAGAAAAATGACCATCATCTGGTCCAAAGCTGACCATTCATGCAAGACCCTCGAAAAAATACGATGTTCATACTGGAATGATTAAATTCAACTGTTCTGAAATCAGATGAGAATAGCGATAGCTCAGTCGCAATAATTCAATAACCATACAACAAACCGCGATTATTGCACTCTTTTAGGTCTACGGCACAAGGGTGAGTCATAGACCAAAATAAATAGACAAGCACCAAAAGCAGTATACTCAAAGTCATCTGAAGACATTCGATAGCTTAATGTCAGGGACAGAAGAATATTTACATCATTAAAGATCACAGAAACTCATCTTTACTCTGCTGTGGCTATCAATCATTCAGCGTTCAGCATTCAAACAGTGCATCGAGTTCGGTTCAATAGTTCAGTTCAGATAAAAAAGGAAGAGAGCACAGATCTCTACGGGATTAATCATGAGAAAAATTATACACCGGAAAAGTGTTGTCAAAAGTACAGACTTTGGAACCAAGTTGGTACTGAGTCTGAAATGTAAAAAAATATGTTATGATAGCAGCACCTGTGTGTGTGTGTGTGTGTGTGTGTGTGTGTGTGTGTGTGTGTGTGTGTGTGTGTGTGTGTGTGTGTGTGTGTGTGTGTGTGTGTGTGTGTGTGTGTGTGTGTGTGTGTGTGTGTGTGTGTGTGTGTGTGTCACGGAGATAAATAATGGATCCAAGAGCAGAGTTGACAGGAAAACAACAGTCTTTAATGAGGACTTAAACAAGGCAGTCTGTAGAAGAAACAAACTCAGAACACCGTGGAGCTGATCCGGTCTAGAAGAGCTGAGAGGACCGGACACCCCAGAGGGATAGGCAGTGCTAGGGAGAAAGTCACAGCCAGGTATGGGACCACGAAGGTCAGAAATGCAGGACTCAGGCAAAACCTAGGCGCAAGGCTGAAACAGACAATCAAGACAACCTCCAAACTTATCAGACATGAAAATAGCAGCAGTCGTAACGCAAGACATGAAATAATGATCCAACAAGGGCCAGCAAGAACAAACACTAGATAAAGGGTAAGCACTCACACCAAAGTGGGAACAGGTGTCATCGCACGGCAGCGGAGCGCTGATTGCGATGACTAACAGGTGCAGGTAGAGAGAGAGAGAAACAGTATGTGTGTGACTGCGCGTGTGCGTGTGCGTATGTGTGTGTGTGTGTGTGTGTGTGTGTGTGTGTGTGTGTGTGTGTGTGTGTGTGTGTGTGTGTGTGTGTGTGTGACAAATGAGAAAGAGAGAGAACCTGCGACCTGACAGTGTGTGTGTGTGTGTGTGTGTGTGTGTGTGTGTGTGAGTCAAAGACGTCCATTTACAACACGTTTTTGAAACGTTGATTATCGTAGCCAAAACAGACATGTATGTTGAGCGCGTAAACACGACGGCCAATCAGAGGTGTTTAAGAATCTGTTCAACAAAGATCAAAATGATACAGTGAAATGCTAGTATTGTATCCCACCACTGCACTCGAATTTTTTGCAGAAACAAACTGAAAATTTGTTTTAGTTAACCAAGTTGACTTAATTAATCAATTGATAAATTCATTTAATAGAAATCAACACTCAAATAAAAACAGTATATAAGCATTTATATTACACACAAGTAGGGCTGCACGATTAATCGAAATCGAACCGCAATCGTGATTTGGATAATGTGTGATTATAAAAGCTTAAAGGCCGCGGTTTTAATTCAATAAATAAATGCCCAGTGTGTCAGTGAAGAGCGGCTCTGTGATCAGGAGTAACGCTGCTCCGAGTTTGAGTCGCTTATAACATGCGTTTGAAAAAGCAACACGAGTCAAACATCTTCACAAACTAGTGAAGCGTTCATAAACCTGTTCAACAAAAGACGTTTAGTAACATGTTTTGGTGGGGCGGCAGTGGCTCAGTGGTTCGTGTAGGTTGTCTACAAACCAGAAGGTTGGTGGTTCAATCCCCGGTTCCACTTGACCAAGTGTCGGAGTGTCCATGAGCAAGACACCTAACCCCAGCTGCTCCCGCCGTCGGTGTATGAATGGGTGAATGTGAGGCAAAAATGTAAAGCGCTATATAAATGCAGTCCATTTACCATGTTTTACCTCACTTCATATCGTCAGTCGAGTGTCTTCTCATCACACAGTGAGGCAGACGATGCATTATTTTATAGTATTCTACGTCAATCAGCACTGCATTATACTTTACTATTATGAAAAGATCCTAGACGGCTTGAAGAACTCAAATAAACCATATTTTGCTGCAGTCGTGTTAATTGTCGTCATGTTTAATCAAAGCATTTCTATCTTCTGTTTACAGCGTTAGCTTCACATAAGGGGTTTGAAAATGAAAATGAACGTCATATCACATCACTTTTCAAATAGGCAAATATGGCTTTTCCGTTCGAGGGCGCCCTCTGGCTTTCAGTATGAATTAAACGTTTGGGTAATAAATTATAACTAAGAAAAATAATGCATAAGAAATTAAAAAAACATGTATAAAAATATAAAATTATGAAAATGTTATTGTAATGGTAATTTCTTATTTTTTTAAATAATTTAGCAGTAATAATCATAATAATTATTATTAGTCATATCAATAGGTCTATATAAACACAATGTTAAATACACACTTAATTTGTGTAAAAATAATAATAATCGTAATCACAATTTTAACCAGAATAATCGCAATTATATATTTTCTCCAAATCGTGCAGCCCTACACACAAGGCAGTGCTTACGTCTACATTTTAATTATATAATTTTTTCTACTCAAATCAGATGTTGATATTTAAACATTTAAATATTGGCTATAATAAAAACTAGATTTCATGACAAATCTATCCAAACATACATTAAAAATAATGAAGACAACATGTAAATAAAATAAAAGTGTAATGAATATGTTATATTGTACTAGCCTAGAAATCTAGACGCACCCTAGCAGCAGCAAATCTAATCTGCCCGTGAGTGTTGTCTAGCAACTCTCAATACCCTTCTGAGCTGTAATTAACAAACTCTTGCCAGGCCAATCACATCGTGTATAGAGTCAGTGGGCGGGGCCATAATGACGACGGCCGAGTTGCATTTGCGTGCTTCTAGTAAACACAAAAACTGGCGAACGGCGGTCTTTTGAATCAGCTTTGACCGCGACTCTAGAAGACTTTTCTCTGAGAAAATAACAAAGAACGGCACTGAAGTCATTCTTAAAAAGGGAAGATGTGTTCGGAGTTTTTCCGACTGGATACGGTGAATGTTAAAATCAGTCAGCGAGCTCTGTTTCACCTTCGTTGCTCTGGTTGTTGTAGCGCTATCCTATCGCGTGCAGAGGGAGTTTGAAAGACAACCGTTTATCCCGCCCCTCGGATTGAGCCGTCAATGGTGAGTTTCCAGACCAAAAATCTTGATGTGGGTCTGGCTTGTCAGGCTAATATTGTACATATATTTAATAAAATAACTTCTCTAAAGTTTTTTTTCCAGCAAATATGGACATTGACTGCTTTTACAGAGGTAGATGTAACATTTTACATGACGTATAGCAGCTTTTTATTGAGGTCTTTTATTACACGAGACATTTCACTAAAATGTTTTCACTAAAATGTGTTTTTTTACATGCCAAATACTTGCGCTTGCTGAAATTCCAGCTAATGGATCAGTCAATGATGGATCTCAGGATATTTCACTGTTAAATTGAGTAATTAGGGGGTGAATGCTATTGAATTGGTATGCTACGGTCGCATATGACAAAATAAAACCTGCCTCGTGATACCACAGCACATTATCAGAGTAATGAAGGCCAAATGCTGACTGCCAAGTGAAGCTCCACAGGTTAATGACCCGCTGTATGCATAAGCAAAACACCTGAAACAGACACCGTGTACGACAATAAAACAAATTCAGTGGTGAAACAGTAACAGCCCATGCCCGAGCGCATGAGAAGCACCTGCAGGCATGCCAAAGAACAGGTGCGGCTCAAGTGGGTGGACATGTGCCTCTCTGGCACAGGAGCTACGGCTAGCCTGGCTCACGGTACCACACATGCTCTCTATCTCCCTCTCAGGCGCACAGAGCCATTGATCCTCTGCCAAAGCCCACTCTCCAGAGACAGCCCAGTCCCACAGCTGAAAACAGGGAGGCAGAGTTAAGTTACAGCCATTTGCCTGGCTCTCCGAATGAGAGTGGAAGAGTGGCGGCCGGCCAACAGCGTGCCATGAGGTGCGTCCTCCTCTGGTACAAAGCTATTCAAACGGTTCCAATAAAACTGTTCCTCAAATTGTGGGATGAATGGACAAATTTATGACTGAATAGAAGTGTGGCATCTAGGGATGTCAAATGCCCTCTAAGTGCGGCGAATGGAAAAATACACTTCTTGGTGAAAAAAAGCTTGTCATGGTTTATCAATGCAAACACGGTAAGTTTGTCTTGAAGTAAATGTAAACAATACGTTAAAAAAATATACGATATGCGCATTAGAGCTTGCAGAGTAAACTCAGTATAGCAGACCTAACATGACCCAAACAATATTGACATGGAGAAGGAAAAAAAACACTTTCATTGTTCTTGGCAGTATTGCTGTAGGTTCCGTAAGCCCTCCACAATCAAATATAACAAAGTTATGTCTAAATACATAAATAGCACCGTTATTTGTAACTTGACAGTAAGTAAATTACTTTGATAGTCTGCCAACATTTTCACCAGTCAAATTTCTAATGTAGCTCCATAAATGAACACTTTTAAAGTCAGCACAGCAGTGTTCTGAAAAGGCAAGTAACATATTAGAATTAATAATCATGCAGTGAAGACTGCTAAATCAAGCAGTTTTATTGAACATTTGATTACATTCTATAATTTTCAATCTCTGAATGTTTACTTGAACACTAAGTACACCGTTTACTTCGTTTGCATTATTATTATGTTGCTATTCCCTTGCACATTTTATTACTGACTGTGTTCTTGTGTTGAATAATTAAGCAATATTTAAATAAAGACTTGTTCAGTCAAATAAGAAAACGGATATTTTCTCACTGTTGTTTCAAACCGTTAATTTTGTTATGTGGAACACAAATGCAGAATAATGTGCTGGATGCTCTTTCATGTGAATGGAAACTGAAACTTGAGAAACAGATCAGATCATTTAGACCAGTTTTCTTAACTGGATCAGCAGATTCATTGAAAATAGCCAATAAAAATACTTTAGACTGATTGCTTATGACTGATTACTTATGAACGTGAGAAAGTGCAAAGCCCAATGTGGTGAATAAGCCCCGCCTTCAAAATGAAAAAGCCAATCATTGATTAGTAAAGTCAACTCATCACTGCAGCTGCAGTTACACTGTAAAAAAATTATTTAGAAAGCAAAAAAGTTACCTGGTTCCCTTAAAATTGATTTGAGTTAATACAGTGAACATTTTTGGAGATTCAACAACCTTTATTAAAATATTTTGTAATCATATTGGGTAATTGTGTGTTTTATTTCTGATGATGGAGTGAAAAAATGTCAAATTGTGCTATTTTAATAATTTATCAATTTTTTTATGTGGTTCAGATACAATACTATTTTGATTTTCTATTTATTAAACAAATGTCCTTCATTGTATCAACTCAGATTTTTAATTTCAATAAACTCTACATTTTAAGGCAACCAGGTTACTTACTTTTTTAAGTTAAACCAACAAAAAAAAAATTGCAGTGTAGAAGCTCCGGTTCCTGTAGAAACAGGCAGTGTTCTGAGACGCGCTTAGGACCACGCATTTGCATTGTTAGCTTTGTTCAGGCTGAAAAATCCAGTTGCCATTATTTGAGCATTTATAAACTATTTATGAGACAGTTGTTTCAGATTTCATTGGTTATTTCAAATACGAAATTTAAGCCGAAGCTTGGCGAACAGTTTGGGGAATTTGAGGTTTCCCCATTCAAAGAGATTTTTGCATGCCCGAGAGGCGTTTCAAAGATGCCCGCCGCGTGAAATGACATGTCTTGTCTTAAAGGGACTTTGATCCAACTCAAAAAATTATTTGTTTATGAATCAGACATTGCAACTTTTCTAATAAACATGCCAAGTAGTCAAGATTTTACATCTTAAATTTCAGTCTGTTCCTAAGACAAAGCTATCATATCGCTGCAAAAGACTTGAAATATAGTGCAAATGGTCATATGAACAACTTTTATGATGCATTTTGAATAAAGTGGATATTATTATTTTTTTAAATCATAAGGGTGAGCGTATTGTTAGACAAAGCATTACCTTAATAAATATGAGACTTGTATTCGTATTGTGCATGTAACTGAGATCATGCCCTAGCCCTTCACTGCATCATTAAGCCACATCCATAAAGCATTAAAAAGGCATATGTTGTTTTAATCACAATTTTCTTTGCAAGCTGAGAGAAGCTGTTACCACCTATAATTAAACTAGGGAAAATGTGCTTGCAATTTTCAAAATAAGCCAGAGGCGCCAGGCTATGATTTCTGCTCTGAAATTTACACCACTGTTAAACCTGATGTGTTATCTATCATAAAATGGAGATAGACCTGTAGCAGGCCGCTTTAAGGATCTCTGACCCACAAAAAGAAACCCGAAGATTCAGTGAACGGGGAAAGAAAGAAAAAAAAATCAATCTTTTTGCTTTATCCTTTTGGCTTCAGGGATGGAAAAACAGGGCAGACAGTCTGAAAGTTTTGTAAAATCCACAGGCTTTCACAGCAGCAACCAGCAAAAAACATGACAGCCTGTGCCCTACCTGTGCGCTCGTATGTCTGATGGATTTTTATTTCTTTCTGTACGCCAACCAGTTTTCCCTAACAACAGCACATCGGTGTCAACTGTCACTGTAACAGATACTAGTCCCTCCTTTATGTATTCTCAACAGCTCTTAGACAAGAGCAATACAACACCATCTTGACACGTATTGACATGACCTTTTTATTGGTGATGGAACAGCAACAAGATTTGACCCTCTTCAGCTGACGTGGCAAACTAATGAAGACTTTGTAAAAGGATAATCTATTTTTCCTGCCCTTCCAATACAGAATATGAGGCAGTGACATCCATTATTTGTTTAACAGCCTGAGCAAGCTCAATAAAACAACTCAGACCAAATATTTAAATGAAATTAATGTCTCTGAACACTGTAGTAAAATCAGAGTCAACTTTTACCAAAGGAAAGTGTCATTGCTTCAAATAACAATTTCTTAATAGATCTGCATTTTATTGCTTCATTTGATTTTATGGTTTAATGAAAGTGGATTGGTGTAGTCATAAAACTAAGCAAAAAAAAAGCATGAAGACGGGAAAAGGGATTAGTGCTGACATGCTACAGAGATGCATAAATTTAAGGAGGAAACTATAAATCATTACGGGGAAGTGAATAGGGTCGTGCAGTGCACCAGAGGGTTATTGTCTAGCATTGACCTGTCATCTCTGAAAAACAAGAACAACTTGGCAAGCATACAAAAGACCAGCTACATAACGGAGAAACTACTGCAAGTATTGATGACTGGCCAGCAGAACTTGGGCCCTCATTTATCAACAGTGCATAGTTAAGTCTAGTCAACTTTATTTATATAACGCTTTTTACAATGCCGATTGTTTCAAAACAGCTTTAAAATGTTAACAGGAAAATAATGCAACAGAATTTGAGTCGGCTGGACAGCCGTTCTGGAAAAAACGCTGATGTCATCTAGCATAGAAAAGGTTCTATGTTTTGTCCTATGAATGAAATTTAGAATGTGCCTAAGTACAACAAAATCCGTATGTATCAGACGTTAATTTTTTTTTTTTTAAAGTCTAAGAAATCTGATCATATGAAAATGAGATTTCATACAAATTAGCCACCAAATTCCCCAAACCTAAAAGGGCTATGAACTGCCATTAGATTGTGTTTTCAGTTTCAAATAAATGCAGTTCTTGTGAACTTTCTATATCAAAACATGCATTGCAGTTTCCTCAAGAATATTAAGCAGGACAACAGTTGTCTATATATATATATATATATATATATATATACATATATTATATATATTCACATACAGGTATATATATAAATATACACACACATACACACATACATACATATATATACATATATTATTTTTTTACACCAACTCAGGATATTAGAATGATTTCTGATCATGTGACACTGAAAACTGCAGCAATGATGCTGAAAATTCAGCTTTGCCGTCACATGAATGAATTACATTTTAAGATGCATTAAAACTATTTTTATGACATTTCACAATATTTAAGTTTTTCTGTATTTTTGATCCAATAAATGCAGTCTCGGTAAACCTTATAGACTTCTCCCATAAACATTATAAAATCTTATTGGCCCAAACTTTCAAAGGGTAAAATCTGTTTAAATAAACCAAAATTAACAAACTACAAACCATGAACTACCTCTCAAACATACTTGTTAGTTAAACTTTAGTAATTATATTAATTGTGTCGCATATGATTTCAAACTGCAAACTGGTCGAGCTGGCACAAAGCACATGCAATAATGACGTAATTAAAGTTGTGACAACTACCATGATTGGCAACGTATAACGGCAACATTTAAGGAAAATTCTTGGTTAAAGTGCCACCACTCAAAGAGATTCTTCATACAAAGACCAAATGCCAAGACACAACTAATCTAAACTAAACACGTTGTTTATATTCATGCTCAATTATTATTGATCATACCGATTCATAGTTGCATCTCCTCTTATACATCTCCTGATCAATGCATGCTTGTCTGGGCAGATGTTTATTGCTCTTCTAATCAGCGCTGGACTCTGATTTTGGAGTATTCAATTACTGGAAAAACCAAGCAATCACTGCTGCAGTACAAGTGTCCCAATGCTCTCTGAAAACAACCAAAACTCCCCTGTGTTATTCATTTCAAATGCATTTTAATCTGCTAAATCTAATCTGTGCTTCGGTGCAGAAAAGACCATGCAATTCACATAACAGCAAAACATTATGGATCCTAGCAACAGATCAGATGCCATTTAAAGCCAGTGCTTTTATTTATGTTGAATTTTGCTTTCTTCGCCGTTGTTACCTTTACTATCAGAATCACGCCATAATATAACCCTCAAATAAGCGAATGTAATATTCTGGCCACTGGAGAACATTCTAGCCACCTAAAGACCAAAAAGCAGAGTAAAAAAAACAGGATAACTTTGCCTGCAGTAGCTGTGCAATTGCTTGGGGGCATTCATTACATTTCTCAGTACCTAAGGTCAGTCGGGCTACTTCTGGCTAAAGTGAGATTGACCCAAATAATCCAGAAGCTAGCTGAGGTCTCCAGACAGCCTACGCTGATCACAGCCATTGTTGTAAAAGTATGTTGTACGACACCAAAAGTTCTCACTCTCCTCTCTACCAGCAGATTTTATCATCTCTAAGAGTAAGACCATGCCTTATTCACAAGTAGTAAAATGAAAGAAAGTCAGCTGAATTATTTAGCATCCAAGCACTTCAGCTTTCAGGAGGATAAGACACTATAAGATAGAGGGAAAACAAACAGACCTAGAATAAAAGCCATGACCAAAAGATAGCAGAGATACAAAAGAGGCACACTGTAAGTTCTGCAACGAGAAGAACCGCTTACGTTCTGCTTGCTCATGGTGCAAAAGGGGTCCAAAAATAACCTATGACATTCAATGCCCGTTCAAAGTACTGTCATTGCTATAGAGTAACAATTACAATATTGCTAAACCATTAAAGGGTACATCATACACACAGTTTCTGCCAGTCTCATGTTAATCTTGAGTAACTATAGAGGAGTATTGCATCCCTTATATCACCAAAGAGTCTTTAGTGTTATCATATTTATAAAAGATACGCTGTACCAATTCTTTCCGAAAACAGCCAAACTCCTGGAGGCATGTAGTAGTTGGAGCTAAAGAGTCACGAGCACACACAAACACACACACACACACACACACACACAATGTAATTATCCCTGGACAACTTTTGATTTACTATACATTCATGTTATTGACATGATATGCACTTGCGCACCGATTGGTTTTGCCAACAAAACACATCAAGACACGATGCGGTTTCGACTCATGACCAGGAACACACTTGCAGAACTCTGTTGCTGCTCCAGAAAAACAAACTGCATCCACTGTTTCCTTAAAGGTGCAATATTTTGTATTTTTCAGTAAAATATACAAAAACCATCAGGCCAGTGTTTTGTTCAGTTGAGTACTTACAATACCCAAATGTTTCAAACTATTTGTAAGTTGTGAGAAAATTGCTATTTTAACCAAGGATCCGGGACGTTTCAGCATAGCGTCTGAGGAAGTCGCCTGTCAATTGCGTCATATCTGCGTTACCCTCAGTTTTATTTTGCAGAAACGCTTTACTCTTAGCAGTCTGAACGTCACAGCAGCCACTGAGCGAACACACAGAGTAACGTCATAACATAATTTATCACACTTAAATGTATCTAATATGATAAACAGAGCTGCTTTACCTCATGACCAGAAAAGCGGAAATAGTGTGCGCGCCCGGCGACTGTATCCCGTCCCGTCATAATAAAAGTCCCGGTGTTCGTGAGGCGGGTATTTGTGTAACAATCGCTCCAGCGGTCGTGCTCAGCTCCACAACACACTGTCCTGCTCTTCTTCACACAACAGTAATGTTAATAACCGCATTCATGAACGTGATTTCTGCCCGGGTCCTATTTTCCACCGGCTGTGAGGTGAAGACCACATGTCCCAAGATGCTGCGCTCAAACTTGACGTCATCAAACTACGCCTTTGTTTAGAATAGGCGCCCTCCAGTGGACGGAAAGTGGCATAGAACACCTTTAATGCTGGGTTATTTGAGAAGCTGAACAAGGTTCTTTCACTCAACCAAAAACACACTTCTTTAGTGTTGTTGTTGATTTTGAGGTCTTTCTCGAGCAGGTTCTGTGCAGCACTGCGATGACTTCTGTAACCCGAACGAAGCTTGTTCTTGCTCTGGTTGATGCGCATAGAGATTTTTACCGTCTGAAACTAATTTCAGGGATCAAATTTGAATTACGTCAGAGGGCAAAATCAGTCGTTTTGGAGGGGTTAATGTGACATGCAATGTTTGAACTGATTTAATTCCTTTACACACCCACATCCTGTTGCCAACAGTCGCATATAGTATCGGGAGATGTCGTTGAAAATGCCGTTCATTCCGTTTTGTGGAAAGCTCTAACATAATCGGACATAAGTCTATTTCTGTTAAAAGTTTGCCTTTTATCCAAGATCTCACTGGTCACGTCGTACAATCTAAAAACCAAAAGAATAGAAAAAAAAGGTTTCTGCACCATCCCCATGTGTACTATTCATTCTTTTAAAACGCTGCTAGGCTGAATCATGCTTGGCTCTCCATTCCATCATGTATACCTTTAAAGTTTAATTTTTAAGTTTTCACTATGTTGCCCCATGCACTGATTAATTGCAAACAACTTGATAAGAATTAATTTCTCTTATTAGCTTGAGTTGTGCATAATTAATGGTGAGAGAAATGAGGTTTAAGCGTGTGGAGAGCTCTGTCATCTATAATGAATGAGAGGAGCTCAGAGCACAGATGGGTGTGTGATGTTGCCTGTGAGCACTTCCTGCGGCAGTCGCACACGAGAGAGAGCATTTCAGGTGGAGGTGAGAAGCCATGAACAAAGATATCTTTGTGAAGTTGAAATGAAGAGGCGTGCTGTCACTGAAGCATACTGGCCACCCTCAATGCACACACAGATTCCATTTGTTTCAAACTATTGCTAAAGTGCAATGAACAAACACAATTGGTGGGGAATATTTAAGGTCCGGTTTGGAGCACTTTGCCAATTTAAAACTTTGTATTACATTACAATGGTAGTCACGCTTCTACATTACATTACAGCCTCTAATGGTGTGTGAACACCAAATATAAAGTCAATGCAAAGATGTGAATAGATGCAAATTTGCACAATTCACATTGTTGTTGTGCATTGTCGTGCAAGTGAATCAGTGAAGAGCTTATTAACACATCAGGTTTGACAGATTATCAAACTATGGCATCCGTCGTCCTCAAGTAAAGCGGTCATCCAGGTGCAGTTCCTGGAGAAGAAAGTGAAATTCACAGAGTTGTGTGCACCTCTGGAGTCTGGATAGAGCTGTGAAACCAGACATGTCAGCATTTGGCTTTCCGGTGTTCACTCTTGAAAATAAAGGTTCTTTGACAGGGTGTATGGTTCCATGAAGAACCTTTAATATCCAAACGAACCATTCCATTGCACAAAAGGTTCTATGTAGTGCAAAAAGGTTCTCTAGACTATAAAATGGTTAGAAAAGAAAAAAAAAGTTTTTAAAGAAACTTTCACAAAACGGTTCTTTGGGGAACCGAAAATGGTTCTTCTATGGCATCACTTTGAATCACTTTGGTTCTTCCTGGGACCTTTATTTTAAAGGGTGTATTTGGGTCTTCTACAACAGGTACAGAGCAGTAGTGCTGGCCGGTATGACCAAAAATTTATATCACTATTTTTCTTTATGTAAATTATATCGGTTTCACGGTAAATATGACAGTATTTTTCCCCTATGTATGACTGGTTGTTAACCACATTTTCCGCTGATTGAGAGATGAAATATTGCAGTAGATTTACTAGAATGCCCTATGTTACTGTCATGATGAAAAATGCCACACTATAGTTAATACAGGTTTGCAAAGTCCCACAAAATGATGCTGTGCGGACACAACCAATAAAGCACAGACCTGCAACACACTCTTTACAGATGCTTGAATATTAAAATATGACCACGGAGAGAAAAAAAATAGAGTTGAGGTCACCTTAACCATTTTAAAAATCTAACCCTATATAATAACTGTCAAAAAATGAGGGAGAAACGTGGAAGAACATTAAAAAAAAAATCTAAGGATATTTTCAATACATTTAAGAACACAGTCTGTGAACAAATGACACGCAAGTTTAACACTGAAAGAATAAGGCAGATACGTTTTGCCCATTCTTCTTTGAATTGTCAGCCTGTTTATTAATTTACCTTATTGTATTTCATGTATCAGAATAATCTATGGTGTCGTCGCTGTCTTGATCAGACGTACAGCTATAGTATCAGTGTTCTTTGCATACATTTCATTTGAAGAAGACGTGATGATATGTGCGCATACACGCTGCTAGTTCATGTTTAGAGCATTAGAGTATATGAAATAGGTCCATAAAAAAAAAAATGTATGCACTAGCCTAGGGGTGTGCACGAATATTCGAATAGTCGAATATTCGATCTGTAATTCAGGGTGCGTTCACACTTGTCATGTTTGGTTCGATTAAAACGAACCCTGGTGCGGTTGCTCGGTTAGTGCGGTTCATTTGAACATATGTGAACGCTGCCATCCGAACCCTGGTGCGCACCAAACAAGCGGACCGAGACCGCTAAAAAGATGGGTCTCGGTCCGCTTCCAAACGAACTCTGGTGCGGTTCGATTGATATATGAACGCAACACGGACCAAAGACATGTAAACGGACCAAAAACCGGACGTATAATGTCACAAGATGCCACGCATAATGCAGCTGATTTGACGACGCGGAAAGATCGGTGTACGTTATCCAAAATGAGTAACTTTAACGTTAGAGGGCAAACGTAGAGCAACGAGGAAGAGCCTCATCAATATTTGGTCTGACGAGCATGTTTCGAAAATGCTAGAAAAAACATACAAAAAGCATACCTGGCTCTTCTCATCAAAGGACCCGTGTTGCCCATTATTAGCAGGTGCAGACGACAGAACGGCCGTCTCTGTTCTGCACAACGGAGGAAATCCTGCTGCTGTTTTGAATGTTTTGAACATTTTATGAGCTCTTCATGAGTTCTCAGCGGGTAAAAATAATGCCACATGTACACACATAAAATGATCGCGTTTAATCCAGCACACAGCGTTGTTTTGAACATTTCATGAGCTCTTCATGAGTTCTCTGGTAAAAAATAATGCCATATGTGTTACACGCATAAAATGATCGCGTTTAATCCAGCACACAGCGTTGTTTTGAATGTTGTGAACATTTCATGAGCTCTTCATGAGTTCTCT
Organism: Pseudorasbora parva; assembly: GCF_024679245.1. Classification (NCBI taxonomy): domain Eukaryota; kingdom Metazoa; phylum Chordata; class Actinopteri; order Cypriniformes; family Gobionidae; genus Pseudorasbora; species Pseudorasbora parva. Next base: position 37,367,041 of record NC_090186.1, on the reverse strand, counting down.
GGTAAAAAATAATGCCATATGTACACGCATAAAATGCCCGCGCGTGTAATCCGCACACAGCATTGTTTTGCATGTTCGGTAAACGAGCTCCTACGTCATATAAGCCGACCAATCAGGTTGTGAGCGTCTCCCTGTGCCTTTGGTTCGGTAACTTTAGGTTCGCTGTTAAAAATGCCCGTGTGAACGCTAAGCGGACCAGGACTATTATGTTTGTTTTTGTTTTTTGGTCCGGACCAAACTAACCAAACGAACCGAACTACAAGTGTGAACGCACCCTAACATTCGAAAACTAAAAATACTATTCGAATTTTATTTTGTTAATTGGCTGGCAGTAAATGCAGTTGTGGCAGATATCAAGTGGTACCCTCAGGACAGAAGGACAGCCAAACATGGATGAGATGAAGGATGTACATTTATTTACTTTAAAGAAAAAGTAGGTTGGAGCAAAATTAGAAAACACACACACTGGAAGGCCTACTGTCTCACGCCGCACTTCCCCGTCTGCATTCAGTCAGACTGAGCGCGAACGCTTAAAGAGGAAGCGATAACGGATCCTAAGGTGCGCCACTAATTAAGGCCCCACCTACAACAATTGGTAGGAACTCCCGACTGGAACCATTGAAAATTAAACATAAATAACAATGAAAGGGTAACATTAAGTTGTGATGAAGTTAAAACATTTACAAAAATATTTCTTTCAACACATAAGGTAAGGTAAAATAAAGTAATAAAAGTAGGATGACATAAAATAAAAAGTCACAAGCAACTGGCTACACAGTGAATCCATGAGAAATCCCTCTAAATCTCGCAGTTATATCTCAATCCACTGGGTGGCGTTGTGGAGCAGGTTAATAAGTTAAGTGCATTTGATCACAATGTCGTCGTCTGCCTCGCAATGATTGGAATTAACGTTACTTCGATGAAAATTGAAAATGCTGTTACAAAATGGAGTTACTTTTGATGAAATCAATTACTGAAACTGAGTTATAATAATATCACCACCACAAACGAGAATCACATTAAATCCAAACACCAGTGGAATGAGCGATCACTGCTCAGGAGTGCAGGTAAGCTCATCTGTACCCCGAGTGAGAGTGAGATAACTTATGATAGCAAAATGATCTCGAGACAAATGCTTCCTTTAAAGTTCTTTGAGGGTTTATGAACAGAAAACACAAAGTATTTCACTCAAACTTCACTTAACCGTTATCTTTGTCTCCGCAACGCCTGTCAGTGGCGCATTTTCTCACCCGAGAATAATATCATAATCCAATAATATTATAGTTTCTCTCTACATGAAAATGTGAAACAATACAAAGTAAACACATCAGCCATATCAAACACACACACACACAGGTCGGTAGGCTATAGCCTATTGACGTGTGTGTGTGTGTGTGTGTGTGTGTGTGTGTGTGTACGTCACGCTAACTGACGCGCTCTGCGCTCGTGCTCCTTGAGCTTATAATGCTTTTGTTCTTTAGGCATTTTTTTACACACTGTTTAATGTTTTAAAAACCTTAAGATATAACGTAAGGGTGTTGTGTACATTGCCTAATCATAAGCTTGTTCAGAAATGGTGACGACATGTTTAGAGAAAAAAAGAAAAACATCACTCATTTTCTCAAAATACCTAATTTAAATAAACGAATATTCGAATATTCGATTTTTATGAGCCCAAATATTCGAATACAATATTTTGGGAAAATGCCCATCCCTACACTAGCCATATGTTGAGCATTGTTAATCTGTTCGCCACTCTCCGCACAGAAACCTCTCATGCGCGAGCCGGATGAAGTTTGAATTCTCCGCTGATGCTTCAGTGGGCACTTTCGGATTCAGCCTTGCGATCTCAGCTGTGCTCTAACTACAGTGCAACAGTGAAATGGGAACCCTCTTTAAACAGTGTCACTGCGCCGTTCCGAACATTGTTCAAGCGACATATACCGGTACTGCGGTATCATCAACAGTCATAACATAAAAATAAATAACGGTTTTCGGTATGAACCGATATACCGGCCAGCACTACAGAGCAGCAATAGTTCCTAGAAGCTTGATGACAGAAAAATAATGGCAGAAGAAACATTGTTGATGATGTGAATGAAATGACGAAAGCAGTCCAGAAAAACACTCCTAAAAACATTGCGCATTGAGTGACGGGACAAACAAGTTATACCACGAGTAAACTAGAGCGAGTAACACAATGTAAATATTCGCTTCGCTTTTGGCGTGACACACACCATTATGCTCACCAAGGCTGCATTTATTTAATAAAACTATGTTCACAATACTGCTTTTTTAATAATTTCAAACAACTGTTTTACATTTGACACAAGTCGCATGAATTTCCGACATGATCAACCTGTATCCGATTTAGGAATTGGCACATATGGAAAAATCTGAATAATAAAGATCAGATTCCATGGGGTTTGTGCTGTTCACACTGTTATAGAAAAGAAACCTGATCTGAGTCACACACATATATATATATCTTTTTTCCTCCAGCGAACATAGCCTAAAGCCCAAAGTATACTTCAGCCATCCGCATTCGTGTGGTAGGGAGGGCTCTATACCACAATTTTGTCTTTGGTATGGTACCACAATCTAATACAGAAGTACCGATATCCAATCGATACCATACAGGGTCTGAATTTTGGTACAGAATTACCGCAAATATTATTAGTAAATAAATCAACACTGATTATCACAGTCATTTGAAAACTTTCTTGTGAGAAGTAATTTCAGCCTAAACTCATGTCCAAAAGTATACTTTGAAAAGTTTGTGCACTCAAATGTGCATGAGACGGTGCGGAACATGAAAAATGAAGTATACCCGGGTCTTAAATAACTTTTACAACTAACAGCATACTGGCATTAAGATCTGCCCCCATTTAATGAGCAATGGCCAATTTCCTATGATCTAATCAATTCCTGAAGGACAAAATCAAATCCCACCCTACAAGTTTCTCATTCCAGAAGCCGGCTCACTTGGATGTTACAAATAGGGCAAAAAAAATTAAAATATATTGCAACTTCCATTTCTGGCCTACTTTAATACCAGTAATGTAATGATTAATCGATTTTCATTCATTAAGACATTTGCCTATTAAAACTGACAAAAAAACAGCCCTGTAAATCTCACTATGGCCAATCCATATGACGAGTTTTCGGCTTTTTGTTATAAAAGTAGAAAAAAAGATTTTCGCACAACCATTTTTTTTTACATCATAACCTTGAGAACAATCTATTTTCTAAGGCAATTCTGCTCCTCAAAGGTCAGAGTGTCTGGTGAGGCGAGACAGAGTGCCCACAGTCGCGTCTGACAAGTGAGACCCCACAGGGTCCAGCTGTGACTATTTGTTTCCCTCATGCCAGCGATCAATGGATGAAATCCTGCTATTCAGGGGTGAATTATCACTGTTCTCATGCTGAGCCGTTGCATTAAGCAGGAGAGATGAGGGGCTTGTCAGATCCGCAGGAGCACCAATGCTCTTGGAGAGGAACGCGGAGGCTTCCGCATTGACTAATGTGCTGAACTCTATAACAGTTTAATCCTTAAAGCACATCCAACTCTGGTGGACTAACTGTGAGGCGTCACCGTATTATCAACAGGTTTTCCACTGTTAGCCATTAAGTGTGACTGGATTGCCTTTGTGTCACACACTTGACACTAAGTGCACTCTCAAACTCATTACATTTTAGCCAAGTTACTTGATTTAGGTTTAATTTTTACACCAATTAAGGGAATTGCAGCAATCTTTAGTAAAACCTGGACCTAACTGCCAATGTCTATTAGGAGAAGAAAAGAGTCCTCTAGCATGCAAACAAGAACAAAATCTCAAAATATAGCTTGACATCACAAAGTGACTCAATGTAAATTTAGAGGACACCATAGAGACATAGGCACCATTTTCTTATGCAAATAACTGAAACGTAGTGACTCGCGTAGGATAAACTAGGAGGAATTGCAGAAACCAGCAGAGACAAAAAAAAAAAAGAAGGACACAAGGTCAATACAACTGAAAGGTGATTTTAAAGCTTCACCATGCTGTCAGTTTTCATCTGCATCTTTACTCCAGACTTGCCTGATTCAAATGGGAAAACTGGGTCTCAATCAGTAGCAAATTTAATTTAATCAAGCCATTGCGAAGTCTACATCCAACTCATACTGAAGGAATATTAGACTAGCCTGACATACTCTAAAAGCATCCATTCCATTCTGACAGAAAGAACAAAGAAGAAATGACAGCCTTGTTTATGCTTCTTTACAAGCTTATAGTTAACACTTTAACATGTCACCTCAACCAAGAAATTGAGCTGAGCTCAACCTGATTGAGGCTTCTCTACCACTAAGCACACACAAAAAACTAGGCTACCCCAGCACTAATAACCAACAGCTAAATCAATCAATAATGATGAATATTAAATCACATTGTCTGCATTGACTCAAACTGATTTGCTGCAATCAAAACAGGGGCAGCAGCACTAGCCAATGAGATTACTGTTTATGCTAGTTCCGCCCACCACCAAAGAAACGGGCAGTGGATTCTGTGGATTGTTATTTTGACAGGGAAAATACAACAAAGAGTATCATTTAGATGTAGCATGTAAATTATATGTGGACATACATCACTCTAGATCATTGCTCGCTCTCTCTCTCTTTTAACTCCAGAGTTTAACAGTACGTCAAATGCACTGCGGTTCAAGACGAGCGAAAACATATCCGTGCTATACTTAAGCTCTCACTCAAACACTGGTGACTCTGGCGAGTGAAATCTAACAAGACATTAACAAACATTATTTAGTCGCCTGAAAATGGAGTCGCATATGCGAGTGATTTACTTGCACTGTAGTAAGTTGTAGTTTGACTTTGAGCAAATACCTTTTTTTGACTTCCGTAATTTTCTGTACTGCATCGTGGGTAATGTAGTTTGTCACCAGGAATTGTACTGTTGTACCTCAAACACAATTATTGTGAAAACATGCTGAAATAACATGCTTCGGTTTAAAGCAAATATCATGGATTAATAACCTTGTAGCACACAGTAGGTCTTTAAAAGTATTTGTTCAAAATCTATTACTGTTAGATAAAAAATTTATTCCTGAACCCATCTGTTGCATGCTATTGGCAATATAGACCTAAGGCATGCAATTGACCCACCCTGCACTTTTCCTTATGATTTAATTTATCCAGTTTACATGTAAAAAAAAAAAAAATCACTCAATGTAAAAACCATGTAGCTGAATTATGGCTAACAGTCTCAAATACTGTTGATAAGATAAAAATTGGCCCCCAAAAAACAGAATGCTAAACTTATTTAAATACTGACTTGACCAAATAAAAACAAGAAAATAAAGGCAAAACTGAGTGAAATAGGGAATAATGACTGAAAAAATAATAATACAGGCAACTATACTGTACTGGCTAAAACTGAGATACAAACACGGTTGACTGAACCATCACAGGTTGAAATATAACAAAAATAAAATAAAAAATAAATAAATAAAAAACTGGAAATACTGACTGGAATACAATCAAAACAAAAAAACCATGAAATACGTACCAACAAACTTAAAGAAACTTAAAGACTTAAAGAAATGTAGGTAACGCTAGTAATTATTAACTGAAAAAAGCAAGATACTGGCAAAAATTCTGAGTTAGGCCCTTTAAAAAAAAAAAAAAAAGGAATACATTGTGAAATACAGGCAACACTCCCTAAAAAGCAAAAGACTGTACTAACCAAAAAACAGGAAATGACTGAAGTAAAAACTTAATACGGGAATACGGAGTGCAATACTCAATTAAATGCTATGGATGGGCGTATCGATATAACGATACTGATGTGAGCGTCGAAAAGTATCGATACTATAGTGTTGTTGTTTTTTTTACCAGTAATTTTGTTTATTTAAAAAGATTATTTAATACATACAATACGAATAAGCTATGTTACTAAATAGTTGTGTAGTATAGGACCAGGGCCGGCGCTCCGCACACGCACATCACGCACTGCGCGTAGGGCACCAAGTGCTTGGGGGGGCACCAAAAAATCTGGGTCGTGAAAAAATCATCACAATAGGCTAGCCTACTAGTATAAATAACACATAAAATATTTCTAAAAGCATGTTAATATACAAATGCAATACAAAAGTAATATAGGCTGTTATGAAGGACTGTCATGTGTACATAATAAGGTACTATGATTGTTTAAAATCATAGTTTACCGCGAACTGAAAGTATTAGTAGCATAGATCCTTATCTATCGCAATCGTGCATAGACAATTCTAATGGAGAACGAGTATTCCTCTGTACTATAATTATTATAAGACATGTTTACATATATTTACCATGAGTGCTATATTCTTTGTTGTACATTCGCGAGCTAAATGTGTATGCCGTAAATGCACCGTTGTGTTGTTTACATAAAGGCAGCCGGAATGGCGCTAATGACGTTACGGCCGGGAGTTCGAGCCCCGCTCAGAACAGGATTCTTACATGATGATAAAATAAGCCTACATGACAATTTATAGGCTAGTAAGTGCGGATTTCATTTCTTGTGTAACAGTTTAGTACTTTGTACTGTTATTTGTCCATTGTTATCATAATTACACATCATTTATGTGTACTGCTATTGGCATCCTTTTGTATATTGTTATTTACCAATTTGTATGTATATTTTCAGAACCACAAACTTGCCCCGACTTATGGTGGAGAATAAATGTTACAGAAGAAACATCAGAGTCCTTATTGCATTCTAACTGGATGTGCCATAGTGATTGCAACCAATTACAACCAGACAATTTAAGTACTTCAAAACATAGGCCTAGACCAAATTAGTCGAGAAAAAGGTGAATCTCTGTGCCAGACTCCCTCTGGTTTTCAGTAGAATCCCTGAATATTTTGTCTTGTGGTTATCAATGGGGACGTGGCTCAGAAACTGTCATATGATGACCTGATAGCTGATTTCGCAGCTAGGAAATGTAGACGTGTGCCTCTGTAGGGCCTCTGACAACTGATGGTAGTGAAAATGTTTAATATAGTTCTATAGAATAGCAGAATGGACTCTTTATAGAGATGTAGTCCCTCTGTTGAGTAATTTGTACTGTGCAGTTATGCATGGTTATTAGCAGTTTAAAACGTGCACTTTAAAATTCATACTTTATAAAATTCATAGACTTATTCTATTTACACAAAACTTTTTTTTTGCACTTTTAACTTTCTGTGTTTACATTGTTCAGTTTCAATTATTCATTTGCAGCAGTTATTTTGGAAGTAAAGAGAACCTAAATAAGAAATTCTGAATGGTAGTTATTTCTTTGGTGGGTGGGTGTTTGTTTGGGGAGGGGAGGATAGGGTAGGGTGGGTTGGGTGGTGGGGTGTTGGGGGGGGGGGCACCGCCAAGCATTTGTGCTTAGGGCACCCAAATGGCTAGCACCGGCCCTGTATAGGACTATTTTCCTGCTCATCTAAACCATGATCTGAACGCACGCAAATGCTGCAAGAGAGAGCCAGTCGATCACAGAGAGAGCGTTCGCTCACCGATGACACGATTCAAACAGAGCTGCGTTTCTAAAACTATCATTAAAAAGAAACCATTGATTCTTTTGGAAACACAGCCCAGAACGATGCTCATCAGAAAAATGTTAATTCACAATAAACAATTAGAAATTGTAGACTACATAGTGCAATTACACTCTTTATATGTAATGTTAAACATTTATATTGATCATGATCTATTTTGTAATGTTAATATAAATCATACACTATCAGAATAAAAGAATGCATTTTATGGGTGGAATGTCCCATTACTGGCAGTCCCTCATGAAAATGAACTATATTTAATACAGTGACAGTAGTATTTGTAGATTTCCATGGTTAACACTACAAGTAAACATTTTAACCATGTGTAAACAACATGCAATTAAATACCTTTCAAATATGTTAACTGGGTATCATTACCCATTTTACTCTTAGTAAATGTAATAATGAAAATGTTCAGTTTATAAGTATCGGTGATACCGGCCTTAAAAGTATCGGTATCGAATCGAAAACAAAATAAGTGCTATCGCCCTATTAAATGCAGGCAGTCCGGACCGAGAAGGCAGGGAACACCGGCTGACAGGTAGCCTAACGTTTTCTGAAACTGACTGGAAACAAAATGGGGAAATACTGACGGAAACAAGTAATGTTGACTCCATACTGACAAAAGCGAATGCGAGCTGAAATACTGAGCAAAAGGGACTTAAAACACTGCCTGTCAGTTTTGAATTGAGTGCGCGCTGTCCTGTAAGTGACAGAACTTGCGTGTCCATCAACCGACCTGTCAGACCAGGCGACTGGTTTCACAACACTACACGTTACACGTCAACTTACCTATAGCATTAGCTACAACATTGTGTTGTGTCATTGTTATTTGGAGAAACGTTTCCTGAAACTGACACGGTGTCCAACAGTCCCTTCTCCAGCCTGCAGGCACTGCCACTGACACATCATCACTAATATTAATACCACTTGGTAGCCTATTAATAAAGTTATTTATTGTCAAGGATTTTATTTCCTTCGAGACAGTGTGAAAAAAGCGCAGGAGTAACGTTATAATAAAGCATACAATACCTCTTTAATCTTGGCTCTTTTCTCTTTAATGTCAGGATCCGCGGGCTCGTGCCCTGTTGCTCCAGGCGGCCGCACGTACTGGACAAACGGCAAACTGTCATCTTTCGGTACTTTAATCTGTCCGTTCTGCGCAACTTTCTCCTTGTCGCTGATGATGTCTTTCTTGATCTCGTCCGGCCGTTTCTGCAGGGTGTCCTTAGCCTCGATCAGCGCCTTTTCGTGGTCTTTTCTAATCTTGGCCAGGATCTTCTCATCCTTGCCCGTCCCGGTGCTCGTGTCACTGACCGTACCTGTGCGCGTCTCTGCCTCCACCGAGGACGAGCGGAAGAAAACTCCGCTGAGCAGCTTAGAGGAATCCGGCAAGAAGAAGATAGCTCCGAAACACAAGGTGATAAAGGCGCTGAACACTAAAAGCAAGATGAATTTCTCCGTGAGCCTGAAGGAGGTCGGGCTGGCGGACTTCCTATTTGGAGTGGCCGTGAAAGGCAGAAGAGAAGCTACAGGCATTTTCTTCTGCGTTTAAAACCCCGACTAAATAGGCTCAATTCTACAACAAAGTAACTCCCCGATCACCTTGACCTACGCTGCTTACGATACCTGTTACATTGAACTCAAGGTGTCCGAATAGGGCACGGTAGATCCTGTGAAATAAGTTGATCCCACACTGTGCGAACGGAGGAGTCCCACAGCCTGAACTGATCACGCCTGAAACACATCTGTGTAAAGTCTCGTTGGCGGAACGGAAGGAATGGCAGAGATCCGTGATTGACAGCGCGCCTTGGCCAATCGCTTTGTGCCTCAGTTGCACAAGTTCGTTGTGGGCGTGTCTTCCGGATTTAAAGTAAAGAGGCTTGATGTCTTGTTCACACTTAATTGGTTATGGGCTAGGAATATTCATTTAAGTGACATGTGAGGTGATATGGAGATTAGGTAGTTGGCCAAGTTAGGTAGTTATTTTTAATAAATATATAAATAAAGGACAGCTTTTAAACTGAATAGGCTTCAAGCCAACAATCTTGCTGCTGAGTCGATTTGTTCATGACATGAATGAGACTAGATTTGTGTCAAAATACCAAAAAAGAAGTATTCATAGGTCTATGTATTTTTTGGGTTAAAACAGACTGAGTGTCACATGCAGAGCAGAATACAGGTCTTGCTAAACATGACATAAGCCCTTATAGCCTACATAAAGCAAGACCAGATTTTCATATAGGCCTACCGAGGATTTCCTGGAACTCAATTACAAAATAAACACAACGTCAGACAGTAATCGTTCAGCCTTGACTTTGTTTTCTAAAGCACTGGCAGCATTGTTCTTTAACAAGACTGACAACAGGAGGCAGCTGCTTCATGCATGAGGATTTTGGGGCTAACGCTTAAAAACTGCTTTTAGAGGTTTCACTTTCGTAACAGTGGGTTGCTCCTCATATCTGAAAACCTGAAGCATACATTCATTTACATTTTTAATTTTTGTGGCAAGCACATTCTTTTAAGGCAGCGGCTATTTGCACCAAGTGCAAATAGATTCTATTTACTAAGTGAAAATATGGATATATTCTATTTACATCATGTAAAAGTAGCAGTTATTTGCCATATAAATAGTAATTACATGTAATTAATCATTTATTTTGACAGACACATACTATTTGCACCTCAGTATTGTTGTACATGAACTGGATGCAATAATAACAGTGTAAATTATTACTTTTATTTAAATTATTAAATGGAATGCCGCCTTAAAGGGACAATACAAGCCTTCCTTACACCTATCCCTAACGCTAACGCAATAAATGCTTTTATTATTATTAAACATTTTGTTTGGCACTTCATTCCACATTTAGAACATTTTCATAGGCCCTGTCCACACGAAGCCAGCGCTTTCCCAATCCGATCTTTTTTCCCCTCGTTTCAAGAAATATCTGCGTCCACACGAGATTACAAAAACGGACTAAAAACGATGTAGTTTGCATGCCAGGCCAGTGTGTGGCGCTGTGATTCTGCCACAAAAATACACTAAAAACGGAGAAGAAGAGTTGTGGCTGCAGGGGTATAGCAGTGGCCGGAGGTGAGGCAAAATCTCACAATAAAATAACAATAAATACATTTGCTACTTAACAGATGTGTTTTATTAATGCCTATACCTACCCCAAACCAAAACATACCCTTACAGGTATGCAGATACGTTAATTAAATGACGCGATATTGATGTGCGTATGCCCAGTGCCCGTAGTTGTATCCCTTACCTCTTTCACCGTGCTGGACGTAGTGTGATGACATCACCGTTTCAGAAAATATACGGATTCGCTGTACACACGAAAACGGAAGATGATCGTTTTCAGATTTATCCGCTTTGGGACCCGGTTTCGAAAAATATCGGATGCATGCTTCTAAAACGCCGGATCCGTGTGGACGAAACGCTGATACGGTACAAAATGTATACGTATACAGCTAAACTCCGTGTGGACGGGGCCTAAATTTTTATTGAAAATAAATGCCTTTCTGATGTGATATGTGATGAGAAAAAAGAGAAGAGCAAGCTTTGCAAAAGGCGGGTTCGAAACCGAGTTGATCTCGACAAAACTGTGATCTATTAGCCATACGCCTTACTGATTGCACCACTGAGGACATTGAACTATGGGTGTTTTTTTTTTAATCTTGTTTGCCACAACTAGGCATTGTTAGGCGGCGCTAGTGCGAATAGCACTTGCCAACAAGGCATGCTATTTGCACTTGGTGTGAACAGACACTCTGTTCTTTTAAAGGTCCCATGACACTTTATGAGGTTTTTTAACATTAATATGAGTGACCCTAACCTGTCAATGATCCCCCAGTGGCTAGAGATGGAGATAGGTGTAAACCAAGCACTGGATATCTTGCTCCGTCTTTGAGAAAATTAAAGCTCAGATGAGCCAATCAGGAATCTTCCGTATGTCGTCATATGGAGAACGGTTACCTCCCCTTTCTCTGCTTTGCCTGTCCGGAGAATTTGAAGAAAATGGAGTCAGTTTTTTTTACATTTAATTCAGTCACAATGTCAGCACAGGCTTTACAAACAGTCTTTTACGGTGTGGATTCGACAGCACCGCCACAAACAATAGGCCTAAGTAACTGTTCATTAATGCCTGATCTGTGATCAGTGATCACTGATTTTTGATGGGTATAGCTACTTATTCAAGTTCACATAGACTTTCTTTTTAAATCGTTTGAAACTGTTTATGCATCATTGAATCAAACCAGTTTCTTTTAGAAGCATGAAACAAATCTGTTATTCAACTTGTGATTAAACTACAGAGAGCACTCTCTCTATAATGGCTGAAGCTGTATATCTGCACACTTGCCCAAACTCCCATTATAATGAATGACGCTGTTATGCTGCACTACGAAGCTCATATTGTATTCATATTGATATTGTGTTTGCTTTTAGTTGTGGTGAAAGCATTTAGTGAGAAATAGCGCTGCAATGACAAGATCACTGCGTTTACGCAATCAACAGACTGTCTGTCTACTCAGTGCTCATATCACTGCAGCCTTTCATGTCATGGGAAAAGATAAAAAAATAAAACTATAATCAACACTTTCACGATTCCTTAAAGGGTTAGTTCACCCCAAAAATAAATTTATGTCATTAATAACTCACCCTAATGTCGTTCCACACCCGTAAGACCTCCGTTCATCTTCGAAACAAAGTTTAAGATATTTTATATTAGTCTGAGAGCTTTTCTGTTCCTTCAATGAAAGTGTATGCACACTATACTGAATCAATTCCCTTTCTGGACATGGACAGTATAGTGTGCATACACTTGCATATGCTCTTGGACTAAATCTAAAATATCTTAAACTGTGTTCTGAAGATGAACAGAGGCCTTATGGGTGTGGAACGACATTAGGGTGAGTTATTAATGACATAAATTTCATTTTTTGGGGTGAACTAACCCTTTAATCTCGACAACTGTAATAGTAGAAAGTAGTATCCGAGAGGGGTTCTATTATGTAAAATGTCAGCCAATCACAGCAGTGGGTGGTCACACTGAAGTCTCACAGCAGACACACCCCTTCAAACAGCATTCAAGTCAGATGGCTAAAATCAGGATAGAAAAATGCCTTTTATTTCTTAATTATGACATTTTGTGATGTAAAACTCATACTAACAATATAAGTACACCTCAGGAAACATTATAAAAAGAATTTAAAAATCCACGTCATTGGACCTTTAAGTCAGTGAGTTCATCTGCCAGTGAATTATCAGCAGTGGCGGGGTGCGCAGCTGTTGTCTTTGTACTCAGTGACTGTGCTATAGCGACTTTGTCTGAGCTCCAGTGCAACAGCTCTGACAGTTTATCCATATGTTCTTTTTTATTCTGATTGAGAGAATCTGTTTCACTCCAAGAAGTACTTTTCAGCAGCTCCATTGTTTTTTTGTTGTTGTTGTTTTCTTGTCAGTTTATATACACAGTAGTGTGTGTGTGTGTGTGTGTGTGGGGGGGGGGGGGGGGGGGGTCCAGGTATTCCTATATATATATATATATATATATATATATATATATATATATATATATATAATTATTACTTTTTAAAATGTTTTTTAAATTATATATATATATATATATATATGTGATGTCACAGACACTACATCCATAGTTTTATACAGTCTGTGGTATATACCAATAATCATTTTGAGATTGTGCACTCCAATTGCTTTTCAGGTAAAGTGTTGTCAACCATTTTTTACAAATTGGTTGAATCAATGGCTGCATCTGAAATCACATACGTACCTACTATAATAGGCTAGTATAGTCAAAAACAGTATGATAATAAAAAAAAAAGTACCTAGTCAAAAGAGTATGCAAGTTCAGATTCAGTGACTCATTCCTCAATGAATCAGCATTTGAACAAATCAGTTGAATCAATGAGTGAATGATTAACTAAAAAAATAAAATAATAATAATAATCAGCTGTCGCCACCTACTGGTGCAACTATATAACGTGGCGAAAGAGTCAATGAACACGCGTGCACACGCACACACACACACACACGCACGCACGCACACACGCACGCACACACACACACACACATGCGCACGCGCAATGATTGAAGTCCCAGCTCTGTTCTACTGTTATGTCAAAACTCTTGGTTTCAATTAATTTTTAATTATCCTGTTTTTCGGTACAATATCTAAAAATCTCAAAAACAAGATACACTTGAGAAGCAACACTGCATAAGATATTATACCTTTATCCAAAATGTAGTTTATCACACTAACATTTTTTTTTTTTTACTGACAAAACAAGTGAGAAAATCTGTAGATACATTTGCATTATAAATATATTTTATACATTATATAAATACATCAATTCACTATTTTATGCAGTGTTGCTTCTTAAGTCTTGTTTTAAGGAGTATTACTTTATATTGGAAATTAGACAACATCATGACTTTTTGCAGTATTCTTGATGTTGAAAATCAAAATGAGTTTCATTTTGTGCATGCTGTAAAAAAAAAAATGAGGGCAATGTTTTGTGAGAAAACAGCAGGTGTCTTGTAGGACATATTACTGTAAAATCACATGGGACGTGCAGCCACATTACCTGCCGCGGGAGTTCTCACACAAATTTCAGGGGATTTCAATCTTGTCACTTCATCATAACAGCTTGCTGCTACTCTCAAAAACACGTGGAAGTGCACAGAGGTTAAAAAAAAGCTTTGCATTATGGGAAGAATGGGGTTGAAGTAAAAATGAATTGGAAAAGTGCAGTCAAGTCTGAAGAAGGAATCTGACAAACTCAACCAGTTCTTTGACTACACCTGCTTTAATTTCTTTCTGAAATGTGCTAGAGGCTTTAGTTTGCTAATGAGCAGGCCCATTAAGAGAAGGGAATTCCAGGAAACAAAAATATTAAATATAGTATACAACAAGTGACATTAAACTATGATGTTTATGGGCACAAAATTAACCTGCACAAAATATGACTTGTATTGTGTAATTACTTAAAGGGATAGTTCACCCAAAAATTACAATTTTGTCAACACTTATGTAATGGACATAAGCCAGCTGTGCATGTAAACCTCACTCCCCTGGCCTGAAGAGGCGCGCTAAAGGCTGCAGTCTTTAGCGTCCTTGTTAGCCAGCCTCCCACGTGGAGACCCCGGTTTGAATCCTGCTCAGAGCGGGTCGGGTACTGGTCACATTTGGTGCCATGATCCAGATAGGAGGGGTAACAGATGTAGTGAAACAGACGCATACCAGTAAGAGCTGTGTGTGTAAACCATAGACCGTAAAAAAATATGGATGACTCGACATCATCCGTTTCCGCTTGCCAGAGTTGAAGCTTTCAGGCGGCCTGCACGGCGCTGACATCTTGGGACTGAGGCTGCGCAGTAGAGATTTCGGGACCAGAGTTGCGCAGTAGAGAGCAGGAAGTACAGTCGCGATATCAAAAGCCTGCCCACACTCTCACAAATGCAGAACAATTAATTATATTGGTGGGAAATAAACAGTTATTGAAATGTAGAAATTAAAGCTAAAGCTCCAATCTGCTCCCAAAAATCCAGAAAAAAGTCAGTTAGTGCCTCAGTGACGACTTCACTCAGAGAAGACGCCGATCTCAGCTGTCAATCATGATGTCACACCCCCTGTGTTTATAGCATTAAATAACTAACTAAAACTAAACTTATTTAAAAAACGAATACTTGAAATAAAATCATTGTGATGATAACTGCCTACAATGACATAAACTAACTTTGGGGAAAAAATATTTGAAGTGTAATTTGATTGTTTAGTTTGCCTCGTGTCCATTAGAAAACACAGAGGTGAGGCTATACTGGGACCGGTCACCAGGGGGCGATCGAGGCACGAAAGCTTTAGTTTCTGATAGGGATACTGCAGGCTTAGTGTGAACGATAGACTGTAAAAATATATGAACGTAGTGTCCGTAACATCACCCATAGAATTCAGAAGTGCAGTTTTGAAGCAAAAAGTATGACAAGCTGGCTTTTGACATCTTGGCAAGGCGTCATTGCATGTCACGCACGGATAACTGAAAATGGGCAAAGAGGCGGGACGTAGGTGGAGCTGAGGTGACGTGATGACTAACAGACAGCGGATAAATGGCTATTCCCCTGTCAATCAAAGTGGCCACGCCCTTAATTATGCAGAACTTTAAGGTTTTATATAATGTAAATGAATGAGTTAAAAAAAAAATTCACCCCCCTTACAGTTGTCATGAAAGGCAAAATTAGCAGTATAGACCAAAACAACAAATTGTACCAGGCTGTAAACATGTTTATTTTCTGCTGTGGGCATTTTAACATGGGGCTCAATGAGACCATGCTCTATTCTGGAGCCGGTCCCTAGTGGCCAGTCAATGAATTGCAGTTTAAAGGGTTAGTTCACCCAAAAATGCAATTTATTAAGATAATAAGATATCTTATATTTAGTCCGAGAGCGTATGCAAGTGTATGCACACTATACTGTCCATGTCCAGAAAGGGAATAAAAACATCATCAAAGTATATGTGACATCAGTTAGTTAATTAGAGTCTCTTGAAGCATCGAAAATACATTTTGGTCCAAAAATAACAAAAACTACGACTTTATTCAGCATTGTCTTCTCTTCCGCATTTGTTTTCAGTCCTCAAATAAAGATTCAAACGGTTATGAATCAGCGGATTGATTAATGATTCGGATCACCAATGTCACGTGATTTCAGCAGTTTGGCAGTTTGACACACGATTCAAATCATGAATCAATAACCCTGATCTCTGGAGGTGCACTAACCTGCAGTCTGCGTCCTGGTTTGAGTACCAGCCTCCACCATTGGCGACCCTGGTTTGAATCCCGCTTGGAACAGGTCAAGCAGGAACAGTTACATTTGGTGCTGTGAACCGGGATGGGTGTGAGGTTTAAGGGGATGAGTGTATCAGGCGTAAGCCAGTAAAGCTTTGCATGTAAACATCACCTCCTGCCCTCAAAGGCATTCTAGTGACTGACACTAGCATCATCAGTCTTTAGCATCCTTGTTAGCGCGCCTGCCTCCCACGCCAGAGGCCAAGGCTCAAATCCCACTCAGAGCGGGTAGAGTAGGTCAGGTCATACTTAGTCACCCTCAAGTTGTTTTGAAACTGTATGAGTTTCTTTCTTCAGTTAAACACACAATTAAATATTTTAAAGAAAGTTGGTAGTCAGACAGATGAAGGCCATTGACTTCCATAGTCGGAAAAAAAATACTGTATATATGTCAATGTCTCCCGTCAACTGACCACTGACAAGCATTCTTAAAAATCTCTTCTTTTGTGTTTATCTGAAAACTCATACAGGTTTGGAACAACATGAAATTCACGAAATGCAGCTCATTAAAAAACTAAAATCTTCCTTTCTGCTCAGCTTGTACCTGAGCTAAGGGGTTTCTTGTAGGGAAAACGTGTGCATTGCATTCAGCTCAACACCTGCTGCTGCACACATCACCTGCCATTCACTGGGTTTCCAATCTCACTTCAGCTGATTTACCATCTTCAGCTAAACTGTATCGTTCACAGTTTGCACTTGTCATCAGCTGCTAAGATGAAGCTTTCTAAATGTTGCATTTTTTAGATGGTTTGAAAGAACCTTAATCACACAGCTCAAAAACATTTGGCTGATTTATGGTGCACAATAAGAAGAGGAAATGAAAATTAGTCCATGTTTGTTTCGCCTTTTGAGGGAGTTTCTATGGAAGCCATATGGTATCTATGCACCTGCTCAGTTATGCAAATAACGACGGCCTGCAGCTTCTAAAAAGGAATGAATGAGCCTATCAGGTAATGCCATGCAATTCCACAACTGAAAACTAGAAGTGTAACAGAATAACACTCGCAGATAGTGAAATTGTAAATTCAAATAATGCAGCCAAATGTGGAAATGATTATTTAAATGATGTAATATTAATTTTGGCCAAATGGAGTGAAACTATCTGTGTGCAGAGTGAGAGTGAGAGAAATGTAACGGAATCACCACTGAGGCAAAAAAGACATTACAAATTCTTATGTGACAGTATTTTGGCCTTTCATTTCTCCTTAATGCCACATGCCTGCTTCACTCTGCTATAGCCATCGGCCAAACAACAATGAGAAATGGGTCTCTCTCTCTCTCTCTTCTCTCTCTCTCTCTCTCTCTCTCTCCTCTCTCTCTCTCTCTCTCTCTCTCTCTCTCTCTCTCTCTCTCTCTCTCTCTCTCTCTCTCTCTCTCTCTCTCTCTCTCTCTCTCTCTCTCTCTCTCTCTCTCTCTCTCTCTCTCTCTCTCTCTTCTCTCTCTCTCTCTCTCTCCTCTCAACAAACATTTATGTGTGCCACATATAGGCTATATTTAACATTTTCACACTTTCACATTTAGTTTCCACACACACACACACGTTTGTTTTTGTAAAATGTGGGGACATTCCATGGGCGTAATGGTTTTTATACTGTACAAACCCTATTTTCTATCCCTCTACACTGCCCCTACCCCTAAACCTTGCCATAGAAAACATTCTGCATTTTTACTTTCTAGAAAAAGTCATCCTATGAGTCCAATGTCCTCAGATTTCACCCTCTCCTTGTAATACCTGTCATACCCATGTCATTATACACATCTGTGTCCTCAAATTTCACAAAAATGACCCCCCCCCCCCATACACACACACAGTTTTTTTTTGGGGGGGGGGGGGGACTTTCCATAGACATATTTATTTTTATTTTTACTGTACCAACCATACAACCCTAAACCTACACTGTAAAAAACAATATGTTCAATAAGTTATGACAACATATGTCTTTACATTGTTTTAACTCATCAAAATAAGTTAAGAAATATTAAACTTCTTTTTATTTGTTATACAAAATGTAACTCATTTTTTAAAGTCAGTTTAACATAATTTAAGTTGAAATAACTTAAACATCCAAGTCGACTGTACTGCAAAAGTTCAAAATTTGCCTTTTTTTTTTTTACAGTGTACCCATTAGAGAAAACTTCTGCATCCTAATACATTTTCAACAAAAAAACATAATTTAGTATGATTTATAAGCTGTTTTCCTCATGAGGACCAAAACTTGTCCAGAACATTTTATGTAGAATTTGATTTTTTTGTTGTTGTTGAAAATGATTCATACTTTCATTCAGCATGGATGCATTACATTGATCACATGTTGTTTAAGCTATTGAATTTATATTGAATTTTCTATTCATCAAATCCTGGAAAACAAAATATGTCATGGTTTCCAGAAAAATACTAAGCAGCACAACTGCTTTCTGTCAGACACAGACGAGGACACAGATGGATAAGTGTTAGTGCAAAGTTTATTCAACAGAGGTACGGACACAGGTGATACTTAGAAGGGTGGTGACACTCAGACGAAGGACGATGGCGGTGAAGATGATGATGAAGGTGAAGATGACGAAGACGATGA
This sequence comes from Pseudorasbora parva, assembly GCF_024679245.1. Taxonomy (NCBI): domain Eukaryota; kingdom Metazoa; phylum Chordata; class Actinopteri; order Cypriniformes; family Gobionidae; genus Pseudorasbora; species Pseudorasbora parva. Next base: position 37,348,017 of record NC_090186.1, on the reverse strand, counting down.
TGATGATGATGATGATGATGGAGACGAAGAGGAAGGCAAATGAGGGCTTCGAAGAAGGACAGGTAGTCAAGGTTGGATCGGTGCGAGACCAGACGGTGAATGTGAAGGTGAGGAGTGCTTATGTAGTGTTGCTGGTGATGGTGCCCAGGTGTTTAGAATTCTGGTGATGGTGAACGGGTGGGCGTGGCAGTGTCTGATGGCTGTGAGGGCGTGACACTTTCAACATTGATAATAATAAGATCTTTTTTAGCAGCAAATTAACATATGCAAATGATTTCTGAGGGGTCATGTGACACTGAAGACTGGAGTAATGAGGCTGAAAATGTAGCTTTCCCAAGAATAAATTACACTTTAAAATTGATCAAAATAGACAATATTTATTTTAAATTGCAAAAATATTTCACATTATTTTAAAATCTCACCAACCCCAATTTATTGATATACTGTATATAGTTATAACTATATCCGTGGTTGGGTGTTGGGGGGTGTCACTGGATCTATAGAGGTTAAAAACCCACTGCCGTATAGTTACTGAGTATTGCTGACTTTGCTGCTGGACTTATTCAATAAACATGACCAAGAAACCCTCCTGCAAGTCAGCAGAAATCCCACACATCCACTACTTAATTCAAAATAGACTTAATATCCTCCCTCTCAAAGGACATATTCAGATAAGACTTCCTTATATTGACACATCTCGCATACAGATGCCCTTGTTTGACTTACTAATTGACCTATCCATCATATAATATCATACAATGTCATTTACTCTGTCAGCACAACAAAATGTCGACAGTCCTTGCATTTGATCTACTGGCTGTCATTTGTGTTACTGGCAGGTAATTTGAAATAATTTCCCTTTCAAATGTGATAATCCACCTAACAAACTCATTCTTTGTACCATGCGCAAAAAGAATAAGCATTAAATTAAGGATCTTTGGCATTTTGGTTGATAACCTCATTGAAACTACATTCCTCATTAACAAAAGGTCAAATAAATTCCATCTCCAAACACAAGTGTTCAACACCGTCAGGACAAGACAAACAGGAAGCGACACACATTAGCACTAACTCATTAATAAAGCAGCCGCATGGTTTGTGTGTTTGCATTTATGTGGTTTGCAAGGCTAATATGCATTTCCCACTTCAGTGAGCAGTACGCATCTCACTGCACTGGATTGCATATCAGCACAACGCAACATGTGCATGACGGCGGTGCATCACTATTCCTCCATAGCAGCGTGACTGATAATTCACAATAATTCTCAGTGCTTGTGCTGTTAGCAGTTAGTGCACTGTTGTTTGGCAACAGGTGAAGCCTGTAGTATTTCACTCATTGTTTTCTAAAATAATATCAAGAAATTATTTCAAGACTAAAATTCACAAAATGAACATTAAGAGGACAGGGGCTGTCAAGCTAAACACATTTACAGTATGAGAGAACATGATTGAAAGAAGTCAATCTATTATCTTTTCATTAAATAATGTGATCCAGTTCACAAAAAGCGGTCTGAATGATTAAGTCTAATTCATAAACTAAACCAGCGATTTTTATAATAATATGTTGAATATAAAACATACACAACTAACTAATATATACAACTATTATAATGAAAGGTAATGAGGACAGGGGGCATTCATAAATCTTTTTAAAGGGGTGATGAATTGAGAAATCAACTTTCCCTTGAGCTTTTGATATATATAAGGTCATGGTAATATAAGAATATCCTCTAAGTTTCAGAGCTGAAAACCTCCTTGTTAGTCAAAGAAAAGTTTTTATAGACACCAAGCCCAGAAAATGATCATGAGCTTCATCCTTACATCATCGCACGATGAAACACTACCTCTACAGAATAATAGGCACGTGTAATTTAGTAGCCCTGCCCACCGACTCATGGAGCTGGAATAAACATGTGGAAGAATATAGCAAGATATTGCGCTATTCCTGGTTGTGGAAAAACACAGTCGCTGCATAAGCTTCCTTCAGATCCTAATATTAGGAATGTGTGGTTCAACTTTATTTTTAATGATGTTTTAGCTCATGTGGGGAAGACAGTAATGTTCACTTCATTTCACTGCGGAATTGTTTGTGAACAAATCTCAGGTCAATTATGGATTTGCAGAAATTTGATATTAAAACACAATGCTGTATTGGATCCGACAAGAGGAATGGTGCAACACACTTATGTGAGTAAAATAATTTTTTTATATGTAATAGTATTACATTGATATAGATCGTTTTGCTTATGTGTACGTGTATAACAGAACATACCTTTAGCACGCTGGACTAGATGGGCCAGGGCTCACAAAGCCCAACGATGCTGTGTGTTTTCCAGACGGGCTACCAAAACGGAAGCCCGTCGGCAGGTCGATGAATCTCATAATATTCCTTTCTTGTTCTGCAGTGTTCTCTCTCTTAACTTGCCATTTGAAGGGTGCATGTGCACGCGCGCGCGCGTGTGTGCGTGTGTGTGTGTGTGTGTGTGTGTGTGTGTGTGTGTGTGTGTGTGTGTGTGTGTGTGTGTGTGTGTGTGTGTGTGTATGTGTGTGTGTGTGTGTGTGTGTGTGTGTGCGGTCCACGCTTACATCGAACGATCGTGCGGGCTATGTAATACAAAAATAATAGTCCAATCAATCGCGGGTGGATGAGCAATAAATCATTGTGTTTGTTTGTTAAAAATGTACTTGAATCATTATTCCGATTGCCGCTTTCAAAACAAACCCTCCCTCATGCGAACTGAACTGACAGGGGCATAGATATGACAAGAGCTGAAGCTCATTAAATATGCAAATCTTTTCCAACATGGGCGTTTACTTCCAAGTCTCCAGACGCCCATCAAAACCTAGCGTTTTGGAGAGAGCCTCAAAAACAGTGTAGAAAATAGCCTATTAGTTATGGTGTTTTTGAATGTAAAAACCACACAAACATCATTAGTTGACCTCAGACAACAGTATAAAAAAAGCCAGTTCATGGCACCTTTAATGGATCACATTATCCAGTTCACAATACTCAACGGCTGTTTCTGAAAGCTTTAAAGGGTTAGTTCACCCAAAAATTAAAATTATTTAATTAATTACTTACTCTAATGTTGTCCGACACCCATAAGACCTCCGTTCATCTTCGGAACACAAAAAATATATTTTTGTTGAAATCCGGTGGCTCAGAAAGGCCTCCATTGACACTAATGTCATTTCCTCTCTAAAGACCCATAAAGGCACTAAAGACGTTGTTAAAAACTTCATCTCACTATAGTGGTTCAATTATTTTATGAAGCGATGAGAATATTTTTTGCACTGAAAAAACAACTTAATAACGACTTATATAGTGATGGGCCGATTTCAAAACAAAGTTTCGAACCGTTATAAATTAGTGTATCGGTTCATGATTCGGACCGCCAAAGTCACGTGATTTCAGCAGTTTTCCGGTTTGACACGCGATCTGAATCATGATTAATAACTGGAAACATCATGGCCATATTTCAGGATGACAATGTCAGATATGACAATCAGGCTTAAACTGTGCATGAAGAATAATTGTCACACATGAATACTGTCCAGACCTTAAATTCATTAAACGTCTATGGTATGTGCTGAAGAAGACTTTACAGAGTGCTGGCCTCAATAATACAGGATATTAACCAAACATTGCTGCACCTCTTAATGCAAAAAAACATCACAACATGTATTTCCATTAAGAGGTGCATCAAATTTTAGTCAAGATCTTGTATTATTGACATATATTACACATTCTAGTCCCCAAGCTGAACTTTTAATTCAAACTACAGTTACATAAGCATAGACCAATATTAGTCACACTGTCATTCGAATGCATGTTCCGTGCAAATGTGCCTTGAATGGATAACCTCTAATAGACCTTCTTAATCCCGCTAAACACCATAAGATAAGACCACCCTTCTGACTTTCTGAAAAGTGTCCACAGGCTGACATGCTGCCGCTCTCACCAGAGACAGCGCGATGTGTTTACTTCTCCTATCAGGAATGTCTTCTCCTCTTTATGAGGCTGTCGCTTCACTTTATTTAAAGAGCTGCCTCTCCTTTCTGTCACCCGTGGCTTGTGATTTTTCATTGTGATAGCACAAAATTAACTTTTGCGTGATGAGCAGCGTGGTGTAACGTACCTAAATGCAGAGCCAGTTTATTTGCAGGGATGGGCAGACGTGAATAGCAATGAAAGCAAACCTGGAGGCTTGTGCTCGCTTTAAGTTGCAGAGCTGTGTTGAAATATGAATCAAAGAATTGAAAGAGGACAGGTGCAAACACTTTATGAGGCTGGCGCTGAAGCAGATCTGGTATGCTTTGATATGATACAAAATGATCAAAGTTAACATGGCTTTCCCTATCTTGCGATTTACTCGACTTCATTTGCATTCCTTTGATTCTGAAATGGTCTGTTTGTTTGTGAAGTAGTCTATTCATGAGAAACTGCCTCAATACAGACATAGCTCTGCCTCCTGTTCACAGCGGCCCGATTGCAAAACCATAAAATGGGATTTGAAGTAAGTCGGGTTTAATTATTGACCATGTGTATGCTATAAGATGACATAACAGCAGCTGACTATATTGGAATAGCTCATATTCAGTCAATAACTAGGCAACTAGGTCCCATGATATTATAAGTGATTCAGCTGAATTACTTTCTTATTCTGTTTAATACTAGAATGAAATGTTACCAAATAAATACTAATCCAAACCTAGAGAGTTATTAAATATTGAAAAGTTCAGTCAACTATATCATACTGCCATGGCTGGAATAGTAATGAGAAGAACTTATCCTTGGGACAGAGGGCTTGAAATTAAAAAATAATATCTTATTTATCATCATGAATAAATATGACAAGGTGAATATAAAGGTCCCCAAGGTGCTCAGACTTGGATTTATTAAAAATAATGAAGTGTTCCATTATAAATGGACGTGAATAACCCCAAATCACATAGACAAAGAAATATTTTGTTATTTTTTATGAAATTGTTTTTGGCAATAGAAGACCACTTGTTTGGATGACAGTGGCAATGACATTTTAAAGACTTTGATGTACTAAAAACAGAATATGTTGTCACATATTGTTCACATCAGCGAAAACGACTAAAAACGCTGTATTCTGCAATCAGGCCAGTAGTTGGCGATGCCACTTTGTAAAGAAACACTACACGCCTCTAGACTGAACACGTATGTCCTGGTTCTATTCTTCGCAGCCCGGAGAGAAGGACTGTAGGTATGGTTGTCACCGCCAAGTCTCGGCAAAAGTGTCTACAAAATTAGCCCAACCATAAAACTATGATTTTCTCCATCGAGTGGCCAAATTCTCCACTGTATTGGTGCGTTTGGGGGTGTTGGAGCGCCGAAATCAGAGCCTGACAAGCCAGACCCACATCAAGATGTTTGGTCTGGAAACTCACCATAGACAGGGCTCAATCCGAGGGGCGGGATAAACGGTTGTCTTTCAAACTCCTCTGCACACAAAAGGATAGTGCTACAACCAACCAGAGCAACTAAGGTGAAGCGGAGCTAGTTGACGGATTAAACTTTTGCCGTATCCGGTCGGCAAAACTCAGAACACATCTTCCCTTTTTAGGAAAGATCTTCAGTGCCGTTCTTTGTTCTTTTCTCAGAGAAAAACTTAACTCCAAGTCTTGGTCATGGTCAAAGCTCATTCGAAAGACTGCAGTTCGCCAGCTTCTGTGTTTACTAGTAGCACAAAACTCTGCTGTCATTATGTTAAGCCCCACCCACCAACTGTATGCATGATGTGATTGGCCTAACCAGAGTTTGGTTTTTCCAGCTCAGAAGTATATTGAGAGTTGCTAGACTACACTCGCGGCAGATTAGATTTGCGGCCGCTAGTGTGTGTCTAGATTTCTAGGCTACCGAAATTGTTCTTATAGGGGAAAATCAACCAGTGGAAATAATGGTTACCTGTGGCAACAACTTAAAAGAAGCTAACTATATCTAACTATATGCTTCAGTGATTACATCTAATGATTCCTTAGCCTATATCACATCAAACCATACAAATTATTATTATTGTTTTACCTTGTTCTCAGCTTGTTAACAACATCAGCATTGCGTGACTGTATTTAGTGTGTATTTGCGTTACCTGCAGATTTACATTTCCGTACAATCTTTTACTTTTGGCTGCGTATGAATCTCCAGTTGTCACTGAGGACTGTCGTTTGGACCTTTCTGGATTACAATCCGCCATGAAAGTTATACGTTTAATTATTCCAGCTGCTGAGAAAAGGCTATAAATGTTCTGCCACCTGCAGCATCCTCACATGTGATAGCCTACTTGCCGGACTCAAAGACATGCTAAAATTTCCCACAGAAATCCACCATTATAACAGATTATTACAAGTTTACCGAACTTATAAGGTAAGACGATAGTTTTGAACACTGGCTGGTTATGTACTTGCTGAAAAATAATTTTAACCAAAAGAAAAGGTATGGACTGCAGCTTTAAGACCGAAATCTGTGTTAAAAAAAAAGGTAAAACAATAAAATCTAAGTCATCTGAAAAATAGCAAAAATAAACATTTTTCAGACAGGATTAATGTGACCTTCATATAACAAGTAGAAAAATAATACATGCTGGTTTTAATCTAAATCAACCCAGAGCACATAAAAGTGCCCATAGCTGAACAAACACATATAACAAATAGCCAAATAGCAAATGGAAACACATGTCCTCTTCGTGCTTCTCGAAAGAGAACATCTCATGTCATGAGTCATGTGCCATCACAGTCTAACATTGCATGTGGAGTGACAGCCATTTGTCAGACGGCATTTAATACAAGAACCAGACGTGAAAACAGACTGTTATTTACATCCTACACTCTGGGTTTGCCATTTATTCTGACTATTACTGTTCATGTTTTACAGAGGAGACATTTCAAATTAAACGTGGATGTGCTTGTGGTCACCCACTCCCGGATCTCAAAGCAGTGAAAAGAGAGTAGCAAATTATTGTGCTAAAACATGTTACACATTCACAGCAGAGGGATGAAATGCTGAAGATTCAAACTGTCATTTAAAATGACACCATTCAACATAAATAAATGAACTTAGTCACTTATGCACAATGCTTAGTGCCAGCACTGACATTTGTTTTCAGAATAATTTAAGACATTGCAACACATGCTATACCGTTTAAACTCATCTATATTCGTACTGTTCATCATTGCTCAAGGCAGTTACAGCCCTATTTGGACAGAATTGTTTTACATGGGCACATGATGTAACTTCAGCTTTTACAGGTGAAATGTAAAACGTTCCCTGACTATATCGATCACTATTATTATGACGCACAAAAGACCATTAAACAGGGTACACAACATTTGAAATGCCCTTCACATCCTGATAGAAAATCTATAATATAAATAAAACATTACATTCTATGAAAGTCTCAAGACCAAAAAATGTTTGTCCAATCAGGATCAGATCTGGAGAATTTGGAGGCCAAGTCAACACCTCAAACTCGTTGTTGTGCTCCTCAAACCATTCCTGAAAATTTTTTTGCTTTGCAACAGGGCACATTATCCTGCGGAAAGAGGCCACCGCCACCAGGGAATACCGTTTCCACGAAAGAGTGTACATGGTCTGCAACAATGCTTAGGTAGGGGTACCTGTCAAAGTAACATCCCATGTGGATGGCAGGACCCAAGGTTTCCCAGCATTGCCCAAAGCATCACACTGACTCGGCCGGCTCGCCTTCTTCCCATAGTGCCTCTGGTGCCATGTGTTCCCATGTAAGCGACACACACGCACACACGTCATGTAAAATAAATCATGTTCTATTATTTTAAAAAAAAAAAGTTCACTTGCTGCCTAATATCTCTCACCCACTAACAGGTGTTTAAAGTCAGTCAGTATTTTAACCCTTATTGTTTTTTTAGCAACACTGAAGAACATTTCAGATGTATAACATGACAAAAAATGTAATTAATGAATATTATTTATAGTATTCACAATCAGTTATATTAGCCAATTGTGAAGTTAAAAGTGCATGAATCAGACTGTGCATGAAAATGTGTATGATTGTTACATGTCAGACATGGAGATGAGTTATTTTAAGCACATAGAAATGCATATTCAATGTAGCATATGTTCTCCACTGATGCATATGTCGACTTAAGTTTAAGGAATGTAGATTAAGTAGCATGATGTAATTTGAACATCTATTTTAAACATGAACAGCGTGTTTCTCTACCTTGTAAGGATAATGTAATTCCGTCAATCAGCGTATACATGCCCAACCTTTGTGTGACTCAGAGAAAGCAGAGCATGAAGACCATTTCTTCAGTAAATTGTCTTGACAGTAATAAATAAGAGTTCTTTTGGCAAAATAACTGGTGTTCGCTTCCACGATTCAACAACAACAAGGGTAAAAGCTTAATTTCAATACAACCATTTGTGATGCAACATCAAAATAACATTGACACAATTAAAACGCTACAAAGTGTCTAAAAAAGGTGTAGCTTTAAGGTTCAGTTTTTTCCCCCCCTGTGCAGAACCAGAAAGCAAAGTCATTTTTATGGCTTGTATTCTCAGCAGGGTTCACAGACAAAAAGCAAATGTACTGACAGCGAGGCCAATCCGTCTGACAGCCCCTTAAGACCCATCATCATGTTCTTTCATACACTGTCATATGAAAATCGTCGTTCTGTGTGACCAGTCCATCTGACACACCGCCACAGCTCAGAGCCAGTCCACCCTGAGCAGGCATAAAAATAGAGGAGACTGTTTCAGTCTAATCCTTTTAATAGAGCTCTGTAAACTGCGAAAGACTTACAAAAATACTCGCAACCAAATGCCTTAAAAATGAGATTTGAGCTAAAGCTCTCTTATCTCCTGTCATGGAGAGGTGGATAGCGGCATGGTCTCTGACATGGCTGCCATGTATTTTACGGTGAATGTCAGTCTCGGCGCGAAATCTCTTTCACATGTCTGATGTGCAGAGGAGGCACTGCCTGTGCTTGTGTAGCGGTGAAGATAACAAACTGTCTGCGCTTTCATCTCACATCACACTCATTTAGACGGTATGACCATAACAAATAATGCAATATATCAGTGGTCAATATTTATCACACCAATAACTGACAAATGTAGGCTAACTATTGATATTGATGTTAAAATACACCTGATAGTTTAAGGCACTCAATTTGCGCTTGCAGATTGTTTTTTCAATTTACATAACCAGTTTGTGAGCTATCTTCGCAAGTGGTTGCAATTCTGGATTTTTATAACTTGTTAACTGTCAGGACAGTTAGTGTGGGACTTTTTCATTGTCTTTTTTCTCATATATTTTTCTTCATATATCGTATTTGAGTAATAATCATAAATAAGGTATCATTTGGAGACATACACACTCAAAAATCATTCTGTGACTGAAAACTGTTGTTTTCTTTTCATTAAAAAGGTGCTTTAAAGCCTTTTAATGGGCTCGGATATTATCATCAACTTTGGAAACAACTTGGCTTTGATTTACTAGCCATTTTAGAGTGCCAATTATTTAGTTTTGCTAAAACTAAATAATTTATTTAAAGCCACACTATTTAAATTTTCTGTCCGCTAGAGGTCGCCTATTCAAAACAAAGACGCAGTTTGATGACACCAAGTTTGAGCGCAGAATCTTGGGACATGTGGTCTTCACCTCACAGCCGGTGGAAAAGAATCGGGATAGGACTGGCAATCACGGAAATCATGTTTATGGATGCGATTATTAACGTTACTGTATTATGAAGCAGAGCAGGACAGAGTGTTGAGGGAGCTGAGCAAAGCCGCTGGAGCGATTGTTACACTGTATTTTTTTTTTTAATCACATCTGATCAACTGATCACATCAAACATTTTCAGTTGGCCAAATTGAATTTCTGTGAATTGATGCAAATTTCACTGAAATTCAATTTGGCCAACTGAAAAATTTAGATGTGATCAGTCACTAATGTTCAATTGGAGACAAGATTTGTTTTACAGTGTACACCAGCACTACTTTTCCTGGTATGGAGTATGAGGTACACTGTAAAAAATTTCCTGTAGAAATTACAGTAACTTACTGGCAGCTGGTTGCCAGTAACTTACTGTAAACTAACTTACAGTAAAAATATAATATAATATAAAATATAATAATTTGTTTTACAGTAATATATATTTTTTACTGTGAAACTTACAGTAATTTTATTAATTTACTGTAAATCATTTCCCACTTTTCCTTTACTGTAAAACTGTACAAATTGCCAATTACTATATTTCAACAGGTCCTCATAAATAACAATAAAAAGAAGCAATGACAACTGCTTAATTTTTTTTTAAATTTTGTTTTTAATCATTCAGTTGTAAAACTTTGTTTTCTGAAAGCCTGCAGCAACTTTTAAACATAACATTTTTAAGACTATTCATTAACAGATTCAGTCATAAAAACTTACAAATTCAAAAGAAGCACTGTACAGTAAAAAAAAGAAAGTAAAAAAAGTATTATTATCTACAAATAATAATAAACCAGAACAAGAAGACAAAGATTAATAATTTACATTTACATTTATGCATTTGGCAGACGCTTTTATCCAAAGCGACTTACATTGTATTCAAGGTACACATTTTACATTTTTGTCAAGTCTTGCTTTCCCTGGGAATCGAACCCATGACCTTGGTGTTGCTAGCGCCATGCTCAACTCATTGAGCTACAGGAAAGACAGAAGAAATAATAACAGAAGAAGAAAAAAACAGGAAACAACATTTAAGAAAAAAGTTTTTGCTTAGTTATGGAAGCTTGTTTCCGCCACAGAGTGAAAAATAAAAAAAGGTAATTGCAAAAAATACAAAAGATACCAATCACATCGTGTATAGAGTCGGTGGGCGGGCTTAACATAATGATGGCCGAGTTGCGCTTGCGTGCCACTAGTAAACACAGAAACTGGCGAACGGCGGTCTTTTGAATCAGCTTTGACCGCGACTCTGGAAGACTTGGAGTTAAGCTTTTCTCTGAGAAAAGAACAAAGAACGGCACTGAAGTCATTCTGAAGAAGGGAAGATGTGTTCGGAGTTTTGCTGACCAGATACGACGAAAGTTTAATATATCAACTAGCTCCACTTCACGTTGCTCTGGTTGGTTGTAGCGCTATCCTATCGCGTGCAGAGGGAGTTTGAAAGACAACCGTTTATCCGCCCCTCGGATTGAGCCGTCAATGGTGAGTTCCCAGACCAAACATCTTGATTAGGGTCTGGCTTGTCAGGCTACTATCTTTCCACTTCTTTCACTGACCTGGAACTTTGAGGAGCACTTGCTGTGGTCGGGGTTAATCCTCACAGTGGACCTTTACATAAAAGAAAGAATTTGTAAGATCATTTGATGTGTAAAAACATTTTAAACATTGGTGTCATTTACTCACACTTATGTTGTTTCAAACCCATTAGACTGGTTCATGTTCAGAATAAAAATAAATGAATCTCTCTCTCTCTTTATTTTTGTCTATCCAGTCAACCAAAGTTTTTTAGCATCAAGTGCATAAAGACAATGTTAAAGTAATCCATATGATTTGAATCCATATGCACTTTTTGAAACGGGATATTTTGGTTAAGTGGACATTCAGTGGATGGACAAAAATTATGAGATTAAAAACATCTTAATTTGTTAAAGTTTGGAACAACATGAGGGTGAGTTAATAACAGAAGTTTCATTTTTGGATGAACTATTAATTTAACTCTATTAAGATAAGAAACACAGACTGAAACACTGAGATTGCAGAATAAGTTATGGATGTGTTCATGGATTGAAGGTGAATGTTTGTTTTCATTTTTTGAGTTCCTACATTGCATTGATTCACATTCATATACCATGAGTCTTCGCCACAAACGTGATTCATTCACATAGTGAGTGTAACCGGCCTTTAGAGCTCCTTGATAATTATTCAAACAGCTTATAACAGCACAAAAGAAGCCTTAAACTTATTAAAGATGTAAAAGTTTGTTCATATACATTTTATATAATAAAAAATGAATGCAATTACTACTGTTGTCAAAAGTACCAACTGAGGTACCAAGACGGTACTGAAATTCAAAAAATTTGATAATATTTGCATTTCTGAACGGATTCTTAAACACCTCTGATTCACCATAGTGTTCACATGCTCGTAGTATATCTGTGATTGGAGTGAATGCTAGTATAGTCACATTTTTTTAATTTCAATACCAACTTGATTTTGTAGTTGGTACTTTTGACAACACTAGTAAGTACACAAATCTACAAAATGCATAACATTGTTCTACTGGTTTTTGAATATTCTATACATCATAGATATTGTGACTTTAAAAGGGATCGCCCACCCAAATATAAAAGTTTTCATCACTTCAAAATATTATTTGTAAACATCTTCAAAATATCTTCTTTTGTGTTTCACTGAAGTAGTAAGTGATGACAGAACTTTCATTTTCATTTGGATTGCATTTGGTTGGACTATCCCTTTGATGTTTAATATTATAGCATACTGCAAGATGTACTTACCTCTGAAAACTCCAAAGTATTGGTTGCTTCCACTTGGTACTCGATGTTTCAATTGCCAGCATCAATGCATTTTTCTGTGTAGAACTGAATCCCCTAAAATAATAATAATAAATTGATAAACGTAGTGTTTAACTTCTGAAAAACATTTCACATTTTATTTTGGTGTCAGTGACAGTATGTAGATGGAGCTTTTGTTATTAGTTTAAAAGGATAGTTTACCCAAAACTGACAATCATAATTTACTTAGGCCTACCTTTGTTATTCAAAAATGATTATCATCATGACATTTAGTTATCCTTGTTATTCAAAACTTATTAAAGGAGATGTTAAGCAGAATATTAAACATGGATGAATAATGAACATGCTACGAATAAAGCAACATGTTTGCTTTTAAAAAACTAGAACTACATGATTCTGGATAAATTGACAATCAACTTTTTTTGTTACAAATAGAGTTCACATTTCTCCCATGGTTATGCAGTTATAACAATTATAAACAACAATTATAAATAATATGAAATTTACTAGAGGTGCTGACAAAATATATTATTGCTGCTATCCATTTAAATGTTTAATTAATTTTAATTATTATTAATAGTTAATACATACATCAGTATATTAATCTCTTTTAATGAAAATGATAAATTATAACTACTATAAATACTTTTTAGAGCCAGAAATCTGACACATATATATATATATGAGCATCTCGAATGTACAATCTTAGATATGAAGAGGGGGAGAAAAAAAGATCAGATACGAAAAGCTCTGGCTTCGTGTGGACAAAGACTGGCCCATTTGGTCGACACTGTACAGTGTACAGCCTTCAACGCTGAATCTAGAAATCAGATCGTGCTGTGTACATGTGTGACTGAAGTGCGGAGAGGCTTTGGCACGTGCACGGGGATTCAGGAACGAACTCCACACGCAAACCTGAAGTTCGCCATGTTTTTGTGCCCTTTGGCACAATTAATAAAGGCAAATAAGACGCCACAGTGCTTGCATACGAACATTGCGTGTTTTATTCTAACAATAAATGCATGCTGAACATTTATATGGGGTACGTAATAGGTTATCGGCAGACGATTGTGTAACATAGCGGGGGTAAATGACTGACTTTAAACTAACGTTAAACCCACAAAAGCTCGTTTTTTCACGTGAACACTCACCTGCTCATATAATGTGGTCGTCAAACCTAAGACAGAGACCAGCTTATGTCCATATTTTGATGGTGAAACGTCCATAAAAAGGAAATAAAAAAAAGAAATATTAATATTTGGAGTGAGTGGCGCCACTAATCTCTCTGAGCTCTCACAGTCTCTCCACACAGTAACGTTATGTATGTGAGGTGGCGTTGTTGTTTTCTTCTTTTTTTGTTAAACTACAAATATAAAATATACAAAGAATAAGTAAGAATATTTGCACAAACCTTTGCAGCTGACATGTTCTTCTTTTTTCTTCCTTCTCCAAGCGGAAATAAAAGCCTTTCTGTGATTGGTCAGGTTTCGCGCTCATTTTTCTCTCGCCAAGCAAGCCGTTCTGTGATTGGTTAGGTTTCGCGCTCATTTTTTTATACTGTATTTTGATTTACAGTAAATTAAAAATACTGTATTTTAGTGGTGCCAATGGGAAATTTCCCACAATGCAACTTTAAAATACAGTAACATACTGTATAACTGTCTTACAGTAAAATACAGTTCATTTTACAGTTAATTACTGTGAAATTTACAGAAATTGCTAACAGTGTAACGCTTCTCTGTTTATCATATTAGATACATTTGAGTGTGTTTAAAATGATGTTATGACGTTACTCTGTACATTCGCTCAGCCGCTGCTGTGACACTTGTTCACACTGCTAAGAGTAAAGTGTTTGATTAATGTTGTGGGATTTGCAATGTTTCTGAAACGTAAAAAAAATAATTTTCTTGTTGTGATTAATTTATTTAATAGGCTCTGATAATGTTAATACAACATTTTCATAACATTATTTTTGCTCTAACAATATAACATTATTCTTTAAACCTACACTGTGTGATATTTTCCCCCATCTAGTGGTAAAAAGGTATATGACCATCAAGTGAATAATAGTTTCTGTTCCTCTCAATTTCGATTTCGTTTCAACTCCTACGGTGGCCGATTTAGTCATGGCTTTCAGTTTGACCTCTTCGGTGAGTGTTCCTTCTCAAGTGATGAGGTTACTTTTGAAAACTATTATAATTTGCACTTTTGCAGTTATTTAATTTGCCAAATTATCTATGATCAAATTAATCTATGTAAAATGAATAATAGCTTTACGTTTTCGTTATTTTAAACCAGTTCATTGCTAACATCAGCTATCAGGTTCCCAGACGAATACAAGCTAATCTTAGTAAAGTAACTTTTATCAGTGCTATCGTTATTCTGTATATTGTACAACACCACTAGCGTAAGGCAAACAAATTATAATGCAATTTAAATATTAATCTCATGTTATCCGTCATAGAACACGGATTTATGTTACAAGGTAAACAATACTTTTTCATCATTGACGCGAGGAAAACTATCCTAGACGTCGTTCTAGTGTTTTGCACAGCACACCATGATATAATTAGCCAAGCAACAATAAAACTTCCAATATACACAAATAGGCTGAATTAATATTACCTGTCGAGAAGAAAGCAGGCAACGTCGGCGTTCTTTTTAAAATCGTTACTCCTCATGAGCTCTTTCCATCTTGGCCACTTCAGTATTTACTTTTGTCTTGTTGATTTGCCCGTTGCGTTGCCGTCTTAATTCTCTTTTCCGCTTCCTTGGCGACTCTGATACATATCCCGCAATGTTACTAGGTCCCCTACCCGGGTCGAATTCGGTAATCAATTTTTGGACGTGGTTAGAAGGCGACCTGGCAATATTCTGGGAATATTGCTGGTCCGACGTGCAGTGTGAAAGGGCCATCATCATATAGCAGCCTCAAGCAATCCTCCTCTTCACATTCGACACGGTGCCATCGAGTGTAAAAACGCGAAAAGCGAAGCTTGAATTTACGGGTATGTCCCTCTTTGGCAAATATACTTTCAAGATGGAGAAGCAACACGGCGACCGCCATCCGAACCCTCACCCGTATGTATTTTCAATGGCATATTATAAACTTACGAGAATACTTTATTACTTGAAAGAAGTAAATATACATTAATGAGCAAATATATTTTTGAAAGAACTAAGTGTTTTTAGCTAAGAATAAACTAAAAAAGTTACACAGGGTAGCTTTAAATGTGTAACATTCCAATAATATTAAAGGAATAATATGTAAGAAATGTATTTCAATTAATCATAAAATGGCCCTGATATGTCACTAGACATTAAGAAATCATGTTAATTTCAAATATTTATATCCCTGACAGCAGTAGTCCGACCAGGATATTGTCATTTAAAAGTTGTTGTTACAGCCCTCATCTGATGTTGATGTTGTCATGTTGTGTTTTGGCCTGAAGCTCCGCCCTCCACCTATCGACCAATCACAAAGTCAGTAGTTTCGGCATCCGGGTTGCCAGATCTGCTCTAGTTACCACAGCTGCAGCTACAAACGTTCCGATCTGGCAACCTCGAGTCGGGGGGAGGGGGAGAGGGGATACACCTGCAGTACCAGTATTGGTACTAGTAAGTTGCAATCTGAATCTGTTTGTCAGTAGATGCACATCAATAACTGCAGCCAATTATATTTGATTGCATTTATTTTGTGGTTTGGCTGGACCCGAGATAATGTGGATATCTCTGAAAATTGAAGAGAAACACAATAATCGCAGATTTCTTTACGAGGCTTAGATGAAAAACAGGAACTGAAGCCCAATATGGTCTATGCACAAAATGTATCCAATCTGCATGAACGTATTATTAAAGCAATGATCAACTTATTTAGTAAAGTCCAGATTCTATGCTTTTTAAATGACTCTTTAAAATGATTTTTAATGAATGTGTTAGCTACATCGCCCATTTCTCTAAGAGGGAATGCATTATTTACACTGACAGCAGCTGATAGGAAAGCAGTGAAAAAGAAACATTATAGTGTCTCAAAGCCATGTCTAAAAGACAAATCTGAGAACTTTATTTTACTCTTTATACATCTTTAGGGATGCATTTTGATTAACAGGTTTGATCAGAACAGAAGAATGAACAGTGTGTGAATATAGACCCATGAATACTTCAGGATAGAATATTCTTCCTAGTCATTTTATATATTGAAAAAATCCTGTGCTGTTGTATCATTCCAGAAACAATTCTCATGCACACCATCAACTGCTATAAAGGCGATTAATGCCAGTGGGAAAATAGTTGGGGAGTTAAATCACCTTGTATCCTGTCCTACCCAAGAAAACACCTCTCAGTTCACATTTCATGGTTGAGCGATATAATCTTTTTTCACTCCAAATGTGCTGAGTTTCCTTTCAAGCTCAGCTGCTGAGACTGTTTCTCTGCATTACCATCAGAGAGTAAACACATTTCAGAAGGTCACTGTCAAAACTGGCAAACTTTCTTTTATTCTTTCAAGTTCAAAATTGTGAAAGTTGCCGTGTCTCTAGAGTCATCCAAACAATATCCCTTACAATACTGGCCCTCTGCCACCAAATTATGCCTGCAATGTTGATAACATTTCTATTAGCTGTATCCTGCCATTTTAACTGTGGAAACAAGTGTCACCATCACCACAGTGTCCAAGATCTTGACAGCAGCCCATACGGATACAAATGGATCGGTTGCCTGAAGAGGAGAGATTAGCAGGCCATCCTGTTATTTAGGCCACTAGTCCAACCTTTTTTCCCACAGTTTTGATAAGTAAAAAAATCCCATGGCACACCACAGGGCCTACATAAAAATATAACAAAAATGGAACAAACATGCATTGCATTAAATGGCATATTAAAACAATTATATTAAAAGTAGTACTTACATTTTAGGTATAGGTTCTATATGATATTGTTAGTGACGATAAAACAACTAGTGTTTAACCTTGTATTTAATTCAACACTGTTGTCGAAGTGGCTTTGGTCAGACACATTTGTCATTATAATATTAACATTTTACGAAAATCAATTAAGCTCAAATTGAGATACGTTTTTCATCAACGTACAAGAAATCAAGTTTATTGTAGCTATATGGGTGCTAAGTTTTCTTGAAGTGAAAATATAAAAAAGTTAGCCTTCATATACATAGTCTTGCTTGATTGCTGTACTTAAGCAAATATCACTTCTTTATTTTCCCTTGAATTGCAAAATGATAATTGCAAATCCATGTTTCGCTGCCTGGAGTCTAGGGATGCACGATATTATCGGCACGACATCGGAATCGGCCGATAAACGCATAAAATATAAAAATCGGCATGGCCGATGTGAAAACATTATGCCGATATGCCTTGCCGATATGATAACCTGTTGATATGCCCCTGCAATAACTCACATGTGCAAGGAGTGCTACAGCGATGAGACCATGTCAGCACTGCGGTCATTCTTCAAGTGAAAACAAGAAAATACATTGCATGTACAGTGATTTATATTGACTGTTTTTAAATGCTGCCTTGAATTTCTGAATGCACGTACAGAAGGACGTGACCGTCAGCAGCAGATTTGCCAAGTTTTCACAACAAAACTAGCCCAAAACAAGCCCAATCGCGTCTCCCCACCATAGACTGTAAAAAAATATGGACGTAGTGTCCGTGACGTCACCCATAGGATTCCGATAAGCCGTTCTGAAGCTTAAAGAAGGGCCGAGCTGGGCGTTGCCATCTTGTGAGCGAGTCATCGCGTGTCACTCCCGGATAACAGAAGATGGGCAAAAAGGCAGGATGTGCGCGGAGCTGAGGTGACGCAATAACTATAGACTGCGGATAAATGGCTATCCACTTGTAACCACGCCCTTAATTATGCAGAACCTTAAGGCTTTATATAACGTAAACGAATGAGTTATAAAAAAATTCACCCCCCTCAGAGTTGGCATGAAGATCAAAATTAGCCTTATAAGCCAAAACCACAATTTGTACCAGGCTGTAAACATGTTTTTTTCTGCTTTAAAGTTGAGAATTTTAACATGGGGCTCAATGAGATTCTGCTCCCTTCTGGAGCCTGTCCCTAGTGGCCAGTTGACGAATTGCAGTTTACATTACTTCCGTATTGGCTTCAAGAGAGATCGGGAGGTTGCCGCTTGCTCCCCACTCTCCAGCGCATGCGGCAGCCTCCACAGCAGCAGAAGCTCCTCCAGGTCCTAGTGCCCTCCAGCTAGACCTCTATATATTTATACATGTAGTGGGGGCGCTGTTGTTACAGTAATACAATGAAAAGTAGAATACACAAATAAATTGAAGTTACTTCTTGTTCTGAATAAACAAATCAGTAATGATGTCATAAATCACAAGCATGACACTTGTAAATTAAATACTTTTATATACAGTGTATTAATCTGTAATAAAATTTAACAAAATGGATGATGAAAAATAATCTAAGGAGCTCTACAATTGTAGAATTAAAAGACAGCATCAATGGATGTCATGCCACCCCCACTTCATGTGCACAAACGTTAAATCCAAAAATACAATATTTAGGTTACAACTGCATCTGGGGTGAAAAATTACTGACTTTATTATTGTTATTTTCAGAGCTTTTAATATACTCTTATCATAAAAAGAACTTTATTAACATTTATTTATCTTCAAAAAGAATCCTTTTAGTAAGGACACCTCAGAAATCTGAAACCAGAATGAAAAAAAATAGATTTTGCTCAAAATGGTGTTGTTTCCAAACAAAGGGAAAAAATAAACATATATCGGCATCGGTATCGGCATCGGCCAAAATGAGCTGAAAAATATCAGCATATCGGATATCGGCAAAAATCCAATAGCGTGCATCCCTACTGGAGTCCAGTTAATTCTGTGAATTGCAAAGATCTAAGACTAGGTAAACCCAGCTTGATCTGCCGGCGATTTGATTTTGTCCTGCAACTCAGTCTGGAAACCAGTTCATTCATTTCTTCTGCTTCTGTTACACTTTTGCGGGAGCCAATCGCAGACTGGGTTATCCACCTGGCATGCTATAGGTGGGTAAAACACGATGGCAGATAGAGGAACGATCGGTTGAGAAACAACGGTCATTGCCCATTGATGGCGCCTCTTGTGGTCCGATTGGTTGAAGGACTATCCAATTGCTTACAGAGTCATTTGAATAATGCTCGTTGATCACACCTCTTGTGCAGTAGAAAATACAGTGCAGACTCTCCAGACCAATGTTCAATCTTAAATTGAGCT
This sequence comes from Pseudorasbora parva, assembly GCF_024679245.1. NCBI lineage: Eukaryota > Metazoa > Chordata > Actinopteri > Cypriniformes > Gobionidae > Pseudorasbora > Pseudorasbora parva. The sequence goes on along the minus strand of NC_090186.1, from coordinate 37,328,236 downwards.
TGGTCTGGTGATAGCCAGACAAGAGATCCATCTCTTTTCCGTAGTTTTCACTTTTACAGAAACTGAAGAGGAGTATAGCTCAAAATGAGAATTGTCCAGTTTCTGTTGAGGGCTGTTGTACTACTGTGTGGGAACAGTTTCCTCAACAACTGTGCTTCCAAAAATTAACTATAGAAGTTTAGATTCATGGCAAACTCTTGAAACACTTGTATTCACATTCCAATTTGACTGTCTTTTCGTGGGTTATCAATACCTTATAGGTAGTCCATGCAGTAAAGTAAATTCGAAAATACTAAATATATTTAAAGCAATAAAAATAATGATCACATTATAATACTCTTAACAATTGATGTCCCCCTTAAATTTGACCCTCAAAAGGTGAATAATTCACACACTGCCAGCCATCCCTATCAAATTTTGCAGTTTGGTCACCTCTGATCTCATTGTATGAAGATGATGGTTACATAAGCGTCTTAGAGTTTAGAGCTCTACACAAGTTATTAATCTCCATTTCAGCATCATTAGAGACAATTCTGATGACTGCAGGTTCTGGGCGCAAAATAAATCTCTGTCACAACAATACAGATCACTTTCAGTTCCAGGGGCATATGAACGATTGAGAAGTGGGGGGACACATTATAAATCTCATCAACCTCTCTTCACGAGCATGACAGGGATACTGTCATATATAAGATTACAAATGAGCATGAAAATGACACTTCTAAACTTTAAGCCATTTTTGAAACTCAAACAGTGGCGCCAGCAACGTCAAAGTCATGAGTATGATTCCAAGGGAACGCACTGATAAAATGTATTCTTTGAAAGTCACTTTGGATAAAACGCAAACTTAAACGGCCATTTTGTAAAAGTGACTTTTCGTGCATTTTTTTGTCTTCTCTCCTCAGAAAGTTTACTTTCAGTGAGCGGCTCAGTGCACAATGCCAGGCATGCGGGTCATGAATATTAATTGCGAATATTTACTTATTTTCTGAAAGGCCGACGTTGAGGGCTGGTGGGATTACTGGTTATCACTTCCGCATTTGTGCATAGACACATCTAAAGCGGCTGGCTGGCACAGCCTTCTGCTCGGTCAATACCGGGACAGAATCCTATAGAGATTCATGATATAATTGTTTCAGATAGTTTGGGGCCTGCAGAAGGAGGCGACGCAACGGCAGGTTGGATCTTAGAAGCCATCTTGACTGATGAGCCAGAATGAGGCTAATTGAATTGAGTCATAAATCAACGGGTCGGATGAGTGAGGCTGAAAAAAGGACTAATGTTTGGCTCGTGAAGACGAGAGTTGGCTCACGACCGATCTTTGAAGGAGATGATTTGAGGGTACATCGGGCCATCTGAGAACGACTTCTCTCCTCCCACTCTAAGAAGCGAGCACTGAGCTGTACTATTAATTAGTCCCTCGCACCCCGCTCGCTGCCATCTTCATTTCTAGACATGGAGTTAAAGTAGCCCAAATACACTGGAGCAGATGGCCAGAACCATTGGCACCCGGCCCTGGTCACCTCAGACGACAGGCTGTATGTGTCCAGCTGCCCTGATCTCCACTCTTGCTCCAGTGGTGCGTTCATTCTCTGGTCTGCAGCATCTGCTTTACTTCACACTCATTCTTTTCCTTGTATACCCTCATCTGGCTCTGCTCAGCACGACCCCTGAGCCGATGAGGTTGCACTCACTCTTGACCCGTGTTAATGTTGCATTAAATGCATGATGGCGCTTCCCTTCTTCATCCAATCGCACTGGCAATGGCCGTTTTTTATGACATCATTGTAGTGAAGCGTCAACAGGTATTTCAACAAGCCCTCACAGCAAGACAGTCTAGACTTTAAAAAAAAACACGGCACATAAAAAGCGATTTCCTTTTGAACTGGTTCAATGCATTCAAGAAGACGTGTTTTCCAAAAAGGACACAATAAGTGGAAATCATTTTTGTGTTGGGATTGCTCTGTTTGGCTCAAAATGGAGACAAAAAAAAAAGAAAGTAATTTAGAGGCGCAAACCTGTCATAATCCTCACATTGTCCTCTTGCAAAACCTGCAAACAAGAAAAAGTTGAGAAAAAACCCCACTGAAACATAGCATCTTTAGAAATAAAATGATTGGAACGAATGAAATGCATACACTGGCTGTCTGGGAAAATAACATAATATATGTCATTCCGTTCCATCTTCCTGATCAAATATAGCAGAGTTGTAATGGGGACCAGGTATTTGACAGAATAAAAAAACAAATAAAAAGTGGTCTACGAGAACAGACAATACATTAAGGTATTTACGGGAAAGGTGTTTTAAAGCAGAATGGCACAAACAGAAAGGTTTTAGAACACTTCCTGTGTATTCTATTCTATTTGATTTCTATTATAACAAATAAGGAAATGCTGTTTTTTTTCATGATCTAAATGGCACCCAACTTTTATTCAAAAAACATGTTTAAATACCATGAACCTTGGCTAACAAACTAACAAAACTGTAAGATGAAAGAATTATATTTCATATATTGAACTGAGAAATCAACTTTCCCTTGAGCCTCTCATATATAAAAGGCAGTGATCGAACTATACCGGGGCATTTGGGGGAGCCCTTTTTTTTCGGGCGCTTTTGCGTTCCTCAAAAGAGGAAAAGAGGACTTGTATATTCCTTCACACACAGATGAAGGAAGAAAAAAAAACAAGAATTGATAGGTCACAAAGCCCACAGAATGTCTATAAACAAAGCATCCGGCTGTCTATGAGTTCACATGAACAATGGTTAAAGTTACTTGTCAGGCAACAGAAGAATACCATAATTCCTACATTCAACTAACGTTAGTCGATAGTCACACAGACCTATATCAACCCAGCCACAACACATAATTGGGAATAACATGCCTTAACATAGAATCGACCACAGAGGCTTGGGGTCAGCTTCCTCTGCTGTTCGTCCAGAAATCCAAGATCAAGAATTGGATATTCGTTTTTGTTTTTTCTATGAATCTTTGCAATGACATGTACTAAACATGAGTGGAATTTGCACCGCAGCGCCACCGTACCTTGATGGTCATGACAAGAACAGCATGTATAGTTCGTTATTGAAGTGAATTAGATTTTAATGCATGAATGTCATGCATGAATTAATTATATATTTTTAGCAATTTTACATATAATAATCCACAACGATCACATTACAGAAAGCTGAAATTGCACCTCAAAATAACACTGTGTCAATATTTTTGACCCCCCCAAATTTCACAAATCACGTTTTCAGGGGAGCCCATGTCTTATTTAGGGGAGCCGAGCTCCCCCTAGCTCCCCCGTAGTTCGCACCCTGATAAAAGGTCATGGTAATATAAGAATATCCTGTACGTTTCAGAACTAAAAACCACCTTGTTAGTAAAAGAAAAGCTTTTATAGACACCAGGCCCAGAAAACGAGACTCTCAAATAAATGACGTATCAGAAGGGTGAAACGCCGCCTCTATACGCCCCTTCTGTAGCCCCGTTCATCTACTAGTGCAGCTAAACTGATCATTTTTCCGAGCAATAAACACACTGAAGATCGCAAGATAATCATTTGTAAACAAGACTCAGGTCGACACTGGATTTGCAGACATATTGAGATTAAAGCACAATGCTGTGCCTTCTATAGTTTAGTTTAGTTTATTGATTTATAAAGCATGTTTTAAAACAACAGAGGTTGTAACCAAAGTGCTGTACAAGAAAAGTGAAAACTGTACAAGAAAAATGAAAACAAATGATATTACCGATCGATATATACCAATTGATTACTATACTGGATACGACAGGAATGGTGCAACACACTTATGTGAGTAACACATGTTTTTTTATATGCGACAGTATTGAATTGCTACAGATTGTATTGATTATGTGTACATGAAGTGTCTAACTGAGCATACCAGCACACTGTCAAAGACTGAGATCCCTTATTTGTTGGTTGCGATTCGGCATCAGACTCCCAGGGCTCACAAAGCCCAATGTCCCGGGTGATGTGTTTCCCAGGCAGGCTACCAAAACGTAAGCACGTCTGCATTCCGGTGAATCTTGAAATAAGATTAATTTATTGATCTCTGTTGTGTTTGAAAAGCGTGCTCTGAGTGTGTGGTTTGCGCTTATATCCACTGATGAGGCGGGCCAAATAATAAACAGAAATCAATCAATCACGGGTGGATGAGAAATAAATAGTGTTTATTTGATAACACTATCAAAGTTTTGAGACTTTTTGAGACATTCAGAGAATTATTCCAGCCGCTTTTAAAACAATCCCTCCCTCATGTGAACTGACAGGGGCTGAAGCTCATTAAATATGCAAATGTTATCCAATCCTAGCCGTGGGCGTTTACTTCCAAGTCTCCAGTGCGTCACGCCCATCAAAACCCAGCGTTTTGGAGAGAGCCTCAAAACCAGTGTAGAAAATAGCCTATTACTTATTAGTTATGATGTTTTTGAATGTAAAAACATGCAAACCTCATAAGTTGACCTTGAACAACAGTATACATTTTTTTAAGTAAGTTCATGACACCTTTAAACATTTCATTAGGCACTTTATTTTCGTTTTTAGAACATTTTCTTATTTTTTATTGGAAGTAAATGCCTTTCCGAAGTGATACGATGGAAAAAAGGAGAAGAGTGAGTTCGGATTTGAGCCTTATGCTCCACTGACTGCGCCCCTGAAGACACTGAAATGAGCGCGTCTTTTTTTTAAATCTTGTTTGACCCAAACAGGCATTGTTAGGTGAAGCTATAGTGCAAATAGCACTTGCCAACAAGGCATGCTATTTGCACTTGGTGCAAATTGAAATGAATTTACCATGTTAGAGACAAACAGCGTATTGAAAGGGAGATAGCCTCTGTCTTTCTGCTGTAATCATTGCTGACATAAAATGGTCAGTGTTGGTGTTGCTGAATTTGATCATTATCTTTCAGCAGAAGTCAGATGAGATGCATGTCAGGCTGTGATGGGGGAGGCTTCCATCTATTTCAGATATAGTGCCTCCAGCTCCAACCACAGAGATCATGTGACACGTGCCCGACGCATTCTTTCTAACATTAGATACTGTACCTACTGTATAGATACATACATACTCAGGGGCGGATTAAGGGTCCCCTAGGCTGCTCTTTGTGTGTGGCCCCCCTTAATCATTATGATTTACAGGAAAAATTTATTTAGTGCCATACATGGTCCACACACATATGGTGAACTGGCACAGTGGTTAAATTGTGATTTATAATGTGGGGGGGGGGGGGGGGGGGGGGCTCTCCCTAGGGGGGGTCCGGGGGTATGCTCCCCTGTGAATTTTTTGGGGTAAAATAAATCATTAAATGGCACTTTCTAGAAAGTTTTCTGCAAAGAAATGGTAAAAAAAAGAGTCTTAAATGATATGTGAAAAACTGAAACATGAGGCACGCACAATAACGCGCAAGGTCTCTCGCTCCCCCTCCCTCTTTGCCGTGCGCGCCACACACGATTTGAGTATCCTGTCTCGTATTCGCGCATGAACGCATCGCTCACTCTAGATTCCGGCAGATTTTATCCAATTTTGCGGCCTTCAGGGAGCCGCACGCTATCAACATGCGGGAGACTCACAGAACTTCCGAAAGACTTGGGATGTCTGCAGTAGGCAACTGACTGCAGGCACATCAGGACACAAACGAGCAGGCTTATGTACCTGAGAGCCCCGGCCCAATTGAACCACTAAACTGGCATACACACACATATTGAGAAGCCTAATATTACCATGTTTAAAATGATCTCGCGGCCTGCCGTTTCCTCACGTGTATATCTGTGATTATCTCACAGAAGGGATTTACTGTGCACGCAAGCATCATTTGTGCGCTCATTTATTAATGGCATTTAAAAACGGCATATTCAATATTATCCAGAATGCGTGTAGTGATTCCGTTTTCTGTGCTCCACTATCATACTTTCCTTAGCAATAGTGATTTAAATGAAAACCAGCAGCTGATTGGACAGATGCACAGACCCAAGTCACATATATTCAATCCTGCTTTTTATGTTTCATAAGGGCCAATGAGGGTCTTTTTTTTTTGTTTGCGCTGAAGTAAATAAATAGTAAAAAAAAAAAAAGGCTGGCCAATCCGGGGGCCCCTCTACACGTGGGGCCCCTAGGCTGCAGCCTAGGCAAGCCTGTGCGTTAAAGGTAGAGTAAGTGCTTTCTGGTAACCGTTGTTGATATTTCAAATCACCAAAACAAACACGCCCCACGGGTCTCGCCCCTATTTTGATAGCTCCGCCCCACACATACGTAACCCAGACAACGACTATGGCAGAATCTGTGTGTATCTAATCCAGGTCGAAAATTCAATTAAAAAGTCAACCCTTCCATCACAAAACACAAACCGTTCTCATGAACAAGTCGATAACGTTAGAATACAAGCCCAAAAGTCCAGCTAACAACATATTATAATTATGACCGGATGGGTTATATAGATGAAAAGAGGAAACAAACATATATTAGGAGCATAGTATCTTACCTGTCGAACACATTTTGTGAGCTGACGCTTGAAACCTTGAAACACTGAGGAGATTTAGATGCTCCGTACGGTGTGGAAATGAACGGGTCTTTATCATCGCTGAAGTGAGACACAATACGATCGCAAACGGACAAACAAGCGAACGTGACACACGAGCAGCAGCATATATTAGTTCTTTCTTGGCTAATGTCCGTCCTGTGTGACTCGTGTTTTGAATAATGACGCGCACTGAGCCTCTCTTCGCACCATCAATAGTAGACACGCCCCTTACCTGCTGATTGGCTACAAGTTTGTTATTCCACTCGGCCCGAGTCCTTTTTTTTAAAACGGTTTTAAAATAACACTTACCCCACCTTTAATCCGCGCCTGTACTGTATTTCAGCACGACAAATTGCATCATGCACCCGTAATCCATTTAACCAGCCACTAAATGTGCTGAGATAGCACTGCGTCGTGAATATTCAAATGAAGTCATTGTCATTTTCTCAGCACAAACACGCCTTCTTTCTATGCAAATTAAGCTCGTTATAGATGTGCATTACGAAGAAACACTCAGCACTATTTGCCCACTGCAATTACCATCCAACTATTTGCGCCCACAGGCAGCAAATAGAGTTTTATTTAAGAGTTGTTTATTTACATTTTCTATCGACTTTAAGCCGCTTCAGGAGCCTGGACCAGAGTGATTTTGTACACATCCAGTAAAGTATGCCGGATCACGGTAGCCGCTGCATTCTTCACAACCCTGTCAATTAAAGAGGGAAATATAAAGGATGATATAAACCTCTGTAGCTCTCATCCAAAACATAGATCAATAACACCATCCAGCTGTGTTATGGTGCCTTAGTGAATCAGATTGATGTTTTTTTTTTTTTTTTTTTCAGCAGACCCCTGACCGTGAATGGACACCAGCCAACCTCTTAAACTTACACATTCCAGCACAATATGGGTTCTAAAGTTTAAAAAATGCTGAAAAGAAATTGAACGCGTAAGGCTGTGGGGTTAAAATTGATTATTATTATTTTTTTTCCCCATTACATTGCTTTCATTTCAGCTGCTCTTTCCGTGAGGTGAAAGTGGACAGATTTTTCAAAAAAATAAAAAATAAAAAGACAAAAGTACCATAAAAGTGGTTTATTTTTCTTCATCCATCTAGTAGTTTTATGTGAGGCACAGGCATAAATGTTCCTTGAAAACCTTCCTCTCTCCTAAAGCACTTAAATTCCAGTCAATAGATCTTAACATTATCTATATCAGTTCTTGAAGTGGGAAAAATAAAGTGCTGGCACTCACCAAAGGGGGTGGGGCTTTATTGGGGATGATGGGGTCCATATTTTAAAGCTCTGTCCAACTTGTAATTAAAGCCTTAAAACTAGTGCTGGGCAATGATTAAAATGTTTAATCATGATTAATCGCTTTATGCGCAAAATTGAATAATACAAAAGTGCTGCTAAATGAACAAAAGTGCAATAACATATGGTTTGCAAACACTTTAAGCAAATAAGGTGCTTTTTACAGCAGTAAAAAGTTAGTAACAGTTACACTATTTCTTGTAAATATCAACTTTTCTCGCATTTCTGGTTATTTTTATATTTTATTTGTCCCAGACAAAGAATGTCAAGCCCTTGGCTTAGGCTATAGCACTGTATTCTCCTGTGACCAATGGTTTGTCTGTATGTGTGTTCAGAGGCAGTGAGCAACGGCCTTTCAATATAATAATAAATAACTGCGTTAATGCGCGATAAAATAATTGTCAGTGTTAATTAATTAATGCGTTAACGCGATAATAATGCGTTTGTAGCTGCAGCTGTGGTAACTAGAGCAGATCTGGCAACCCGGATGCCGAAACACTACTGACTTTATGATTGGTCGATAGGTGGAGGGCGGAGCTTCAGGCCAAAACACAACATGACAACATCAACATCAGTTGAGGGCTGCAGCAAAAACTTTTAAATGACAATATCTTGGTCGGATTACTGCTGTCAGGGATATAAGTATTTGAAATGAATGATTCCATATTGTTCCTTTTCACTTTTGTACCTTAGGGTAATGCCCCAGTGACAGCACTGTACTTTTTTCTCTAAGAAGATTGTTTCCGCCACAGAATAAAACAAGTTTTTCCTCTCACAATTGCAAGTTATAAAGTCAGAATTTATAACCCGCAATTGCGAGTTTATATCATTCAATTCTAATGGGAAAAAGTCAGTCTTTTCCCCCCACAGAACTGGACTGTGACACAGAACTGGACACAGAACTCACATGTGCAAGTTTATATATCACAATTCTGATGAAAGAAAATGTGATATCAAATGATCTTTTAAATCATTTCATTCCGTGATGGAAACAAGTTTCCATACTTCCCAGATTGCAGCAACTTCCATTTTTATTTCAGATATTTTTCACCAATTTCACAGGAAGTGACGATTTTGTACTCTTCATTTCATTACAGTTTTCTTCATTGCTGCTTTATGCAAATGCTTTGTGACATTATAATTTTGACTTAAACCCTGAGCTTTGGATGGAAACAAAGCTAATGATGCGTAACTCCCTGACAGTATAAACTTTCAGCACTGTATCCACACTGAGATGTTCCACCACGTCACAGATATTTAATTGCTGTGAGCCTCGGGCACGGTCTTGTATGAGGATATCATTGGTGACATTTATTTAGACAGGCTCAGGGCGTAATGCCGTCAAATTACGAAGCAACACTTACTAAATAATTCGAAATTTGTCACGGGCTGCACACATGAAGGAAACATCTTCGTCCACATTTCCGTACGGTGATGACTAGAGACACATTGAGTGATTTACAGGAATCCCTCTTCCGTTTACTGGGAAAGATCTTTCTATGGTATTGATGGATGGCACAGTATACGCTATTGGTTACAGGGGTCAGCTACAGCAGCCAATAAATTTGAAGAGCACTTAAATGGAGTGCAGGGACGGCCAGTAAAACACACCCACATCTGCTCCCCACATCAGTCATTTTTATACCCCGGTGTTGGTGCTGTTTAACCTTTCTGAATTAATCCTGCTTTTCTTTTATCTGTGATATTATCATTTCAGCCACTTAAGTGAAAGCTAAATCGAAGATCAACCAAAGATACAGAATCTCTAGACCGATGGGAGAAATCTGATATACATCTTCATGCTCTTGTAGAAAACACTACAATTATTTCTCAATTTCTTCAGAGCCAGGTCTGAATAATGAACACTTCATTGATGGTATTATATAATAACACTATACCGCTGAGTAATTCATGGTATTTACACAGTACTCGAATGCACTTCCAAGAATATAGTGAGATTACTATGGTAAGGTCCATACTTAAACATAGAAACTTGATACTAATAAAAAATGTTTCTGAAGACTGGTTGCTTTCTTTATTTCAATTCACCTGAACTGAATAACGGTGAATACTGACATCTAACAGTTACCGAAATGACACTCAAACTGAACCTAAACCACACTTACAGCTTACCTTATCTAGCTCCAGATTGTGTCACATATATATTTTGTTCTTAATTATGAACAAATCTTTTGCTCAAACCACTGACAGTCAGTCTCAGAGGTTCATTAGCTTTAAATTCAACCGTGCTGCAATGACGGGCCTGTGGGTGGATTGCTCATTGATTTTAATAGCCGTAAGTGATCCACAGACACGTTCCCATTTAATGAAACAATATAGTTGCATGTGGGAGGCTTGTACTCCCTGCTTGTTGCTCTCTCTCTTAACAAGTTTTAATATGCATTTCTTTATGAATACCAACTGTTGCCGCTCATCCCTGAGGCCGTTTATGGTCTAATTATGAAGCTGTCCGTTGACATGTCTGGAACTGATTTTGTAAAGTTATATCACAATAGCTGGCTTACAGAAAGGAGTATATAAACCCTTGCTTGAAGTGCACTTCGGTGTGTATCTTATTATGGCACGGTTGATGTAGATTTATTATAATAAGCAGATACAGAATAAAGTAAATAGACACAAATAGCGCTCTACAAAGTAGATTCTACTTACAGTTGATGCCAATAGTTTCAATCAGCCCATTAGGAACAAAGCGGGACATCTTTCTGGAATCAGCTTGACATTCTAATAAGCATAAAAACCAATAATCAATATGCAAATAGATTTATGAATAAAGATAAGTTGCAATTCAATGTGCAAATACTGATGACATCATCCCTGTTGAATCCTCACACATTTTGAATGATTTTCAAACTTTGGTCTTTATAATATATTTAATATATTGTAATATTTAATTGATTTCCTATTTCAAATTTTGAAGATACATACACATACACTGCCGTTTAAAAGTTTTTTTATCGGTTTGCTTTTTAATGGTTTAAGAAAGAGAATCTTATGCTAACCAAGGCTGCATTTACAGTATTAAAAAAAACTGTAATATTGTGAAATATAATCAAAATGCTTTTTATTCCTGTGATGGCAAATGTGTATGTCTTAGGTGTCACATAATCCTTCAGAAATCGTTCTAATGCTGATTTGCTTCTCAAGAAACATTTATGATTATTATCAGTGTTGAAAACAGTTGTGTAAAACATTGGATTCTTTGATAAATAGAAAATTCAAAAGAACAGTATTTATCTGAAATAGAGAGATTTTGCATCATTATACTAGCGTTCAAATGTTTTGGATTAATCAGTAAGAAAAAAAAAACATTTATTCAGCAAGGATGCATTAAATTGATTAAAAGTGACAGTTATAATGTTACAAATGATTTTATTTTAAACATAGATATAGATTTATATAAGGACTATCAAAAAAAAAATCAGTCTAATGCATTAAAAATATTAAACACAATTTTAGCATCCGTGTTTTTTCTGACATCCTTTGGCTATGATTTATCATGATTAATATCATGATTAATTCAACTGCTATTAAACGATTAAAACATGACAAGGTGCAAAAAAGAGAGAACTTAAATCTGTACTGTTCCACTGTCTGTGTGACACACACATGCACAAAAAACATGTTCTCTTTTGATCGGACAAAAACGCACAAAAGTATGCCAAAATGCCCAAAATTAAAACGTTCACGTTTGGTGTGTTTAAAGGGTTACTTCAACGATTAGCATATGGCTTTGTATCAGTAGAAACCCTGGAGTATATTCAAATGATTGTCCGTAACAGCATTGTCTTTCATCCCCATGAGACAAAAATACATTTTCTGTCTTTTCTCAGTCTAGAAAGCACCAAATTAAAAAATACGTTCACATTTCTACTCCATTAATGACCCAGTTTAAATACAGATTACACACGGGTGGGTGGGTGTAAAATGTGTCATATAACCATTTTAAAAAAGTTTCATAAAGTTCTAATAAAATCTTTGCGCTTGATGTTTACACCAGACCTTTATACAAGGACTTTCACTGCAAATATCTGCTTTAGATTATTCAGACAAAGCCATCAACAGCTGTTAGACCTCACAGACCTTTTGTCACGACACACCCAGAACCTCTGAGTAGTAGTAATGGTCAAAAATGCTTCTGTGTTGAATCCTCCCACATTTAAAACTCTTCGCCTCTCTTCTAAATGTCAGAGATAACTTATGGAACAGCTGTGGCGGTGTTTATTCACTTGCGACTCAAGCCTTTAAAGCTGTGAGAGAAGAACAACACTCGCAGGTACTTAGCGTCGTTTGAGTCACATCAGCAGCCGAAACAGATGCTGGGTAAATGAAGATAAAACCAGACACAGCTGAGAACGGGGTTTGTAATGGGTGATCAACGGCTGGATTTGCACAAGGTACTGCTCTGAGACCCACAGTCAGCTCAGTAATTGGTGCAGAACAAATACCTTTTGCAAGCGCACCCAGCTAATTGAATGGAAGCGGGGAACATATGGTACCTGATAGTGCTGTACTGTGTGAAGTACCGTTTTGATGATGCATGCCACTTCATCGCACAATAATTTGGCTAACAGAAGATTCCCTAGATAAACACCTGTGAGGTTTTGTGTTTTCATTTTGAGATTTTTGACATTTTCAAAACAGTTTTTCCTCTATGTACTTGTTTTTACCAATCCCATTAAAAGCATCCGATTAAAGCAGTGCTTTCTTATAGAAATGTAACATCTAGGCACCCTAAGAGCTCTTTTTTCACATTTACTGCTTTCATAAATATGCTAAAGAGACTCAAGGATGTTATTTTATTAGTATTGCTTTTTTCACATTTCATGGTATTTCAAAATTAATTAAATAAATTAAAATCTTAAAGGGTTAGTGCACCCAAAAGTTTAAATTCTGTCATTAATTACTCACGCTCATGTTGTTCCAAACCTGTAAGATTTTCCTTCATCTTTGGAAGATCTTTTTGATGAAATCTGAGAGCTCTCTTTCTATCCCTCTGTTGACAGCTATGCAACTAACACAAAAAGTTCATAAAGAGATTGTAAAACTAAGAATGGTGTACTACAAATTTTCTGAAGAGAATTGATTGCTTTATATGATGAACAGTTTTAATTTAGGCTTTTATTCACATAAACTGGACCGAACCTGCTTGGCATATGAGAACAAACCTCATTGGTTCTCGCTAAAGCTCAAAACGAGCTGCATTACAAAACAATGAACCTCATTGGTCCTTGTGGAAGCTCAAATGAGCTGCATAACACAAGAATGAATCTCATTGGTTCTTGCGGAAGCTTAAACGTGCTGCATAACCCAACAATGAACCCCATTGGTCCTTGCGGAAGCTTAAACGTGCTGCATAACCCAACAATGAACCCCATTGGTCCTTGCGGAAGCTTAAACGTGCTGCGTAACACAAGAATGAACCCCATTGGTTCTTGCTGAAGCTCAAATGTGCAGCGTAACTTGAGAATGAACCTCATTGGTTCTTGTGGAAGCTGAAACGTGCTGCATAACAACAATGAACCCCACTGGTTCTTGCTGAAGCTTAAACGTGCTTTGTAACACAACAATGAACCTCATTGGTCCTTGCGGAAGCTTAAACGTGCTGCATAACACAACTATGAACCTCATTGGTTCTTGCTGAAGCTGAAACATGCTGCGTAACACAACAATGAACCTCATTGGTCCTTGCGGAAGCTTAAACGTGCTGCATAACACAACAATGAAGCTCATTGGTTCTTGCTGAAGCTCAAACGTGCTGTGTAACACGAGAATGGGCATCATTGGTTCTTACGGAAGCTCCATGTTCTGTGTAACATGATGAACCTCATTGGCTCTTGTGGAAGCTCAAACGTGCTTCCTCATTGGTTCTCACGCGTCAAGTGAACATGCTTGAGCTGAACTGATCTCTTTATGAATTTTTTGAAGTGTCAAAGTGTTAGTCGCCAGGCTGACAATGGGGGGAAAAGCTCACAGATTTCATTTGTGAAACGAAGACATATAGGTTTGGAACAATATGAGGCAATGTAAGTAATTAATGACATGAGTTTTCATTTTTGGGTGAACTAAAATATATTTTATATTTTACTAATATAAAAAAATGACGTCTGTCTCACAAATCTTTCATATTTCTTCAGAAGACTTAACGAATGAGGCATATGGAGTACTTTTACAATTCTTCATTGGTGTTTTTTTTTTTTTTGCGATCTTGGAGTTTACCAGCCATTTTGGAGTTTAATTATATTGAAAAAAGCCAGAATATTCTTTACACTCTCAGAAAAAATGGTACAAGTGCTGTCACTGGGGTGGTACCCTAAGGTACAAAAGTGAAAATGTACATCTTTGTACTTTACTAACCCCTAAATGGTACATATTAGTACCTTAAAAGGTACATATCAGTACTTAAAGAGTGTATATTAGTACCTTAAACGTTCATATTAGTACCTTTTTGGTTTTGTACCTTAGGGTATCGCCCTAGTGACAGAAATGTAAAAAAAATTCTGACAGTGTACCCTTGTGGGCAGTGCTCTGACATATCACACAAAAGTGTATTTGGGTCCTGTCTTGATGTCATTTCCCAATTCTGTTCCCCCTCCTTTATCACTTTATCTGTTCTGCCAGGATCATTATCATCAAAGATGATTGACAATTAGCAGCATACAGTTTGGATTGGCGGTATGGTTCTGTTCTGGGCAAGAACTCCCTGTGCATCCATGCAGCATAGCAGGGAGCGCAACGATAACCCTCTTAAGGTAATCCGCACAAAACCAACATAATGTATCGCAGATATCAATAATGTTCCTAATGTGACAACATAAATCAAGATAACTGACAGTCTGATTTGAAGAGGAATATCATAAGTCCAAGGCCAAAAAATATGCAGTGGCCAAGGACCGTTCCCACCATTGTATTTCTTCATTGTATTTCCATTGTTCAATGGTTGAGACCTTTAGAGGGACAGATGGAATACAGATGATCTTGAGTAAAGGTAAAGCCTGACTGCCAAAGATATAGTCCATGATTCTCGCTGCTTTAATTGGTGGCAGGATTAAGTCATGTAGCTTTTAGAAAAGGTCAGCGCTCCCGAACAGGCAGTGGATGGGAGAGTTGAATGAACCCTTGACCTGCACAAACGAAATCACATCAGACCCTGAGCTGAGAGACATGACCTTTAACTCAGTTACATACGGCGAGAGTGGAAACATGACGTCTGATGCGCTGTCACAACAAACTCCTTAACTTGAGCTGACCTCAGTAAAGTTTGTGTGCAGGCTGGAAGTAGCTATTGAATTCATGAATGTATTCCCAGGATGGCAAGGAATGAGCAGTTGATGCTTTATTCTTCTGGATAAAACTAAGAGTGGAAGAGAACGAGAGTTTTCTGCCTCTGGTGTAATCAGAAAAGATTTACATCAAGTTACCGATCTGAAGTCCACTGAAGGAAGGCCTGTTCGCTCTGGGAGTTTCTCCCTTGAGTTTTATTCCTT
The DNA here is from genome assembly GCF_024679245.1 of Pseudorasbora parva. NCBI lineage: Eukaryota > Metazoa > Chordata > Actinopteri > Cypriniformes > Gobionidae > Pseudorasbora > Pseudorasbora parva. The sequence continues at coordinate 37,312,876 of NC_090186.1, read as the reverse complement.
ATGCGGAAAGTATCTCACCAAAAGCGAGCTGATGCCAATATGGCAACACACACACCTCATGTGGAAGAGAAAGCCAAGATTCATCTAAAATAAAAAGAAAATGGCAACAAGTAAGCATGCATGATTAAACAAAAATGTTTCTTGATTTTATACGCACCTAAATGTTCCCTAGCAGAGAGAAAGACCCTCTTTATGGCTAATTTATTTTTCAAATCAACCCCTCATGGGACATTTAACAATAGACATTTGCACTCTTTGTATAATGCAATTGAATTATCGTTAAAGCCAAACAAGTGAACAAGCACCCGCAAGCTTAACACTGTCATTCATGCAGTTAAAAAAAACATCAAATCTTTATCATTGATACAAATTGCAGAACCTAATAATTATACAAAGGCCTGTTATGTAGTTTTTATGGTAATGTGCTAAATAGTAGGGGTGCAATTATACGCTCACAATTTTAAACATATCATGATACTGACCTCGAAATCCAATATTATTGCGATACTACAGGGCATTCGGTAAAAGGTTTACCAAAAAAATGCTGTTAAGTATAATGCTAAATGTGCTATTACATTGAGGGTGGAAATTAATAGGCTTGGACTTTTTACTGGTAAGACATTTGGCATTATCAGGACCCACAAATATTATTATTTATATTAGAATTATACATTATTTAATATTAATAATAATTCACAAATAATTTACATGCAAGGAGGGGGATCTCCTCAACCACCACCACTGTACAGCATCCACGGAAGCCATAAGAAACCATACTCTGCCCCGTACAGTTTCTTAGTGGTTTCTAAGAAACCACTCCAAAGTATATTTTAGAATGAGCTCATCCTAAAAATGGCTTAATTTTTTATAGAGAAGAAGAAAGTCAAGTTATGTTGTTTCTGCACCATTTGAGCTGATCACATCCTAAGCAAATGGTCATCAGTTGGTAGAATTGGAATGGGTGTGGGACAGCAAGAACCATCTTAGACAATGGGGTGTCACAAATTTATGAACATACAGACGGTTTGAGATTTGGATGTTCTGGGTTTATTCTGATGCCGGTGAACCCGGTGAGTGCTACATGTGTGTTTTAAATAATTCTTGTTAAATACATTGCTTAACACGGTTCTCAAGGAATATTTTATAGAATATTGAATATAGAACATTATTGACCATATGAGTGGGCTATCTCCAAGTTTAAAAATTATCCAAAAATGCCAAGGAACAAAAATGCAACAAATTAATTATGTGCTTCAGGCAGTTTTTGCTTCATACAAAGTAGCTAGGAGGAAAGTAGGTTACAGTTAGAGGCTGAAAATGAGCGACTGAGCGACAGAGTAGTTTCTACAAAAAAAATGACCTGGTTAGTGAAACAATATGGAAAGAAGAAAAGGTCCTAAACATGCTAAATGAGATTGCATGGCTTAGAACTAACAATAACATGCTTAAATCATCTGCGGAAACATTGCCCAACAATTTGGAGGAAGCAAAGATGGCTTGTCAGTTTATGATCAAGAACATATGGCACAACAAAAAACACAAAAAAAACCTACCAGTAATACATTGTTAGGTGCCACGTTGTGTAGCCCAGTTCCAGAAATGCCAAATTTGCAAGAAGATAGCACTGAGGGTTGAAAAAAAGATTCTAAGTCATCCAGTAGCCAATACTGACTGTAGAGTTCGATTTCCCATGGCACCAGTCCATACTACCACGACTTTGTGTCCTAATGAAGGAAGAGAAGAACTAATAGCCTGTTCCATAGTCAGAGGATTTAATCCAACTGAACGACAAGCTGTGATCAAGAACATTGGGAAATGTCATCCTGCCAAACAAGATCCATTAGATTTTCTGAAAAACTTGGAGGAATGGTCTGAGGTTTACAAGTTTACAGATGGTGATGCGTATGTTTTATTAAAAGGGGTGGTCGCATGCGATTTCACCAACTTTAGTTAGTGTGTAATGTTGCTGCTTGAGCATAAACAGTCTCTGCAAAGTTACAGCTCTGAAAGTTCAATGCAAACAGATATATTGTCTTTTAAAGTTATGGCAGTTTATTGCCTACAAAAATGGCCGGTTTGGACTTCAACAAGCTTGTTTTCCTGTTGGTGACATCACAAACCCTTGCTATTAACATAAACACTGCCCCCGCGAACACGCAACAAAGTTGGCAAGGCCACGTCGCAGTCATTACGGAAGAGAGAGAGAGATGTTGCAGTAGGCTAGAGTGTTGCAGACATGCCAACGAAACCCCAAGTGCACGACTTCTGTGTTTGGCTTTCTGGACTTCAGGCGCAATGGTTACAATTTGTGTTTAATTCAGCTCTTGCTGATTACAATGCAAATTTAGCCATCTTGCTGCACATTTCACAGAAGACAGCTTCAAGAATCTTCACGATTTCAATACTGGATTTGCTCAAAGGCTCATACTAAAAGATGAAGCAGTTCCCACATTAAAGGCAAGCTGCTGTTTATGGGCCTAAACCTGTAAGTACATGTCTTTTAAATGTGTAGTTTCTGTGTGTGTTTTTGGCTGCATCAAGACCAACACGGTTTGGCTACGCTAGGCAGTTAACTAAATTGTTTCATTCAAAACACCAACAAATGTATATGTAATCACACCTGCGAACTTCAGCCCCGCTATCTGGGTCTAATTCGGGCTCAAATTGGTATAGCAAAATTGCTGCCATTATTTACACTGCAGACTTCTGCCCATAATGGTAAGGGCCGTGGCGTTTCCGGCAATCCGTGCTTGGCACTTCAGCCAATAAAAATACATGAAACTACATTTGGCCATCTAACCAATCTAAGACCATTGCGTTTTTCAGAGGGATGGGCTTCATAGAAGCAGGAAGCAAACGAGCCGTTCAAAGGACAGTGGAGACAGCGGTGTGGAATAAAGGTCAAATATAAAAAAATATGGCGCTTTAAAAAAAGATGTATCAAGACATGTTACACTGCGGCCCATAAACACAACCATAGAAAAACACCACAGAACCACCCCTTTAGGAATGTGCCTGTCTGACATTTTGTCTGGAGCATTAGCTAAAAAAGTAAAGGATAGAACGACAAATAAGTCAGAAAAAGGTCAATAATGCCAGTGCAAATATTCAAATGAAATCTGCCAATTCTAGACATCCAGTTGCTGCCTTTGGCGAGAGCGAATTTTCTGCATTATCTAATGGTTTCCATCATGGAGCAAGAAGATTTTCTAGAGTAATTTCAGAAGGTGTTATTCTTTGCAATGCATGTGGAACAGCTGGTAACACTGCTAGACATTGTCAAGACAATGAGAGACCTCTTCAAAGCTTTTTCTGCTATGCATGTGGAAAGGATGGGCACATTGCAAGGCATTGTTTGGAGAAAAGAGGTGAAGATCAGGAAGTTGTTTGTCTCGCATTTGGAAAGATATACACAAGGCGAGACAGTGTCACTTTTCACACAAAAGAAAGATGGGCTATTGTGATTTGCATAAGAAAATGGGCAATTTAAAAAACCCAGTTGGCATAGTTGAAAGGAAATAAAGAAGCCATTTACACCTTGCCAGACATTTCACTGCACGAGCAACATGACTGCAGCAGATGCTGCTGCGAATAGTAGTGAATATTAGAACAAATATTTTACTATCAAAAGGGGGGTGCCTTATATTTTCTGATTTTTTTTTTATTGGCATTGATTTGTAAATGTAATTTATAAGAAATGTTGAAACGGAATTAATTTCAAAACAAATTTAAGACATTTCTGATGTTTGTGATTAAATGTTCTGTGACATTGATGATTTAAATGTGAAAAGATTCTTTTGAGGGAAAGGGGGGCAACCTCTACTTTTTTATTCTTGTTTCAGATAAAAGTATCGAGATGTTTGTCTGAAATGCGTAACCTCTTAGAGAAAGACGATCTGGTCATTTAAAAGAAAAGAATAGTAACCAGTGGAGCCAGGGGATCAAAGAGTACTTCTTACAAATAGTAACTGAGTTAGTAAATGAGTTAAATCATTATAAAAGTAACTAATTACCTGGTAAAGTAACTACTGAGTTACTATTTTTTTTTTTTTTTTTTTTACTTGGATGCGCCCGATATTAGATATGTCAAATTAATGAATTGGACACTAAATAGAATAAATTATTATTATAAAACATTGTACATTAATGTACACTATTGTAATGTTGCTGTGGGACAAAGTGAGAGACACCTATCAGATCCCATACATTATTGATTATTAGGAACACCTGTCCAATTTTTCATTAATAGATTAGATTGGATCACAACCACATCACATTGCATTTGCTTCAATGCATTTAGGGGTGTAGTCCTGGTTCTCCTGACCACTATATTTTAATATTAAGAAAGATTTAGGAGATTTTTTTTACATTCTAAACAGTGCCACATTCTAACAAAGAAGTCAGATATCAAAGTAAGCAGTTATTGCTTGAAAGGAGATATACTGTCATTTACATCATAAAGGAAGAGAAGGTCATCAATAATTATATTATCTATCAACAAAGAACTTTTCCAGCAACTTCCTGTCAATGTTCCTTGTCTGTATTTGACTTGAAGTTTGTTTCACCCTGAGCAAGCTCCAAAGAGCAGTTTCATCTGTCACAGGAACCTGTGAGTCGCTTATTCCCTCCGACACCCTGACAGGATGAACAGTATAATGACAGTCTAGAAACTGAGGAAGAGTACAGGGTTTTTGTGGGAAGGCAGACCATCCTCTGGGAATAAAAAAGAAGGGATCTCTTATTTTCAGCCTATATTTTGAGGATTGATAACTGTTACCACTACAATAATAACACAGTATTTTTACTGAGCAGTGGAGAATGTAGACTGCATTTCTTTCTTTTTTTGTTCGCCATGATAATTGTTGCCAAAACTGCTTATCTTGAACTTGCAGAGATTACTGCTACTGCAAAATACACTTTCCTTTTTTGAAATGTTCTTATCATTAAAAGCACAACATAGTCAGGATGCTTTTAGTATTTTTTTTCTTTTTTGAGGGGAAAAATGTTTACTCAGAGCCTGTACAGACCCAAGGCCCTTTCTAAAGGCACTCCAAAACAAAATCAGCATGCAACACATTTAGGCCAAATCTTTTCCTACCATTGGCGGAATTATCCAGCAATCCACGCTATTATGCATCTTCTCAAAGAGTACAGAATATCTGGATCCGAAAATAAGCAATGAAGAAGCAGAAACAAGCGATAGAAGCTTACGCATATGTAAGCTAATGTGATCATCAAATATTGAACAACATTAAATCAAAACTGACCTGGCTTAAAGCTACAGCATGCAATGTTAAATCCATGAAGAGATATGTGATGTGATGCTGATAGACTCAATCTACTCTATGTTGATTTACACTTATTAGCTGATATTTCTGTTTACGTTCAAGATGGACACATTTCTACCGTAGCTCTGAGAAAATGTAGCAATCAGGTGTTTTCAAGCTCATTTGAAATTGGCAGCATTGGGGGTAACATTAGCATGCAGAACCTAGTCAGATTGCTTTTTGATGTAAGGAGTAAAGTATCATGCATCATGTAATCAGATTACTTGTTTGATGTTACAAGTAAAGTAATGCATCACAAGTGACATGCATTATGTAATCAGATTACATTTTGGTGTTATGAGTAAAGTAATGATTACAAGTACTGTGCATTATGTAATCAGATTACTTTTGGATGTAACAAGTAATGCATTATAAGCAACATGCACTACGTGATCAGGTTACTTTTTGATGTAACAAGTAAAGTAATGCATTATAAGCAACATGAACTACGTAATCAGATTACTTTTTTGATACTAATTCAAATTAGATTCTTAAAGCACAAATACATTTATTTACATACAGTTCCTTTAACGGATATGACTCATTAGATAATGCTTGTTGCTACACTGTTTTTTTGTTGTTGTTTTTATTTTACCTGCAAGAGTCTCCTAGGATAGAAGGAAAGGATGTATTTTTCGGAGCATCTTGGCATTTCTGACTGGCCATTGGCCATCTTTTGTTGGAGAAAAAAAGACAAAAACAAACGACATACAATGGGATGATACTTTATTAAAATATCAGCATTATGTGTTACCTTGAAAAATGTTTTGCCTAAATAATTGGTCACTTTTGAATTGTTGTCAATGGAGATTGACACTTTTTGAGTGCAGATGGTGTAGTTATGAAATCACATTGAGGTCACATGACCAGTTAAGACTATGGCTGTGTCTGCAATTACTCCCTACCACACAGCAGGGGAAAAATATATGACAAAATAAGTGAATGTCCAAATTCACAGTACTCATAAAATAGTAGGTGAAAAATACCCAGATGACCTTCTACTTCCGGCAAGATTCTAAAGTGTGCATACAATGGACACTTCACTATCCCATGAGGCAACAGAAGAGATTTGTGAATGATCACAACTGATGCTGGTAGGTCATGTGATAAGGGCAAGATGGCGAATGTAGTACATTCAGATTACATTCATTCTACACACATTCATATTATGTAGAGCGTTTTTTTTTTTTTTTGCTGTCGCAAAGTAATTATTTATTCAAAATAAGTAACTACTCAAGAGAGTGTGATTTTGGACACAGCCTAGGTTTCATAAAACTGAAAAAAAATAAAATAAATAAACTTTAGACAAATAAATAATAGTAATTTATTGAAATATTTGATAAAAAAATACAATAAAAACTTATATTATTTCCAATTTTACAAAATGTATTAAAATTTTAAAATAACTGTTCTCAATTTGAATGTAATTTATTCATGTGAGGGCATTGCTGAATTTTCGACAGAAATATTAATAAGAAATTAGTCAATGTTGGAAATAGTTGATTCATATTTTCGTGGAAATTGTTAACGAACAGAAAGTTTAAAAGAACCACTTTATATTAGGTGGTCTTAAAGGTGCACTATGCAACTTTCCGTCCACTGGAGGGCGCCTATTCTAAACAAAGGCGTAGTTTGAGGACGCCGTAGTGTGAGCGCAGTATCTTGGGACATGTGGTCTTCACCTCTCAGCCGGTGGAAAATAGGACTTGGGCAGAAATCACATTCATGAATGCGGTTATTAACGTTATTGTAGTGTGAAGCAGAGCAGGGCAGAGTGTTGTGGAGCTGAGCACGGCCGCTGGAGCAAATTTTACACAAACACACGGCTTGTGAGTACCAGGACTTTTATTATGATGGGACGGGACACAGTTGCCAGTCGCCCACGCTTCCACTTTTTCCAGTCATGATTATAAGGTAAAGCAGCTCTTTTTTTATCATATTAGATACATTTAAGTGTGTTTAAAATGATGTTATGACGTTACTCTGTGTGTTCGCTCAGCGGCTGCTGTGACATGTTCACACTGCTAATAGTAAAGCGCTTCTGCAGAATAAAACCGAGGGTAACGCAGAAATGACGATTGACAGGTGACTCGCTCAAACGCTATGCTGAAACGTTCCGGCTCCTTGGTTAAAATAGCAATTTTCTCACAATTTACAAATAGTTGGAAACATTTGGTATATTGGAAGAACTCAACTGAACAAAATATATAGCACTGGCCTGGTGGTTTTTGGATATTTTACTGCAAAAATACTACTTAGTGCACCTTTAACTACTATGTAATATTTTAATTATTCATGCACTTATTGTGTACATGTTTTTACATTGTACCTACATTTTAGAAATGACCTGCAAGTGATTACATTTGTAATGAACTTCTGTAATTGCATTTATAATGACACAGTTTACAATTTCCTCACACCTCAAGCCTTAAACTTACCCATACCATCACACCTGTCCATAACTTTACCCGTATCCCAGCTCAATATCAATATCAGCAAACATGTTATCCAATACAATATGAACACAATAAATACATTGTTCTTGTTTGCTATGTAAGTACATAGTAGTTAAGGCCACCAAATATAAAGTGGGACCAAAGATTTATTTGAAGAAAGAAAAAAAAAAGTTTAATGTAAATATCTTAACTGTCACTTTTAATCAGTTGAATGCATCCTAGCTTAATAAAAGTATTGATTTATTTTAAAACTTCTCTTACTAACCACACACTTTTGAACATTAATGCATGTAAATGCATTCATATGGTACCAAATGCATGTTATTAAAGGCCAGGATTAAAATGCAATGCATATGGAACAGATTATTCCTGTCTCTCTTTTCACCATGATAAAGGCTGAAGACCCTGATTTGCATCAGAGGGCTTTATACTATAGTAATGCTATCGCAGTCACTGGATTGTGAAAGCATGAAGCTCATTGGCCAGTGAGGACTGGCCAGATCGCCGAGCAACACTACAGTCACTGAGCAACGAGCCTTGTAATTATCCTGACAGACAAAACGCTGTCACAATCAATTCCATTATCAGTCAGCAAGAACGCGCAGTAGAGCATTCACGCTCCACCCAGCGGAAGAGAGACCATCTTCATTAACACAAAAAAGCACACACATTCGCTAGGTGAGACACGTTTACGCAGCAAACTGAGCAGCAGCATGCCTGCGGGGTCGACGCTAGAGGTTATTAATGTCTCTGAGCATGTCTGAACTCCCAGTGCTGGCAAAAGTCAGCGCACATAGTGGGCCTCTTTAGATCATAATACAAAAAAAGCTGCAGGGCATTTCTCTTAGCCAGCCTGAATCTGCTTCAGATAATGATTTCAGGCCTCATCAAGGGTTAGAGTTTCAACCAACACGATGAAACCACGTTGAGAACATTGTGTGAGACTTGGGAGACTGCTCATTTGTTTTCAGAAAATGCTGAGCACATATAAGCATCCCTGTTAATGAAGTAATACTAGATTGAAAACAATAAATTAAAACATTAAAAATACATAAATCATATATGTGTGTGTGCGTGTGTGTGTGTGTGTGTATGTGTGTGTGTGTGTGTGTGTGTGTGTGTGTGTGTGTGTGTGTGTGTGTGTGTGTGTGTGTGTGTGTGTGTTGTGTCCTTGTTTATATTACATTGGGATAAGGATAGTAAAACCTGAGATCGTCTGTGGTTGAGAGTCCCCACATAGAAAGTGAACCAGACATGTGTGTGTGTGTGTCTCTCTCTCTCTCTCTCTCTCTCTCTCTCTCTCTCTCTCTCTCTCTCTCTCTCTCTCTCTCTCTCTCTCTCTCTCTCTGTGTGTGTGTGTGTGTGTGTGTGTGTGTGTGTGTGTGTGTGTGTGTGTGTGTGTGTGTGTGTGTGTGTGTGTGTGTGTGTGAGTGAGTGAGTGAGTGAGTGAGTGAGTGAGTGAGTGAGTGAGTGAGTGAGTGAGTGAGTGAGTGTGTGTGTGTGTGTGTGAGTGAGTGAGTGTGAGTGTGTGTGTGTGTGTGTGTGTGTGTGTGTGTGTCTGTGTGTGTGTGTGTGTATCTGAATAAGTATATTAAATAAATTATATATATATATCCTAAAATTATTGGTAAGCAATGCAATTTTACCATGGCTTAATGATGCCATGTTGCATTGTCAATATGCATTAGGTTATTGCTCTGATATTATTATATAATATTAGACAGTATTTTCAGGTTGTGTGTCCTAGTACTTGTGAGTCATTTTAAGCTGTGGAGCTTAAAGATTTACACTGGAATGTGACATTTAGACGATTTTTTGCAAGAACTAGCTAGTATGGGTAGCTATGATTAACATTCCAGCGACATGCAGAGTGCAAATTAAACAAAATAATCCAATAATGTAATAATTCCAAAGACAGACGTCCCCTGAGTGAAAACTAAGCCTAGAATAATGGACAGGCCTGTTCTAAAAATGGCTGCTGCCGTCTTTGTGTGCCTTACGACCTTATTTAAATTCTCCACAGCTTCTTTTCTGGAAAGAATGTCATGCACACACTAATTCATGCGTAAATCTGTGAGAAAATTACACAGATGTTTTTTGTTGCTATGAACACATGTTCAGCCATCTGCGGTTGTGTCTGCTTAAAGTATTACAGCGTATTCATGAATGAAATATCAACACAGTTCATATGTTGATCTCAAAATAAGCCTCTTTAGATCAAGGTTTGTCTGCCTAAAAGCAGGTTCGCACCAAGTTACACTTACAATAACTTTTTATGGTGCATATGCTTTCAATTTATACTGAGCACAAATAAATTTGGCTATATGACTGCACTGTAAAAAATAATTTAGAAAAAAAGTTACCTGGTTGCCTTAAAATTTTGAGTTAATTGAAATTAAAATTTTGAGTTAATACAATGAACATTTTTAGAGATTTGACAACCTTTATTAAAATATTATTTAAAGATTTTGTAAGCATATTGGGTAATTGTGTGTGTTTTATTTCTGATGACACAGTGAAACACGCCAAATTGTGCTATTTTCATGATTTATCACATTTTTTATGTGGTTCAGATACAATAATATTTTGAGTTTCTATTTATTAAACTTTATCTCAAAATTTTAAGGCAACCAGGTTACTTACTTTTTTAAGTTAAACTAACAAAAACCAACAATTTTTTTTACAGTGTGTACATTACTCTGGCAAGTTACTAAATAAAGAAAGAACAAATGTTACAGGCCTAACAACAGTCGAATTTTCTTGACATTTTTTTGAAAACTTCTACTTAAAGGGATAGTTCACCCTAAAATGAAAATTACCCCATGATTTACTCACCTTCAAGCCATGTATATGGCACCCTGTATATGACATTCTTCTTTCAGACAAATACAATCAGAGTTATATTAAAAACGTCCTGGCTCTTCCCAGCATTATAATGGCAGTGAATGGCAGCTGAAAAATTTGAAGCCCAAAAAAGTGCATTCATCTATTATAAAAGTTATCCACACAGCGCCGGTGGTTAATAAAGGGCGACTAGTGAATTCTTAAGTGAATAAATGGGTTTGTGAAAGAAAAATATCCATATATAAAACTTTAAATAGCTTCCGCCAGAGTTCTTTCTGTATTCAACTTACTTATGATGACGTCGGACGTAGCGTAAGATTTTTGAACTGCGAAAGGCACTACACTTTCTTCGTGAGTTGAATACAGAAGGTGGTCTGCCCGTAGCTAGATATTTTACTTATTTTAATATTTTTATTAAGTTTTAAATATGGATATTTTTCTTACACAAATTCACTTCAGAAGGCCTTTGTGAACACCCCGGAGCCATTAGGTGCACTATTTTGGGCTTCGAATTTTGGACTACCATTATAATGCTTCAATTAGCCAGGACATTTTTTAAATAGAACTCCAACTGTATTCGTCTAAAAGAAGAAGAATCTCATACACACCTAGAATGGCTTGAGGGTGAGTAAATGATGATTTTCATTTTTGGGTGAACTACCCATTTAAAGACTCAGAATTGCACAAAAAAAAAAAAAAGAATCTAATGGAATCATTCAGGGATGTGAATCATTTAATTCCTTATGATTCCCATCTCTACTCACATGTCACATTGAGTATTACTAGCTGATGTGTCTGCTTTGCATTCACAGTGTGACTGAAGAGTGAATGTAATTTCTTGGCTGGATTATGACTGACACACAGAAATGAGTGGCACACATCTTATCTTCATTTCGCTGGCGAGGGAGAGCTGCTGACACACTGGATTTTGCAAATGAGCCACTGATACATTCCTAATCGTTTTTTTTGCTTAATTCGAGTCAGGCTCGGCTGGTCGGGTGCAGCAGATAATGGTAAATTGCAGACATTCTTAATAGACTTACAGAGTTTTGATTTCAGGGAATTCAAATCCATTAACTTTAACACAGTCTTTCGCATCGGCCTCCGAAGAAAATCACGTATGAGGGTGAAGAAGGTTAAAAACTATGAGTCTAGAACCATCACAAACACCCCGAATAATTGAATTACAATTAAACATACCAATCATTGTGATTATTGTTTTTTTTTTAACGTCTAAATGAGGACTGTTGTAATTATGTCCATTTTGTGAGTCTGTTTCCTTAGGATGGTTGCAAATAGATGAATGCAAACATAATCGGTCTAATCTAATCAAAAGAATGATATATGTTGGGAGCAGCAGGGAAGATTTTATATAAGCCACAGAATTTAAATGCAAATGGGGCAAATCGGTGCAAAACAAAAAGGTGTACGAGTCAAATAATAAGGCAGTTTATTTCCTCCTGGAACTGTGCGCTGTGCTGGGCGAGAAATGAAACTATTGTTTCCTTTGTCATCGCCATCATTTCACAGGCTTCAAATTAAATCCTCCTCCCTGTTTTTCCTCTGCTGTTTAAAGAGAATAAATGGAGGGAAGTTTCTCTGAAAAATAAATGTATTCTTAATTATCCATCCTTGGAGTGTGCATGCAAATTCAGTTTGTTTTCTTTTTCTTTCTTTCTTAAAGGGGCCATGCACGTTCACAAATCCTATGCAATTTTATTGCGCAAGCAAATTATTTTAGTTTGAAGGATAGTTAGTTATTTTAACTGGAAAACACGTTTTAAGATTAAATCCAGATGAAGAATATTTTTTTTTACCACAGGATAATGCTGACAAAAAAAGACTAGATATGTAGATCTTGATACAGTTTTTCTTTGGTATATTCAAGTACGCCTCATCCTCAATCAGGTCAGATCAGGAAGATCAAATACTGCATGCTAGATTAATAAACCAGTATACAGAGTAAATATTGAGTGACAGCCGTAGATGTGCTTGCGAAGATCACACACGGGTCACTCAAGGTCAGATTGTTTGTTAGTATCTGGGGGAGTGTTCTGAATTAGGTACTCTCACCATGAAAAAGACATCATCCCAAATGAAATTTCATTTCCGTCACACATTCTTCCTGCGTCAATCACCTCCAGAGTCATTCATGCTCTACCCTGCCGGTGCATTGTGTCAGAAGGTAAACCATTCCAGGAGGAGATGAGGTGAAGAGAGAGTTTGATGGTGAAGCATTGCTTTCTGAGTGGCGACACAATGTTGGAAAAGTCTTCAGTTCCCTGTCAAAGAAAGGACACAGATTAGGGAAGAATAGTCAAAGGTGAATATAAAACAGTTTCCTGAAGTATTGCCATAGATTAGAGTTTCTGGGGGAAAGGGTTTTGAACTAGTTAATAATATTGGAGGGCAAAGTAGGACACCTACAAGTTTTCCTAAAAAACTTCTGGCAGTAAGGTCTGCTATGTTTTTGACACAACATGGCATCATTTCTCCCTTTTAACTAATAAACATTAAAAAATGTGCAGAAACAAGGTTCACTTAAATTAGAAAATTTCACAATAAATTACAAAGCAGCAAGCAACAAATTCAATTTAATATGAAGTCGCATATGAATTTTTAAACAAAGACAGAAATATTTTCTTGTAAAATGTACTCTAATGTACCCCAGTTGTTTAATGTACAACGTTATATTATATACAGTGTATATTATAATTAATATAATGTACACACACTGATCAGGCATAACATTATGGCAGATGAAGTAAATAACACTGACCCTGCGTCCCAATTCGCATACTATCCATCCTAAATAGTATTCGAAAATAGAATTAGTATGTCCCAAATCGTAGTATGTTGAAAAGAGTATTCCAAAGATTCCCGGATGGTTTACTATTTCCGGTCCGAATTCACAGTATGGATCGATGGGCACTCTAACGGCTGATATTGCCCACAACCCATTGCGAGTTGGACGAGGATTCGATTAGAACTACAAACGCGGATAAAAAGCGTTAAAAAAACTACAAACATGACGGATGTGCGAGTTCGACGGTTAAGTAGAGAAGTTTAGATAAAGGGGTTTGAGTGACCAACTATCAATATTTAACCTGACAAAAATATATTTATTCAGTGTTGTCCACATTATATTTCACCTGCAGCAGCATTGTGAACTTTTGTAATGACACGTTTGGCCATTAACTATTAAATGCATCATTATATTTAAACTGTAAATACATGAGGAGAGTCTCTGCATTAAAGACCCACAAAGCAGATCAACGAGCGGCTACATTTCTCTCCGATACGGTAGGAGATTAAACTGAATGTGAAGGATTTGAACTGTGACGATTCTGACGATGATTGACAGGGCAGATAAACGGTGATGGGATGCACGTAACTAAGCGACAGAGTCCGTTAAAGATGGCGAAGTAGTATGTCCCGAAGCTTGCATACTTTTCTGCTACACACTCAAAAGTATATACTTTTTCTACACAAAAAGAGTACATACTTTTAGGACATAGTATAAGTAGGCGAATTGGGACGCAGCATGAGTATCCCTTCATCATGGCACCTGTAGTGGGTGGGATATATTAGGCAGCAAGTGAACATTTTGTCCTCAAAGTTGATGTGTTAGAAGCAGGAAAAATGGGCAAGCGTAAGGATTTGAGCGCGTTTGACAAGGGCCAAATTGTGATGGCTAGAGGACTGGGTCAGAGCATCTCCAAAACTGCAGCTCCTGTGGGGTGTTCCCAGTCTGCAGTGGTCAGTGTCTATCAAAAGTGGTCAGAGGAAGGAACAGTGGTGAACCGGTGACAGGGTCATTGATGAACGTGAGGATCGAATACTGGTCATGTGTGGTCCGATCAAACAGACAAGCTACTGGAGCTCAAATTGGCCCACTGAATCTGCATTAGCAACACAGTCTCACCCCTACTCGTCAAATGTTGCCGAACGGTCAAGGGACCCTGACGTCAGCTGTTGACGCACAGGGTACCCCTAAATCGCCATTTTTCGACGTACTGGGTAATCCACTGATTTCAATGAGAAACCTAGGACGTCATAAACAGACGTGTTGGGCATGTGAATGTTATCGTTATGATGGAATATATTGGGTTATAATTTTTACATTATGACATGTTGGAGTGTGATTCTCAATTTAATCAGCCAGCACAATTGTATTTACATTTATTTACGCTATGATACACGTTTGAAACAGCAGTCAAACCCCACCCCGCCCTAAACCTACCCATTTGCGTATTATATGATATAAAACACAGACTGTAACAGACAACAGGCACACTTTATTGAAAAAGTCCAACTATTCCGAGGCCAAACGATTGAATTGTGTGAAGAAAAGACCCAAAAGCAAACACCGTCTCTATCCGCGCCGCGCGCCGCGCGCCGCGCGCGCCCCGGCGTCACACTGAAGACGCCACAGGTAGACCCCTCGGCGTCACGCGATGGACGAACTGGGAACCCAATTGCTTTCAGTGGGAAACCTTTGGCGTCAACATTAGACGGCAATTCTATCGGTATGAAATCGCGCTGAAGAAGTCTCATTCAGAACACATCGCGATGTTTGGCATCAGATCACGTGTGCCACATGTTGGTGAGTAGTCATACATATTATGTCCTAATATTTGATATAAAGTATTTTCTGCTTGTCGTTATCGATCATGTTCAGTCACTGCATTGTATCTGTCATCATCTCCACTGAGGCTTTGCATTTCTTTGCTTTCTAAATAAACACACCTTGCTAATAGGGTGATTAAACACTGTCACGTGACGTGCTATAGACCTTTAAACATTTGTTAATATTTAATAATAATTACTAGTGTAGTTCCAACGTGGCATTTGTAGTAGAAGCACAATAAAAAAAACAACAACAAAAAAACACTTGCCATGCCTTTACCACAGTATTGGTAGTTTTAATGTGATATTTGTTGTAAATAAACAGTAACCACAACAATTGCCATGCTTTAAATGCATTTTAATGTAAAAACCAAATATTGTTATTTAAATAGTATAGTATATCCAGAGCTGTATTTGTATATGAAGAGTTCAGATGCAAAAGCCTCAAAAAGCCACTTCGGTCACATGACATCAGATATTCAATTATTTTTTATTATTATTAACGTCCCGTTTGCATGTAAATAATGTATGTGATCACAAAATCAAGTGCGTTATCTACATTTTCAAACAAATTCATATGATATAGCTTGCTATTATATACTTTTAATAATGGGAATGCACACATATCTGTGAACTTATTACATAAATGTATTTAACATTTAATTATGCATCGTTTTTTACAGAAATAAATCCTACAGTTATGTATAAACTGACAACATCATCATCATGTCCTGTCCTGGGCACATTGGGCAACATGTGTCCTCCAACATATTCGATCTGTGGCCACGTTTTCACATCTTCTCATGGAACACCGGCATTGAGGTCTTCGTGAAACATCTGTCTCATATCTTCCTTGGTTTTCCCTGTCTCGTGCGTCCTCCTGGTGGTGTCCACTTCATAAGTGTTTTTGGGTGTTGTTGTTTGGGCATGCATAGGACATGTCCAGTGAAGTGCACCCTTTGCTCTGTCACAGTGTCTCAAAGTCTTCACGTGGAGTCTGTGGAGTCTTATGATCTCTTTGATATATGCAGAACCAATATTCATAAACTGTTCTTGATGTCTGCCTATGCCTTTATCATCAGGAGTTTTAGTGAAGGACATATCTATTGCCATCCACTAGTTCTAGTCATGCATTGACTTCATGATGCTATAGTCCAATGTATATTTCTGCATTTGTTGTTTGTTTGAACAAATGAAGATAGTGAGAGTTAATACCTTTTGAAATCAATAATTATTCATTAAAACTTTTATTACAATGGTCACTAAAGTACATGTCCACCATAACTACCTCTATCATTATTTCACTATCATTATATCACTACCTTGCTAATGTAACTGTAACATGAATGTACTTTATAGAAGTATTTTCTTACTGAAAATGGTTAACATTTACAATAATCATCAACTATTTTAATTGGCATTTAATTTAGTTACAATAAAAGTGAACAATAATCGCAAATATATAGTATTAAAGTTTAGAATGTAAAATGTTATTTTTTTGCATATATATATATATATATATATATATATATATATATATATATATATATATATATATATATATATATATATATATATATATATATATATATGGGCACTACATTTGTATTTAAACTGTTTGACATTAAATATTGGAATATGCTTACAAAATTGTGTGCATTCATTGTGCTTTTGTTATATTTGTTTTAATTCCAAGAGTTCAGATTGTAAAGGATGGCTTAAAGAAGTTTATGCTTGTAGACCATTGCATAGAAAAAGGTTTCTCTTTCAAATATATTTATTATGCATCAGTTTAACCACACAAAGAAGACTTTCATTTTAAAATGTGAGTTTTATTATTTAATTAGAATAAATAAATATTTAGCCTATATTTAGAATAAATAATATTTAATATTTATTATAATAAATATAATATTTAGCCTAAATATTAATTCTTTAAGGAATCTACCCCTTCAGTTGAACCGGATGAGATGTGATATAATTTACCATAAATGGACAAGTAAGTGTGACGCCTCTGTTCAGCTGGGTTGTCATTGGCTGTGACTTTATCGCAGAACGCGCTGTGATTGGACTATCTGTTTTAACTCATATAAAACGGCGTTTCATGTTACAAAGTATGTTTTGGTGTTATTACGTCAGTAATACGTTAAGCTAACTATAAAGGGTCGCTATGTTCTGAGAAATGACTCCTTTACTGAGAACCCAACCCTAACCCTAAGCATTTCTGCACACTTCTATGAACTACAGCGCCATGTTTCCCATTGCATTGATACAATGACAGATATATGGGTAATGTAGTTTAAAAGGTTTCATAATGAAACAATAAATGTTAAGTAAATAACATATTTAATGGACAACTGGATATTAAAATATGTTCATTGTGTAAACCTATATGACATATATGAGGGCCAAGCTGAAATTGTATATTTTACTGTGAGCACTTTTAAAAAAACCTTTATGGCAGCTTTCCATATATGTCTGAAAACTGTGGCCAACATTATTTAGTAAACATTGCATATGCAGTTGTCCTGCCAATTTTCTCTGTGATACGCTAACCAGACTTTGAGTTAAAGCCATTTGAAATATGCTTTTTTTTTGCTCTTCCAGGGGCCACTACTGGGTCCCTGGAGGTGTAAGGGCAGTACAACATACACAGATATATTCTCCTCATCACGGACAACAAACTTTGAGTCACATTTAAATATCAGAGTATTTTGTCTTTTCTATTCTAACGTCATGCTTGTGTATAGGTTTTGATATTGTAAGACCATCTGATGAAATACAGAAATATTTGAAAGAAATGTTGTAAAATAATAATTATTAAGTTTTATTTTATTTTATGGATGAACACTAATAAATATAATGGATGAACCTGCAACAACTTGCCATTATCCACTTTCCAGAGTAAACAAAAACTATTTATATTATTTACACTTCATTATTACTATTAAATATAGGACCATGCACCATTAAGTAAAATAACAAGAGACATTGTCACAATTTCATCTACACCCTCTTCACGTACCTGGCATCGAAAATGTGCATGCTTTAATTTTTATTGCAGTAGTAGATGTACCAGAATGATTAACATGGATCATCTTCAGTTAAGCTTGAAGTGTTTGTAATCCTTCCCTTTATTTCACTGAAAACTGACATACTTGTCACAGCATGCAAGTATATACAACTTTTTGGAGCATTGTACCAAATATAATATAACCAGATAAAAAATGTTTACTTCTCAAGTAAAATATTCTTGGTAATTAATAAGATAACCTAAATAAACTGGTTGAATGTGTATTTACTGTACCAAACACCATACACAATACTCACCATACTTTATCACTCAACACTTTATTGGAGGATACAGTATACAGTTGATAAAGTAGAATAAAGTCAAATAAGATTCAAGATAAATAAAAATGGGTTTTAAAAAACACATTAACATCATATTAATCCATTCACAGCTGCTGAAGCCACACAAATGAGTGCCACATAATCCCATCCAGTCAAGTATGATACAGAAAACAGATTTGATATAGTGTTGGAAAATAATGATTCATTATTACAACTAGACTGGTTTCTGTCTCTTCCCTCTATCATGTTCATGTTCTTCTTCTTCTAAACAGTTCGCCCACTTGTACCCTACAGTATAATCAATGTACAGATGATGTGATCACTGATGTTGTGTAGCCTTTTCTCAACCAGAGGAAGAAGTCGTATAATCCGGCGTTCTCCAGTCCTGGTCTAAAAGTAAAACAACAAACACAATTCATATTAAGTTTAATGTACAGTCGGGTTAACCTATGTTCTTCAGTAAACTCTCCACCTCAAAATGGGCAGAAATGCCAATTCCTGATTTAAATTTACAAAGCAGCAGTCAGTACATAAAATAATATACACATTGAAGCATTATGTATAATATTTCAGCCCATAATATTAGCCAAGTACTGAACAAAAACTAATTTACCCATATCAACAGCAACCTTTTAAACAGTAGATCTTTTAGAAAGAACTAACCAGATATTTCAAAGAACATTTACTATTTGATTCCTAATATGTCCCAACTCATTATCTTCTAAAGCTACCCAGAACCATCCATGGTCTACAAAACAATGGAGAAATACATGGAGTTTATAACAACTAAATGCTTTTTCCCACACTTGTCTACTTTTATCTAAGACAAAAAGACGGTGCAGTTTTTAAGAACTGAAGGCCAAAATTGTAATAATAATTGTATCAAAAAGGGAAAACAAATATTTACCATTTTAAATAAATCCAAGATACAGAACCTCATTTGCTTATTTTAGGAGTTATTAAAATATTTAGACATGAATAATGGTACGTATTTTATCAGAGTAGAAAGAATGATCACTGTTGAAATGAATAGTCCTTTGAGAGATCAACATCAAATTTTGTACTACATATTACAGCATTGCTTCAATACAAGACATACCAATGGACTTGCGCACTTTTCTGTCTTCTTCGGGCACAAGATGTCCATCTTCCTTCCTCACCCTAAACAAAGGACTTATTTTCTTAGCTTGCTTCGATATAAGGTCTGGTCTTTCTTCTCTTCTGTAAAACAAGAAAGTATCATTTACTCTGTGCAAATACTATTGTTTTTAAAACATATAAATTAAGACAGTTAAAAGTATGTAATAGCAAGCTATATCATAAGAATTTGTTTGAAAATGTAGATAACTCACTTGATTTTGTGATCACATAAATTATTTACATGCAAACGGGACGTTATAAACAGTGCAAGTGATCTGATTAAGAAAAAATAATTGAATATCTGATGTCATGTGACCGAAGTGGCTTTTTGAGGCTTTTGCATCTGAACTCTTCATATACAAATACAGCTCTGGAAAAAAAAATTAAGAGACCACTTAACATTTAGAAATCCATGTTAAGTGGTCTCTTCATTTTTTTCAGAGCTATATGTACGAGAATCATACGAATTTGACAACTTGTTAAATCTTGTGAATTATTAAGACTTCGGGAATATGTTCTTACTGATTGAGATATGGGATTTGTAAGAATAAGTAACAACAAATGCTAAATAATGTTTGATAAAGGGTTCAAACCAACACATACATACCATTACAAATATTTGCTGTTGCAGCTTTTGGTTTTCTCCGTTACTTCTCCACAAACAAGAATGGGTTGACTGAGTCCGAGAGGCCCTTTTGGTCTTTTCAGGTAAAAAAAAAAAAAAGAAAGAGAGAAAAAAGTCATAATATATAATATATAGCATTATAAAGTATACTATTAAAAAAACAATATTTGGATTTTACATTAAAATGCATTTAAAGCATGGTAATTGTTGTGGCTACTGTTTATTTACAACAAATATCACATTAAAAATATCAATTGTTGTGGTTACTGTTTATTTACAACAAATATCACATTAAAACTACCAATACTGTGGTAAACGCATGACAAGTGTTTTTTTTTTTATTATTTTTTTATTGTGCTTCTACTACAAATGCCACGTTGGAACTACACTAGTAATGATTATTAAATATTAACAAATGTTTAAAGGTCTATAGCACGTCACGTGACAGTGTTTAATCACCCTATTAGCAAGGTGTGTTTATTTAGAAATCAAAGAAATGCAAAGCCTCAGTGGAGATGATGACAGATACAATGCAGTGACTGAACATGATCGATAACGACAAGCAGAAAATACTTTATATCAAATATTAGGACATAATATGTATGACTACTCACCAACATGTGGCACACGTGATCTGATGCCAAACATCGCGATGTGTTCTGAATGAGACTTCTTCAGCGCGATTTCATACCGATAGAATTGCCGTCTAATGTTGACGCCAAAGGTTTCCCACTGAAAGCAATTGGGTTCCCAGTTCGTCCATCGCGTGACGCCGAGGGGTCTACCTGTGGCGTCTTCAGTGTGACGCCGGGGCGCGCGCGGCGCGCGGCGCGCGGCGCGGATAGAGACGGTGTTTGCTTTTGGGTCTTTTCTTCACACAATTCAATCGTTTGGCCTCGGAATAGTTGGACTTTTTCAATAAAGTGTGCCTGTTGTCTGTTACAGTCTGTGTTTTATATCATATAATACGCAAATGGGTAGGTTTAGGGCGGGGTGGGGTTTGACTGCTGTTTCAAACGTGTATCATAGCGTAAATAAATGTAAATACAATTGTGCTGGCTGATTAAATTGAGAATCACACTCCAACATGTCATAATGTAAAAATTATAACCCAATATATTCCATCATAACGATAACATTCACATGCCCAACACGTCTGTTTATGACGTCCTAGGTTTCTCATTGAAATCAGTGGATTACCCAGTACGTCGAAAAATGGCGATTTAGGGGTACCCTGTGCGTCAACAGCTGACGTCAGGGTCCCTTGACCGTTCGGCAACATTTGACGAGTAGGGGTGAGACTGTGTTGGCATTAACGACAACAATTGGGGCAACAGCCTTAGTCCTAATGGGTTGTTATCATAGCTATCAAAATCCAGTGTTCTGTATTTTGCGTACGTGAGTTTTTGTTGTAGGTGGCTATTATAGATGGCTATAAAAAAAAGAAAAAAGAAAAAAGTGTACTGTGCTAATTAATTGAGACTTCTTACAGCTCTTACAGGTTGTTAGCCTTGTTTGTTTCGTTGCTTCTATTGCTCTCCCCTTTTTTGTAAGTCGCTTTGGATAAAAGCGTCTGCTAAATGATTAAATGTAAATGTAAATGTAAATTGCTCAAGAAGTTAATGCTGGTTCAGAATACTCAGAATGTGCATCACATTTTGTTTCATATGGGGCCACAGACCGGTCAGGGAAAAAACAGTGGGCACGTGAGCATCAGAACTGGACCACGGAGCAATGGAAAAAGATGGCCTGGCCTGATGAATCACGTTTTCTTTTACATTGTGTGGATGGCCGGGTGCATGTGCAGTGCTTACCTGGAGAACACATGGCACCAGGACATAACTTTGACACGTACCACCGACCTCAGCATTGTTGCAGACCATGTACACCCTTTCATTGAAACGGTATTCCCTGGTGGCTGTGGCCTCTATCAGCAGGATAATGTGCCCTGTAAAAAGCAAAAAAATATTCAGGAATGGTTTGAGGAGCACAACAACAAGTTTGAGGTGTTATTGGAATTAAAGGATCTGCTGCTAACATCTTGCTGCCAGATATCACAGCACTATATATATATTACACTGCTCTGTGAAATACTTGATTCAGATTGGTCAATCGCACCTTTCAGCGGTATGTCATTTCCAGATAGCAACCGCTCATCCGGGTACTACGAGTTATCTTGACCGGTACTACTTCTATGCTTTACGCTGGCGCCATCTTGTGGTTGTTAAATACTTAAACAGCCATGGCTACAAATTACAATGGAAGACTTCAAGGTGGGTTTCCTTTATAAAGTTTTAAATATGGATATTTTTCTTACACAAACGCATCGATTCGAATCAGAAGGTTCCAGTAACCCATCGGAGCCGCGTGGAGCACGTTATTTGACGGACAGCTGCATTTTTTATGGGCTTCAAAAACAGCTACAACTACTGCTGGGATTAACGTTAGCCTGGACCTTTTTAAATATATATCTCTGATTGTATTTGTCTGAAAGAAGAATGTCATACACCAATAATGACTTGAGGGTGAGTAAATCATAGGTTTGGTTTCATTTTTGGGTGAACTAACCCTTTAAGCATTAATTTTCAACATTTAGCAGCAATAGAAAGCAGTTTAATAGCAAGCAGGCTTAAAGCAGTTTGGAACTGTTTTTCTTCGTGAAAGCTTTGCGTACAAGCTAATAAAATATTTAATCTCAAGACCATATTTTGTGTCTAATTTATTTGAGACTAGTAGCCGTGTAATAAGTGGGATAATGTACACCCAGCCGGTTATCATCGCAGAATAAACCCCTTCAGCGTGATGCAAGACCGCTTCACGTCGGGGTCCTGATCACTCTGTCAGGGGTTTATTCTGCGATAACAAACTGCTGGGTATACATTATCCCTTAAACACACACATATATATATATAGTGATACTGACCTGATACTGTGATATTGACCTTGTGTGTGTGTATATATATATATATATATATATATATATATATATATATATATATATATATATATATATATATATATACACACATAAGGTCAGTATCACAATCCATTAAATATAAAATAATTATATAAAACATGTAGTAAATCTAAAATGCATTCAGATGACAGGTGTTTCACAATAAAAACATTTTCTAGCAATATCATAAAAATTACTGTCCAACAGAACATGTTTACTATGTTTTATGTCAAAGGAACTTGACATGAGAGACATGAAGAAGGAACTTAGCCCATCAATAGGACCTCATGTGTAAATCTTAAGTGACCCAGTCGGCAGCTAGTGAAGATGACTTGGTCATGTCTTAATTTGAAGTTTTGGAAGACACTTCTTTTTATACTGGGGTTTATTTCATACAGTTTATTATTTTATATTCATCCCAGTCCTTTTGCCACTTGTTAGTTATATATATAAGCTTATTAATGGTCTGAAATCAGAAGGTGGAATTTGGCAGTCAGATAGTTCCAGGTCAAGCGCATCTCTGGCAGCCGTGTCCGCTATCTCATTACCAGTCAGTCCAACGTGACTTGGAAAACGATATTAAAGTTTTCTTTCTTTAAAACATCTAAGTTAAAATATCAAAAATTATGGGGTGGTTGGTCTTTATGGATTCAAGTGCTTGAAGACAAGACTTTGAGTCAGAGGCAATTAAAAAAGGTTTTTTTTTGTCCCTTCTCAATATTTTCCTGAGCCAGGAGGAATGCACAAGCCCCAGCTGTGAAGAAAGAGAAAACAAGACAGTAAACAGTTGCAAAATCACTAAAGATAAAACTGGAAACATTGCAAATGATAAAACGATCAAAATGTAACAATTAAGAAACTGATATACATAGTAGATAACAGTGCACATAATATATACACATATGTTAAAAGTACTGGGACACCCCTCCAAATCATTGAATTCAGGAGTTCCAATCACTTCCATGGCCACAGGTGTATAAAACCAAGCACCTAGGCATGCAGACGCTTCTACAAACATTTGCAAAAGAATGGGTCACTCTCAGGAGCTCAGTGAACTCAGTATTGTATTCATATGTATATGTGTGTATACTGTATTTCACTGTCACATTCTCCAAAAAATCTTCAAAAAAGATAATAAAAACCTTAAAGGAAGGACAGTTAAGGTAGCATAAAGCAACAGAACAGGAGACATTATTTAATATATTAAATTATATCATTTATAAATAACAGATGATAATAATGATGTGCATATTTTACCTTATTTTGTATATTGGTACAAAAAGGAAAGAACTGAGAAAGGACTGAAAAAAATTCAATTATGCCTTTATCAACTCCTTGACATAGTCAAAGTTGAATGTTTTGTAGTCAGATTTTAATACGGTGGACTTTGTTGCCTTCAGCTCTTCAGCACTAAATGAATGGCACAGTGCTCAAACCCCAAATAAAACCATGAAATTTCAGTTAAAGAATATAAGAGCTGTTACGCTCCCTTCAGCCAGAAACGAGCCGGATTGCATCGCATGGTCCTCTTATGAGGACGTTCCATGCTGAAGCCATTTAAGTGTGACCGAATTTAAAAGGAAACTCTGCTGTGACCGCTCTTCCATTAGGGCGCTTTCGGATTTCCAATAAAGGCTTCTAAATGTTTCAGTATTGGCTGATTCTGGGACGTAATCACTGACTTTAATTAAAAGCTGTGAATGTGCATCGACGTGCACACACATTGAGCCTGCTGAAAAGCTATTTAAAAATCCTAATGGAATTCATCATTTTCTTCATTTGCAAACGGTTCCAACAAGGGATGAGCAGCTTTGCGTGAACACTTCATCATTCTGTGTGATTGTTTGACAACAGGCCTCTGCCTTCTGTTAGCTGAATCACCAGCGGTCTGCACTGAATACAGATGCCTGCCGGTTATTCTATACTTTGGAATAATTGTGAGCAGCATGACCAGTTACAAACTATACACTGTCACCTAATAGGCAAATCTGTCCATGAAGTCGAGTATAGAACCAAATGTTGAGAAATATTTCACAGTTAACCACTTGATGGTATAACATTTTTGATGATATAAGTTCATTTTATGTACTGGCGTTAAAAAGTTTTGGGTTGGTTAGAAATAAGTATCTTTTTCCAGACTGCATTTATTTTATCAAAACAAAGTAAAACACTAATATTGCTAAATATTATTAGAATTTAAAATAGCTCTTTTCTATTTGAATATATTTTAAAATACTCCAATCATGAATCAATTCGCTGATTCATGTCCGTACCAGTGAATGTGCCATAACTGTTTGCTTAGTCAGCGCATTCACGGCAGGCTCTGTTGTGAGGGGGGAGGAGCTGTGGAGGGATGTGGGGATGTGTGCACATGTGGGTTTTTGTTAGGTGAGCATGTGCTCCTGTCCTGGGATGGGCAGTATTTCAAATACATGTATTTAAAATACGTATTTGAAATACAAAATACTATTTTGTATTTTGTATTTTAAAGCCTTTGGAAAAAATCGAATGTAATTTGTATTTAAATACATTTAAGATGAGTATTTTTGTATTTTCAAAATACTCAAAATACTTTGAGCCAGGCAACCTCTTTATCAGGAGCTGTTTTCATGCATCTACTAGTTCAGACCAGACACGCCCCTCCCCCCAACATTCATTCAGGTGAGCCGCAGCTGTACAACCCTAGCCTGACAAGCCAGATCCACATCAAGATGTTTGGTCTGGAAACTCACCATTGACAGCTCAATCCGAGGGGCGGATAAACGGTTGTCTTTCAAACTCCCTCTGCACGCGATAGGATAGCGCTACAACCATCCAGAGCAACGTGAAGCGGAGCTCGTTGACAGATTAAACATTCGCCGTATCCAGTCAGCAAAACTCTGAACACATCTTCCCTTCTTAAGAATGACTTCAGTGCCGTTCTTTGTTCTTTTCTCAGAGAAAAGCTTAACTCAAGTCTTCCAGAGTCACGGCCAAAGCTAATTCGAAAGACCGCCGTTCGCCAGCGTCTGTGTTTACTAGAAGCACGCAAACGCAACTCTGCCGTCATTATGTTAAGCCCCGCCCACCGACTCTATACACGATGTGATTGGCCCGACCAGAGTTTGGTTTTTACAGCTCAGAAGTGTATTGAGAGTTGCTAGACGGCACTCGTGGCAGATTAGATTTGCTGCCGCTAGGGTGCGTCTAGATTTCCAGGCTAGTACAACCCAGCCTTGGATCGGCAACTTTACAAAATTGTTGGAATAAGGTGAGGATGTCATGGTCAATTCTACTTGTTGATTAAAGTAGCTTGTCAAATGTGTTTGAAGTATTAACGTTACTGCATGTTAGGGATGAGTGATATCATATGACAATACATATCGTAGATTCGTAGCAATAATATAAAATGTGAATCGATGGAACTTTTTCTAAATCATTTACATAGATAGGCCTATCGGGGTAAGCACATATATCTGTGCAGCTTTTAGTGGGCAGGAATAATTGGAATGTTGGAGTGGAAAAAGAAGTGAGGGCGAATGAGTTATTGACGTAATTTGTGTTATTATAACTGCCGCTAAATTCAAACTGCCGAAATTCAAATTCAAATTGAAAACGAAAGTTTCTAAGCAGTTGCACACATCTAAATGCTTTTTGGCATTCAGAATAGGCCCAGATAGATTACAGCCTAATATGGATACCTTCACTGAATTGCCAATTTCACATGTATTTGGTGTATTTTCAAAATACAAAATACTGTATTTGTATTTAAATACATTTTTCCACACAGTATTTTGTATTTGTATTTAAATAATTTTTTCCTCACAGTATTTTGTATTTGTATTTTAAGTACATTTCCATGTATTTATGCCCATTTCTGCTCCTGTCATTGTCTGATTTTTGTCTGATATTTTGTCATTGCAAATACTCACAACACAATAAAAAAAGAAACAGCAGCAAATACTCACAGCGCAACCAAATACAAACAACTGCAAATACTTACAACACAACCAAATACAAACAACTGCAAATACTCACAACACAACCAAATACAAAAAACACCTGCAAATACTCACAACACAACCAAATATAGAAACACCAGCAAATACTCACAACACAACCAAATACAGAAACACCAGCAAATACTCACAACACAACCAAATACAGAAACACCTGCAAATACTCACAACAAAACCAAATACAGAAACACCAGCAAATACTCACAACACAACCAAATAAAGAAAGACCTGCAAATACTCACAACACAACCAAATACAGAAACACCTGCAAATACTCACAACACAACCAAATACAGAAACACCTGCAAATACTCACAACACTCACAACACAACCAAATACAGAAACACCTGCAAATACTCACAACACAACCAAATATAGAAACACCTGCAAATACTCACAACACAACCAAACACAGAAACACCTGCAAATACTCACAACACAACCAAATACAGAAACACCTGCAAATACTCACAACACAACCAAATACAGAAACACCTGCAAATACTCACAACACAACCAAATACAGAAACACCTGCAAATACTCACAACACAACCAAATATAGAAACACCTGCAAATACTCACAACACAACCAAATACAGAAACACCAGCAAATACTCACAACAACACAACCAAATACAGAAACACCAGCAAATACTCACAACACAACCAAATACAGAAACACCTGCAAATACTCACAACACAACCAAATACAGAAACACCTGCAAATACTCACAACACAGCCAAATACAGAAACACCTGCAAATACTCACAACACAACCAAATACAGAAACACCTGCAAATACTCACAACACAACCAAATACAGAAACACCTGCAAATACTCACAACACAACCAAATACAGAAACACCTGCAAATACTCACAACAGAACCAAATATAGAAACACCTGCAACTACTCACAACACAACCAAATACAGAAACACCTGCAAATACTCACAACACAACCAAATACAGAAACACCTGCAAATACTCACAACACAACCAAATACAGAAACACCTGCAAATACTCACAACATAACCAAATACAGAAATACCTGCAAATACTCACAACATAACCAAATACAGAAATACCTGCAAATACTCACAACGCAACCAAATACAGAAATACCTGCAAATACTCACAACGCAACCAAATACAGAAACACCAGCAAATACTCACAACACAACCAAATACAGAAACACCTGCAAATACTCACAACACAACCAAATACAGAAACATCTGCAAATACTCACAACACAACCAAATACAGAAACACCAGCAAATACTCACAACACAACCAAATACAGAAACACCAGCAAATACTCACAACACAACCAAATACAGAAACACCAGCAAATACTCACAACACAACCAAATACAGAAACACCTGCAAATACTCACAACACAACCAAATAACCAAATACAGAAACACCTGCAAATACTCACAACACAACCAAATATAGAAACACCTGCAAATACTCACAACACAACCAAATACAGAAACACCAGCAAATACTCACAACAACACAACCAAATACAGAAACACCAGCAAATACTCACAACACAACCAAATACAGAAACACCTGCAAATACTCACAACACAACCAAATACAGAAACACCTGCAAATACTCACAACACAGCCAAATACAGAAACACCTGCAAATACTCACAACACAACCAAATACAGAAACACCTGCAAATACTCACAACACAACCAAATACAGAAACACCTGCAAATACTCACAACACAACCAAATACAAAAACACCTGCAAATACTCACAACACAACCAAATACAGAAACACCTGCAAATACTCACAACAGAACCAAATATAGAAACACCTGCAACTACTCACAACACAACCAAATACAGAAACACCTGCAAATACTCACAACACAACCAAATACAGAAACACCTGCAAATACTCACAACACAACCAAATACAGAAACACCTGCAAATACTCACAACATAACCAAATACAGAAATACCTGCAAATACTCACAACATAACCAAATACAGAAATATCTGCAAATACTCACAACATAACCAAATACAGAAATACCTGCAAATACTCACAACGCAACCAAATACAGAAATACCTGCAAATACTCACAACGCAACGAAATACAGAAACACCAGCAAATACTCACAACACAACCAAATACAGAAACACCTGCAAATACTCACAACACAACCAAATACAGAAACATCTGCAAATACTCACAACACAACCAAATACAGAAACACCAGCAAATACTCACAACACAACCAAATACAGAAACACCAGCAAATACTCACAACACAACCAAATACAGAAACACCAGCAAATACTCACAACACAACCAAATACAGAAACACCTGCAAATACTCACAACACAACCAAATACAGAAACATCTGCAAATACTCAAAGCACAATTAAATACCAAATTAACTTACCAGCCAAACCCCTGCTTAGCATTTTCATGTGTCACTGAATCCAGTAAAAAAAACAGATTTGCATAGTAATGAACAACAGCTTCAAATACTGACAATGGCTATGGAGTTGGTAGAAGGTGAACTTTTTTTATTCCATATTTATCCTCTGTCTTCCTGTAGCCATCATGAATCCCCCCTGGTACAACTAATTATAGATTCAAAAACACATCAATAACCCTGACAGGTGACCTTCTTCCATTTGATATCCGAAAGGGAAAATAAATCAAATCCAAATTACAGTGCAATCGTGCTCTCAGGGGACAGCTGGCCCTATGCTGTGTTATAGTGATGCAGTCATTGTCCATGTGAGAGGATGATAAAAGCATCAGGGCCAGAGGAGTCCATAAAATATGAAAGCATGCTGTGTACTTCACCTGTGTTTATGGAAACACATTCAACAGGCCAAACCTGTTTGACATTGCAAATTCTCTAAAAGGATGTACCTGTAATACAAATTTAAGCCACACTCACTCTTGACAGCAGTTTCATTGCTGGAGGTCACTGGGATGTAGCCTGCCAATGGATGTGCAACTGGGCAATGCTTTTGAAAACCTCATAAATGTATGAAATGTATTGCCAGTGAAAATAGGATGTCATTATGTCAGTTTATTTTCATGCAGCTAAAACGAATCCTGTACTCTGCAGGGGGAAGCATTTGTATATACATTGCAACACATCAAAAACAAGATGATTATCAATGCACAAGTCAAACTCACGCAGTTTGTTGACAATTTCTGGCTGGCATGTTCATTTTTTTATTACATGCCTATTTGTGGGGAGAGATGAATTGTATAGAACAGTGAAATCACTCAAAGCAACATGAACTCCTCCATCTGGCTAATGGTCGATTGAAGTATCTCACACACTGTAAAAAAATATGTTGTTTTTTTGTTGGTTTAACTTAAAAAAAGTAAGTAACCTGGTTGCCTTCAAATTTTGAGTTTATTGAAATTAAAATTATGAGTTGATACAATGAAGGAAATTTGTTTAATACAGAGAAACTCAAAATATTATTGTATCTGAACCACAAAAAAATTGATAAATCATGAAAATAGCACAATTTGGCATCATTCACTGCGTCATCAGAAAGAAAAAACACACTATTACCCAATATGCTTACAAAATCTTTTAACAATATTTTAATAAAGGTTGTCGGATCTCAAAAAATGTTAATTGTATTAACTCAAAATTTTTATTTCAATGAACTCAAATTTTTAAGGCAACCAATTTTCTAAATAATTTTTTACAGTGCAGGATATGTACGGATCACATCAGCTCCAGCATCTTCAATCCTATTGGTCGCCCACAACACACCACTGACACCTCTCAAAAGACAAAAAAAAGAAAAATTGCTATTTTGAAATAGCTTTTATTATTTTATAATTTTGATTTTGTATTTTTGTCATTAATTACTTTTCTATATTCTATTTATTTAAAATGAAAAGTATTTCAAGTTTTACTTTTAATTATTTTATTATACTTCAAAATAGTTTGACAGCGCAACATAGTTCTTCGAAAATGTATTTAACAATAATAAAAATAATAATAATTCAATTTAAAAATAACAACACTGAAAGTAAAGTTCAGGAATCCACAAAATTAAACTATAGCAGTTTTTTTCTGTATTTACAGTGTAATATTACAATAATAATTAATCTTCAGTTCAAAACTGTTCTATACTTAGTAATATCTTAAAAGTTTATAGTAATATAATTCATTAAGACAGTCTTTACTGCACACTCTCATGCTTTATTCTCATGCCATATAAAATGTTTTGCATATTTTATAGACAGTAGAGAGGAGGCAGAAAGTTACACGGGCAGATGAACATTTGACTCAAATTAAAACTTGAATATCCTAAAAGACTGCCAAAGCTCAACGTACAGTGCCTTGCGAAAATATTCGGCCACCTTGAACTTTGCTACCTTTTGCCACATTTCAGGCTTCAAACATAATGATATAAAACTGTAATTTTTTGTGAAGAAACAACAACAAATGGGACACAATCATGAAGTGGAATGAAATTTATTGGATATTTCAAACTTTTTTAACAAATCAAAAACTGAAAAATGTGGGCGTGCAAAATTATTCGGCCCCTTTACTTTTAGTGCAGCAAACTCTCTCCAGAAGTTCAGTGAGGATCTCTGAATGATCCAATGTTGACCTGAATGACTTATGATGATGAATAGAATCCACCTGTGTGTAATCAAGTCTTTGTATAAATGCACCTGCACTGTGATAGTCTCAGAGGTCCGTTTAAAGCGCAGCGAGCATCATGAAGAACAAGGAACACACCAGTCAAGTCTGAGATACTGTTGTGGAGAAGTTTAAAGCCGGATTTGGATACAAAAAGATTTCCCAAGCTTTAAACATCCCAAGGAGCACTGTGCAAGCAAACATATTGAAATTGAAGGAGTATCAGACCACTGCAAAATCTACCAAGACCTGGCCGTCCCTCTAAACTTTCAGCTCATACAAGGAGAAGACTGATCAGAGATGCAGCCGAGAGGCCCAGGATCACTCTGGATGAACTGCAGAGATCCACAGCTGAGGTGGGAGACTCTGTCCATAGGACAACAATCAGTCGTATACTGCACAAATCTGGCCTTTATAGAAGAGTGGAAAGAAAGCCATTTCTTAAAGATATCCATAAAAAGTGTTGTTTAAAGTTTGCCACAAGCCACCTGGGAGACACACCAAACGTGGAAGAAGGTGCTCTGGTCAGATGAAACCAAAATTGAACTTTTTGGCAACAATGCAAAACGTTATGTTTGGCGTAAAAGCAACACAGCTCATCACCCTGAACACACCATCCCCACTGTCAAACATGGTGGTGGCAGCATCATGGTTTGGGCCTGCTTTTCTTCAGCAGGGACAGGGAAGATGGTTAAAATTGATGGGAAGAGGGATGGAGCCAAATACAGGACCATTCTGGAAGAAAACCTGAAGGAGTCTGCAAAAGACCTGAGACTGGGACGGAGATTTCTCTTCCCAACGAGACAATGATCCAAAACATAACGCAAAATCTACAATGGAATGGTTCAAAAATAAACATATCCAGGTGTTAGAATGGCCAAGTCAAAGTCCAGACCTGAATCCAATCGAGAATCTGTGGAAAGAACTGAAAACTGCTGTTCACAAACGCTCTCCATCCAACCTCACTGAGCTCGAGCTGTTCTGCAAGGAGGAATGGGCAAAAATGTCAGTCTCTCGATGTGCAAAACTGATAGAGACATACCCCAAGCGACTTAATCGCAGCAAAAGGTGGCGCTACAAAGTATTAACTTAAGGGGGCCGAATAATTTTGCACGCCCAATTTTTCAGTTTTGATTTGTTAAAAAAGTTTGAAATATCCAGTAAATTTCGTTCCTCTTCATGATTGTGTCCCACTTGTTGTTGATTCTTCACAAAAAAAATACAGTTTCATATCATTATGTTTGAAGCCTGAAATCTGGTAAAAGTTTGCAAAGTTCAAGGGGGCCGGATATTTTCCCAAGGCACTGTAGCTACAGCATGTGTGCTAAAGCACAACAGCTCTAATACCATTGGTTTTCCTTTTGGGTGACAACACACATTTACATTTCCTATACCTGTGGAACCTGTGAATGGTGTGTCCATCCTTGTTGAGGAACACTGTGGACTTTTTTCAGCGTGTGAGATCTTCTTTAAGAGATTGACTCGGTTACTTGAAATTCAGTAGATGTTTCAAAACCAGCACCTTGTGCTATGAGATCAGATTCTTTCCGCTACCACCATCTGTGCACTCGATTTGAAGACAGACAGATACTATAAAAAAGCGACACATTTCAAAATCTATTGCTTCTGACTTCTCTAAAACCCATTTCCCAAGTCTGTCAGGTATTCATAATGAAAAGCAAGCTTGATGATGAATTTTAAAGTCCCAGAACAGGAAGATGAAGCTGTAGAACATATCCGCAAGGATTCAGCTTGGATTGCCAAGAGTATTGCGGTTGAAAGTCAGGGTTGCTGTGAATCCTGATAACTGACTGAACACAGATGTTGGACACGTCTGCTAGCCAGGCTAAACAAAAATGCACTTTTTTTAACTTTTAATATTAAAGATCTATTGTGCCCTTTAACAAAGTCTTGATTTATTTTTTGGGGTCTACTAGATGGGTTTTTATTCATGAATATTCACATATTTGGCATTGTTGCAGAGCCTCTCTAGTCTATCAGTAACGCTTTGGGATGCATTTTACATACAACAAAGTGACTCTGATAACTATAGTGCACGACTGTTTCCCGAAACTGTATTATCGCAAATCTGTTATTCAACCGTGTTGGTTAATGACGTCACAGAATAACTTCTTTTTAAACGATAAGTTCACCCAAAAATTTAATTTATGTCATTAATGACTCACCCTAATGTCGTTCCACATCCGTAAGACCTCTGTTCATCTTCGGAAAACAGTTTAAGATATTTTAGATTTAGTCTGAGAGCTTTTCTGTTCCTTCAAAAAAAGTGTATGCACACTATACTGTCCATGTCCAGAAAGGTAATAAAATCATCAGCGTAGTCCATATGTGACATCAGATAGTTAATTAGAATCTCTTGAACCATCGAAAATACATTTTGGTCAAAATAACAAAAACTACGACTTTATTCAGTATTGTCTTCTCTTCCATATTTGTTTTCAATCCTTAAATAAAGATTCAAATGGTTATGAATCAGCGTATTGATTTATGATTCGGATCGCCAATGTCACATGGTTTCAGCAGTTTGTCGAATCCATACGCTGATTCAAAACCATTCGAATTTGATTCTTACGGGTGTGGATATGACATAATGACATAATGACATAAATTTCATTTTTGGGAAAACTAACCCTTTAATAAATATGTGAAGTAAAATATCTAGCTTCCATCATTCCACCTCCCATATTCAACTTACAAAGAAAGTGTAACTTCATACATCTAGCTAGATATTCAACTTTATAATGTGTTTAATATGGATATTTTTCTTACACAAACCAATCGATTCGCTTCAGAAGGCAATGGATGAACTTATTTGGTGTTCAAATTTTGGGCTGCCATCCATTATAATACTTGGATTAGCCAGGATATTTTTTTATATAATGCTCATAGATCTTTAAGATGTGAATCTGAGGCATTACATGAATTGTGTTTAGCACATATTTTGTGGGAGAGTCTGCACTGTTGCCTGATTTGCATTATTCCTTCAGAGAACTAGGCACTAAAACAATGTGGTCAGCATGCAAATAAACAGCTCAATCAGCAGGCACAGTTCATGTCTAGTGAATTTTTCCAAACGATTTGTCTTTTTCCAAGTTTCAGACTGAAAATCATTCATGTTTGGACAGTGTTCACTATAATTAGTGTTTCTCTTACTCCAGCCAAGCACTGTTTTCTCCAGTGATTTTACATGTGCATGGCCTTGGGTGACAAAACTTGCAGATAGATTAATTTGTTTTAATGAATGAGTGTGAAAGGGGTTTAGAGACTTCCCCCATACATTCAGCTGTTCAGTATCTGCTTTCAGGAGCAGGAAGGAAAGAGCAAGAGCTTCAATGTTTTGTTTTACACAGTTACACACTCCTTGATTTGTTTGCACATCTTTGTCAAATATTATTGCATTTTCTTAGCAAAAAATACAGAATGAATTCTACTCACTGGTTACGACTGTAACGCTATTGGGAACCAGGAACAAACTGAAGAAACTGAAGATCATAATCCAAACTGAAACTTTAATAATGTTGCTCAGGAAAAGATAGATGACCAGGGAAACACACTTTAACATAACAGTGACTAGACAAAGACTGAAGGTGAGGGTGCAACTTAGTGAACAGAAACAAGATAATTAACTAGACGCAGCTGGGACAAGTGAACTAACGAGAGTAACCAAAGGAACAAAGGACAGGCTTGAAACTGAAGAAAGGAACACAGGAAAGAGATCAAAATACAAACGTAAAGTCCAAAACACAAGCAGAACTGTGACATTACCTTCCCCTCCCAGAAGGCGTGGCCTCGTGCCAAAAGGAGTTCAACCGGGGATTCTGGAGTCCTTGAGGAACGTGGCAGGTGATCCGGGCTCTGCCGACATGCTGGGAAGCCTCCAGGGT
The DNA here is from genome assembly GCF_024679245.1 of Pseudorasbora parva. Classification (NCBI taxonomy): domain Eukaryota; kingdom Metazoa; phylum Chordata; class Actinopteri; order Cypriniformes; family Gobionidae; genus Pseudorasbora; species Pseudorasbora parva. The sequence continues at coordinate 37,276,968 of NC_090186.1, read as the reverse complement.
GGTGCCAGTGTTACAGGAAACCACGGCAGCTCACAGGACCATGGAGACGGCAGAAGTTTAGGAGACCAGGTAGGAGCCAGAAGCTCTGGAGACCACGCAGCTCAAATGACCATGGAGATGGCAGAAGTTTAGGAAACCATGAAGGCGCTGGAAGCTCAGGAGACCATGGACACGCCGGAAGCTCATGAGACCATGGAGGCGCTGGAAGCTCAGGAGACCATGGCAGCTCAGAGGACCATGGAGACCAGAGAAGTTTAGGAGACCATGGACACGCCGGAAGCTCAGGAGACCATGGAGGCGCTGGAAGCTCAGGAGACCATGGCAGCTCAGAGGACCATGGAGACCAGAGAAGTTTAGGAGACCATGGAGGAGCCGGAAGCTCAGGAGACCACAAAAGAGCTGGAAGCTCAGGAGACCATGGAGGTCCCGGAATCTCATGTAGCCATGGTGGCTCAGGCAGTTCAGGAAGCCGTGGTGGCTCAGTCAGTTCAGGAAGCCATGGGGGCTCAGTCAGTTCAGGAAGCCATGGTGGCTAAGTCAGTTCAGGAAGCCATGGGGGCTCAGTCAGTTCAGGAAGCCATGGTGGCTTAGGCAGTTCCGGTAGCCATTGTGGTTCAAGCAGTTCAGGAAGCCATGGTGGCTCAGTCAGTTCAGGAAGCCATGGTGGCTCAGGCAGTTCAGGAACCATGGTGGCTCAGGTAGTTCAGGAAGCCATGGTGGCTCAGTCAGTTCAGGAAGCCATGGGGGCTCAGGCAGTTCAGGAAGCCATGGTGGCTCAGTCAGTTCAGGAAGCCATGGGGGCTCAGTCAGTTCAGGAAGCCATGGTGGCTCAGTCAGTTCAGGAAGCCATGGTGGCTCAGTCAGTTCAGGAAGCCACGTGGGCTCAGTCAGTTCAGGAAGCCATGGTGACTCAGGCAGTTCAGGAAGCCATGGGGGCACAGTCAGTTCAGGAAGCCATGGTGGCTCAGTCAGTTCAGGAAGCCATGGGGGCTCAGGCAGTTCAGGAAGCTATGGTGGCTCAGTCAGTTCAGGAAGCCATGGGGGCTCAGTCAGTTCAGGAAGCCATGGTGGCTCAGTCAGTTCAGGAAGCCATGGTGGCTCAGTCAGTTCAGGAAGCCATGGTGGCTCAGTCAGTTCAGGAAGCCATGGGGGCTCAGTCAGTTCAGGAAGCCATGGTGGCTCAGGCAGTTCAGGAAGCCATGGGGGCTCAGTCAGTTCAGGAAGCCATGGTGGCTCAGTCAGTTCAGGAAGCCATGGGGGCTCAGTCAGTTCAGGAAGCCATGGTGGCTCAGTCAGTTCAGGAAGCCATGGTGGCTCAGGTAGTTCAGGAAGCCATGGTGGCTCAGTCAGTTCAGGAAGCCATGGTGGCTCAGTCAGTTCAGGAAGCCATGGTGGCTCAGTCAGTTCAGGAAGCCATGGTGGCTCAGTCAGTTCAGGAAGCCATGGTGGCTCAGTCAGTTCAGGAAGCCATGGTGGCTCAGTCAGTTCAGGAAGCCATGGTGGCTCAGACCCTTCAAGGACAGCCTTCATGGATGCTTAGGTTTTTTGTGGATCCGTTTTAAATATTCATCAGTTCATATTTTCTTACTGATTCTTGCACTGGCAAAAAATAAATAAATAATATATATATATATATATATATATATATATATATATATATATATATATATATATATATATATATATATATATATATAGCAGTTAATTAGTTTCTAAAACTTCTTCTTTGAAACAAGATTTAGTTGAGAAACCACATCTGCATATGATATTAAGACTAGATGTTGTAAGATGCTATGGAATGGTTGCTTCATAAAAGCCCACAGTACATTGGAAATGCATAAGTTTTTGCATTCATAAACAAGTTGACAAACTGCATTCATAAATATGTATTTTCAACACTTCCTAACCAGGTCAATGCTTAATCTTCATACTAAACATCCACAAGCATTTAAGCAAGTAAATAAATATTGCAATATAAATAATAAAAACATTCTAGTCTTTAAATCCTCAACAAATATTTGTCATCGTAACAGAATGCATGTTTTCTGTGATTTCTGTCAACGACGAATCAAAGTTGGCTGCTTTCTGCATGGTCCTATACTAAAAGATCTTAACTAAAGGTAATATTTGCTGGGCCTCTGCTCAAGTTTTGCCTTATTAATGTCTTTTAGAGTGAAAAAAATACAGTATTTGTGCTGAATGGACTTTTTGTTGTATTATTAAACAACCCAATGCAAATTCATTCTTAATGAGCTGTTCATCTCAGTGGACGAATCCATAACGTTACATCATCTATCATGCTAAGCAGAAGCAGAAAAAAAATTAAATATGATCTCTCATATTAAACTCAAATCACAAACACTAAAGCACTGAATATTATATAAATTATGCCTACATTACATATATCCACTGAATCCACACTGTGGAAACTGCTGAATGCAAGTCGAAATAAGATTCGAGAAATGCATATCAATTTGACCTGGAAGCATGTAGGTGTCTGCCATCACTGTCATCACATTCAATTCATGTATGCCTTTTTAAAATATACATGGGAATATATACATATATTGGTGTGGAGAAGAGATTCAGACTATAAGTGTGAAGCTGTAAATATATTTTATATGTAAATATGATGCATGTGAATTGCTTTAAAACGTGAGCAGAAATTAGATGTGCTGGACTGCTCAGGAACGAACGCTTGCAAGAACATCTTCAGCGAGGCTCAGACAGAGATAACGGACAGATCGCACAACAGCATTAAAAACTTTAGAACATCTATATTGTGCTAAAGTGGTGAAAATACAAGTTTTATATAATGCACAATCAGCTGTTTATACATGTACACAAAACCAAAATGTAATGCGTAATATTTAAATTGTATTACCTGTAATTCCTCAAACAAAAGCCTGTAGTCAATTAAAGGCCGGACCTCTGATAGTGGCCGGGGGCGTGGTTAGCACAAACAAATAAAGGCCAGCCTCAAATTAAGGCCGGGGGAAATGTGTGGATAATCAAATGCCTTTCATTTAATGTGCATTCAAGTTCATCGTAATGTACAGTAGGGGCTGTGCCGTGATGGCTGACCGTCATCACGCAACCATCCAGATGACACGCGTCAGTTCTTGCGAGTGCGACACACACTAATCCTATAGTAGTCGCTTCTATAGTTAACCTAAAAACTTTGCAGGGATTGCTCTGTAAATTACCTAAGAATATAACTGATGCATTTATGCCATTTTAAATAGTCTATGAGAGATGTGACGTCTGTGAAAATACCGTGCCAGGCAGACTACACAAATATTGAGCTACACCTCTCGTCTTTTTCCTTTTAGCCTACGTCTTCCTCTCCATTTAACTTAAAATATTTTATTTTGTACAAGAAAACAATAGGCTTCAAAATACTATGTTGATGAAATATTGCAAAGTAGTCATATGAACTAGGCTACACCAAAGACCGTTTAAAAAACAATATGCAAATTTAAAATATCTCAGAACCTGCGTGCAACCTATTGGAAGCGCGGATGAGTAATTAGTTGGGTCAGAAAAATAACAAAATGATAGTTTTTAAGCATAAAAAAAAAATATGTTAAGAGACACAGGCAAATATTAAAACTGCCCCGAGCCCCTCCACAGCTCTGTCACGACCATAGACGGTAAAAAAATATGGACGACATCATCCGTTTCCACTTGCCAGAGTTAAAGCTTTCAGGCGGCCTGCACGGCGCTGACATCTTGGGACAGAGTCTGCGCAGTAGAGATTTCGGGACCGGAGTTGCGCAGTAGAGCAGGAAGTAGAGCAGGAAGTACAGTCGTGATATCAAAAGCCCGCCCACACTCTCACAGATGCAGAACAATTAATTATGTTGGTGTGAAATAAACATGGAAATGTAGAAATTAAAGCTAAAGCTCCAATCTGTTCACAAAATTCAGCAAAAAGTCAGTTAGAGCCTCAGTGACGACTTCACTCAGAGAAGACGTCGATCTCAGCTGTCAATCATTACGTCACCCCCCCCGTGTTTATAGCATCAAATAACTAACTAAAACTAAACTTATTTTAAAAACGAACACTTGAAATGAAATCATCGTGATGATAACTGCCTTCAATGACATAAACTAACTTTGGGGGAAAATATTTGAAGTGTATTTTATTGTTTAGTTTGCCTCGCGTCCATTAGAAAACACAGAGGGGCGGCTATACTGGGACCGGCCACCGGGGGGCGATTGAGGCGTGAAAGCTTCAGTATCTGAGAGGGATACTGCAGGCTTGGTCACGACTCACCGCATGTCTTGAGGAGATTAAGGCATGGATGGGAACTAACTTCCTCCAGCTAAACTCCAGTAAAACTGAGGCACTGCTGGTTGCCAGCCCTCATCAGATCCACTCCTCTCCCTTATCCCAGCTCATCTTTGACGGCCAGGTCATCACTGTCTCCTTCTCTCACAAATCTAGGGGTTCGGTTTGACCCACAGCTGACCTTCAATGGCCACATTAACATATTTGTAAATCTTCCTTCCACCACCTTCGAAACATCTCCAAACTCCGTCCCCTTTTAACCTGTTCAGATGCAGAGAAACTTGTCCATGCCTTTGTCTCCACCAGGCTGGACTACTGCAACGGACTCTTCTGTGGGATTTCTGGCAGAAATATCCAGATGCTCCAATGCATTCAGAACAGTGCTGCCAGAGTCCTTATGAGAGTCTGTAAATATGATCACATAACTCTCATCCTACACTCATTGCACTGGCTCCCTGTTTCATCCCGGACCGACTATAAAATCCTCCTGCTCACACATCACGGAACATACACCACCATATCTACAGGAACTCATCACTTTGATATCCTCCACCTGCACCCTCAGATCTTCAGGCCACCTGCTTCTTCAAGTCCCCACCACCAGGCTTCGTACCATGGGAGATCGAGCTTTCTGCACCACGGCTTTGAAACCTTCCAAGTGAGCTGAGAGCAGTACAGAGCCTGGACCAGTTTGAAGCAGAACTGAAGACTTTTCTGTTCAGAAAGGCTTTTATGTGTTGATTGTTTGTATTATATAAAAATCTATTTAATTTATCTATCATTTACACACACACGCACACGCACACACACACACAATATTGCCAAAAGTATTGGGACACTCCTCCAAATCTTTGAATTCAGGACTTCCAATCACTTCCATGGCCACAGGTGTATGAAATCAAGCACCTACGCATGCAGACGCTTCTACAAACATTCGTGAAAGAATGGGTCACTCTCAGGAGCTCAGTGAATTCAAGCGTGTTACCGTGATACACTATATTGCCAAAAAGTTTTGTGACCCCTGCCTTTAGATGAACTTTAATGGAATTCTATTCTTAGTCCATAGGGTTTCCTATGGAGTTGGCCCACTCTTTGCAGCTATAACAGCTTCACATTTTATGGGAATGCTTTAGGAATGTGTTTATGGGATTTTTGATTATTGTTCAAGAAGCGCGTTTGTGAGGTCAGGCACTGATGTTGGACGAGAAGGCCTGGCTTGCAGTCTCCGCTCTAATTCATCCCAAAGGTGTTCTATCGGGTTGAGGCCAGTCAAGTTCCTCCACACTAAACTCGCTCACCAATTTCTTTATGGACCTTGCTTTGTGCACTGGTGCGCAGTCATGTTAAAAACAGGAAGGGGCCGTTCCCAAACTGTTCCCACAAAGTTGGGGGCATGAAATTGTCAAAAATGTATTGTTATGCTTAAACATTAATAGTTCCTTACATGTGAACTAAGGGGCTAACCCCAAACCCTGAAAAACAACCCAGAACCATAATCACCCCTCCACCAAACTTTACACTTGGCACAATGCAGTCAGGCAAGTCCAGTTTACCTGGAAACCGCCAAAACCCAGACTCGTTAATCGGATTACCCGACAGAGAAGTGTGATTTGTCACTTCAGAAAACACTTTTGACTCTGCAGAAAGCATACGCTGACCCCACTCTGTGAGTGATTTAGAAAGGATTTCCCAATACTTTTGGCAATATAGTATAAAATGTTAAATTCTGTGTATGCGTGTGTTTAACACAATATATATATAACAAAGTAATAATATTTTTTATAAAACCATATAGGTAGTAAAAATGAATGTTTCCCTCATGTTTGGCAAGTCACTATGGGTGAGTAGTATGTCACTGCCCCCTAAAGCCAGCTGTCATAAACTAAGCAATAAATAGTGTCATGGAGACGTAATTAGAAGTGCAAAGTTGTGAGTGTCTAACTTCCCCAATGCTCTGCCCTACATTTAGCATGTGGAGTGAAACTCCTGAGGGTTTTGTAGAGTGAGAGTCGTGTCAGTACACTGAGGTGGCAGACTGATGATGTTCGAGATGGAGTGAGCTACACCGCTAATGAGGATGAGAGATCAGGGATAGGAACCTGAACGCCCTTTGGCACTGCTGCAACAGGTGTAATCATCTTTCTGTCTCTCCCCTAACGCATATGACAATTACGCCCCACCTTCAAACCAGATTCACTTGTCACCAGCTATGTGTTTGAGACACAAAAAGGGAAGGTATGTGTGCATGAGATGACCCCGAAATATAATCACAAATAAGAAAAAAAACAAGGATGCAATATAAAGACACTATTATCAGAGGAAATGAGAGACTCTGGGGATTGTTGCATGGTGCGGCAATTGTTTCACAGCTGGAGCCTGCGTTAGAACAATAATCCTGCTTATAGTCTAGTGTGATTCAGAACAACAGGATCTCTCCAGAATACCCCAAAGGGCCCTACAAAAACCTACTAAATCTGCCTTTTTATCATCTTTTATTGGGTGGAACAAACAAGAGACTGCATGTGGTTTGATTCAGTATCTGCACAATCGGAAATCCATATGTGAATGTGTGTGTGTGTGTGTGTGTGTGTGTGTGTGTGTGTGTGTGTGTGTGTGTGTGTGTGTGTGTGTGTGTGTGTGTGTGTGTGTATCTATCATTGATCTTCTACTCACCCTCCTGTTGTTCCGAACCTGTGTGACTTTGCTTTCTTCTGTGGAAAACAAAACATTAAAACTGAATTATACTCCAACACAATATGATATGGCAATGGGTAAACTATATCTTTAATTGTATTATTTTCTTCCTGACAAACAAACAGACCCTAGTAGTCTAATGTCACAGTCTCGCGTCTCCTTTAGTTTCAGAGATCTGAACATCTCAGCATGTGATTATGTTTTCCCAGATACCAAAGTCTGCCATAATAAAAAATAAAATAAAACATAATTAATTATAAATGATCACCAAACAGCTTGTCCTTTCTCATGCCATTCTTCTGAATAATGCTATCCACATTTATTTTAAAGCTCTGTACTTTTATTAAAATATTATTTTACTCTTTTATTAAAGTATTTTAATTTGCATGGAAACCCTTCCACCACATAAGAAAAATATATACTTATGTCATAATTATGAGATGGAAACTATTGAAATTGGAAATAAAAAATTTATTTTTAGAAATCATGACAAAAGATTCTAAATTGACAGTCAGAATTATGACTTAAAAGTGATAGAAAAATTCAAAACTGATTTTTTTAATCTCATTACTTTTTATATAATGACTTCAACATTTAATGTCATAATTCTAACTTTCTTTTGTCAATATTATTGGTCATAATCACTGTTTCAACATTAATTTTGACTATTTAAATCATCATTTCTATTTAGTATGTCATATTTTCAAATTCAAACGTTTTATAATTATATTCAAATTATAACTTACCAGATTTTTTTTCTTTTTTTCCTATTGTGTCGGAATTGGGCTTCCATGTGTCTTTTTATACTGGAAAAAAAGGGTGTATGATATTTTCACAAAAAAATTATAATACATTTCACAAATAATTAAAAAGAAATGGCAATAAATTAAGCATGACATTTTGAAGTAGAAAAACTGAAATAGCATTTTCTATTTATTATATATTTATTGACAGTTAAGAAGAACATTGTATTCCTGAGTGAACCAGAACTTAGCCTTTTTCTTCTCTGTCTTTGTCTTTGTGTGTGTGTGTGTGTGTGTGTGTGTGTGTGTGTGTGTGTGTGTGTGTGTGTGTGTGTGTGTGTGTGTTTCCTATTAGTCTCTAAGCAAATGAGAGCAAATAAATCTCACAGATAACAGTGTATGCTAATCAGTCCAGCTTGATGTATCCAGCCGTCTCACAATTTGGGTTCTCCACATGAAAATTAAGGTCCACAAGGTGTGTAATTAATTTCACATGAAAGTGAATCTGCAGGCTCATACATCACGGTAAAGCCACTGGGTTAGCCGGGTTAATGTGTGTGTGTCTATTTATCCCACTTAACTTTGAGTTTCTAGTTAGGATGAAACTTTTTAAAAGATGTAAAATTAAGCAGAATCTTTTTTGTCTAAATAAGCTGGAGTTGACTCCATCAACCTCAGCATCATGACTAACATTTCTAAATAACAGACAGGTTGAATAAATCAAGGATCCTTTGCTGATCATTTGGATTATATCACATCCAATCCTTATTTCAGTTGTGCCCAGTGGTCCTGATAGTGGGTTTCTTTACCATTTGAATAAACTGCTCAAACTGCTTCACGTTATGAAGTGAAAATTTAGTCAAGAGTTGAGTCACGCTGCACATCAAACTTCTAAAAGCAAAATTTTAGAAGTCATCATGTGAATTGGAACATGGAAGGAAAATAAATCTTCACAAGGAAGATAAAACAGTTGCATTAGCATATTTGCAACTAAAGCTCCACAAAAAAAAGAAAAGAAAATTCATCTAAACCCACATTCATTCAGAACATTTAACAACTCTTAAAATATATACCATAAAATGTATTCTTCCCATTCATTCCTATACAAAGCATGTTGGTCCTAATGAAAAATAAATATACAAAAATTTATTTGAAATATATTTAATTCGATTTTAGTCTAAGTATACAACAAATACATTTACATATTTTTGTACTTAATATAAGATAAATACTTTTGGTAAACTAAATTGATATACTTAAAGTCTGCAATTTAGTATGTAAAGTGCAGTTATCCAGAAGTAGTGCTGAGGTCCAGCTGAAGATATACACAAGTACATTTGATTGTGCTTTGGTTACACTTTAAATATCTTGCATTTAAAGAGTTAGTTCCCCCAAACATGAAAATGATGTCATTAATGACTCACCCTGTGTCGTCCCACACCCGTAAGACCTCCGTTCATATTCAGAACACAGTTTAAGATATTTTAGATTTAGTTCACAACTGTGCATTCTCCCTCAGACTATAAACGAAGCTCAGGCGCACCAGATCAACACGTCGCCAATGCGGACAAACCTAGAAGAGAAGACAATGCTGAATAAAGTCTTTTTTTCTTCTTTTTTTTGGACCAAAATGTATATTCCGTGCTTCAAAAAATTCTAACTAACCAACTGATGCCACATGGACTACTTTGATGATGTTTGTATTGCCTTTCTGGAAAGGGACAGTATAGTGTGCATACACTTTCAATTAAGGGACAGAAAGCTCTCAGACTAAATCTAAACTGTGTTCCAAAGATGAACGGAGGTCTTTCGGGTGTGATATTAGGGTGAGTCATTAATGACATAAATTTCATTTTTGGGTGAACTAATCCTTTAAGGACTAAAAAATCATGATATTTTACTAATAGTGATATTAAACCATATTTCGGCTTAATATTAAGAAATGTGCATTGCGCAATAAAGTAGTCCTTCAAATAAAGTTGAATTATAATATTTATATCAGTAAGTGATATGATGATTTTTTTAAGTATACTTAGCATGAAATAAATTTATGTTAAATAAATTCTGCTATAGGTTTTTTCACTAAGTGCAAAATAAATAATATGTTTACCAGGTTTAAATAATGTTTCCTGCAATTCAGTTAAAGGTGCACTATGTAGTATTTTTGCAGTGAAATATCCAAAAACCACCAGGCCAGTGTTATATATTTTGTTCAGTTGAGTATTTACAAAATCCCAAATGTTTTGGACTATTTGTAAATTGTGAGAAAATTGCTATTTCAACCAAGGAGCCGGGACGTCTGAGGGAGTCGCCTCAATTGCGTTATATCTGCGTTACCCTCGGTTTCCACTCTTAGCAGTGTGAACAAGTGTCCCAGCAGCCGCTGAGCGAACGCACAGAGTAATGTCATAACATCATTTTAAACACACTCAAATGTATCCAATATGATAAACAGAGCTGCTTTACCTTATACTCATGACTGGAAAAGCGTAAATGGCGCCGGCAACTGTGTCCCATCATAATAAAAGTCCCGCTGCTCGCAAGGCATGTGTTTGCGTAACAGTCACTCCAGCGGCCTTACTCAGCTCCTCAGCACTCGGTCCTGCTCTGCTTCATAATACAGTAATGTTAATAATCACATTCATGAACATGATTTCTGCCAGAGTCCTATCCGATTCTTTCCCACCGGCTGTGAGGTGAAGACCACATGTCCCAAGATTCTGCAGTCTTGTTTTGATATTGTTTTGTAAAAGTCAAGTTTTATGCTGCATTGACGCAAATAAGTAAACAAACAGCAAACCATTTTCCAGCATACTTTAAATCATGTGTGCGTGCGTGCGTAGGTATGTATGTATGTATGTATACATATATACATACATGTATGTATAAGTATGTGTATATGAGCCATCACTTAAAATGACTACGAAGTGTAGATATTAAAATAGAAAATGCTGCTTTCGTTAATTGTGGTTTGACATGTGATGTTGATTTGAAAAACACACACTCTCTAGTTTCTAAGAGATCCCTGAGATTCATCCTCCCACGACTATGAATGTAATTTTAGTTCAAAAATGTATGCAGCTAGAGAAAATAACAGCGAGTGATATTTATCAAGACACTGCCCACGGTGATGGCTCCTCGATTCTGATGAGACAGAAGACCACTTGATGAAGTGTTTTGTCAGAGAAGGAGAGGAATATCAATTAATGATGGGACTCACCATCACACGCGGTTCACATGGGACTGAATATCGCAAATAAAACTCGACCACTGCTAAAATGTTTTAGATGTCCCATTACATAGATGTTCCTGTTAATAGCAATGAAAGAAGATTGTGGTGTGTTCAAAAAACAGTTTACAGGAAATGAATGATTAATTTAGCCTAGAAATTTAGACGCACCCTAGCGGCAGCAAATCTAATCTGCCGCGAGTGTCGTTTAGCAACTCTCAATACAGTTCTGAGCTGTGAAAACCAAATTGGTGGATAAAGTCGTTATTTAGATTTTTGTGCACAATAACTATTTTCGTCGCATTGTGAAATTATTGTACGGCCACTTTAGTGAGATGGACTTTGTATCGATGTGTTTAGTGCCTTTCTCAGCCATCAGCTTTCAACAAAAATATCTTCATTTGTGTTCCGAAGATGAACGGAGGTCTTACGGGTGTCCAACGACATGAGGGTGAGTAATTAATGAAATAATTTTCTTTTTTGTGTGAACTAACCCTTTAATGCTGGTTCTGATAGAAAGGTGTCAGAATACAAAGTGCATCACAGTTTGTTGCATATGGGACTGCATAGCCGCAGACCACAGATCAGTAGTCAGCCACCCTTCGGGCATCAGAACTGGACAAATGGAATGGAAGAAGGTGGCCTGGTCTGATGAATCAAATTTTCTTTTACATCACGTGGATGGCCATGTGCGTTTCCGTCATTTACCTGGGGAACACAATGGGAAGAAGACAAGCCGTCAGAGGCAGTGTGATGGTTTGGGCAATGTTCTGCTGGGAAACCATGGGTCCTTAGCCTGACGAGGTCATACTTAATTCTAGTCAGAATATGAGTCTGAAACTGCTCCATTGGGCTGTGATTATGGGGCGTGTTTCAACTGAACCAGGAAAGACCTCAATAGGATAGAGCTTCAACATATCAGAGCAACGAAGCGATGCAGTGTCATTCAAATGTCAACAGAGCTCAACTGCACTGTGTTGCCAAGTCTGCGTATTTTTCCGCGGGTTGAAGCGACTATAATATATAGACCCATGAGTGCTAATTTTAGCAGGCAACCTTGCCAAAATAATATGCATTTTACCCCCCAAACACAATTTTTCCCCCAGAGAACCCCCCGAGAAGCTATTGTTTAGGGCTAGTAGTTGTCAGGTTTTGTTGTAAAAACTTGGCAACCCTGTCTGCAAGCGTGCTGAAATCAGGCTGGAATACACAATCTTTGCCAGTGTTGTAAAAAAATTAAATAATATAATGATACACAGAGTACATACCCAACATGTTCATCATTTCTGAGAGAAATTGTGAAGGTGAATGCATATACAAACAAGCTCTCCGTTTAGTATTCGAACAAATATAATCCAAGCCCCTTTGATGACGTGCATGATTACGTTACTGTTGATCATCTGTCCGACCGTCATCGTCTAAAGCCCGCCCTGATGATTTCATTGGTCCTAACAGTTTCTGTTCAGAGATAATTACTCCTCTATGGATCGAGGCCAGACCGAACCGCCCAACCTAAAAAAATTGTGGGCGGGGCTAAGTTCGGCTGGCATCCAGGCTAATGGTCCTGCCATCCATGTGGATGCTACTTTGACACATACCACCTACCTAATTTGTTGCAGACCATTTACACTCTTTAATGGAAATGGTATTCCCTGGTGGCTGTGGTCTCTTTCAGCAGGATAATGCGCCCTGCCACCAAGCAAAAATGGTTCAGGAATGATTTGAGGAGCACGAGTTTGAGCTGTTGACTTGGCCTCCAAATTCTCCAGATCTCAATCTAATCGAGCATTTGTGGGATGTGCTGAACAAACAAGTCCGATCCATTGAGGCCCCGTCTGACAACTTACAGGACTTAAAGGATCTGCTGCTAACATCTTGGTGCCAAATACAACAGCACTACTGGAGTCCATGCCTCGACGGGTCAGGGTTTTGGCATCAAAAAAGGGATCAACACAATATTAGGTATATATATATATATATATATATATATATATATATATATATATATATATATATATATATATATATATATATATATATATATATATATATATATTTATATATATATATATAACGATGCTCAGCCAACATTCTACTGACTATAAATAACTTTGCAATTACATGTCAAATCATTTTACTAACCATAACCTAACCGTATAATATAATGAGAGTTGGTTGTCATGTAGATACAAATTAATGAGAATTAGTTGACATGTAGTTGCAAAATTATTTATAGTTAGTAGAATATCTAACCTGTGTAACCTAAAATCTTGCATCCTCGTCACCTATGTGCCTGAAATGTTTTTGCTAATAAACATGCGTTCAGCATATAAATTATTTTTTTGTGTAGAATTCCTAATTGCTTAAAAATCAGAAAGAAAAAAAAAGATTAAAAAAACTAGTTTTCCAGTCCGGCTTCATTAACACAGCACATTTTCAATGAATGCACTTGTGAGTCCTGAAAATGTACGGGTGTGAGTTTGATTACAGAATGTGGTTGTCTCTTTGGTAAATAACTGAACTGTGTTTGAACGTAACTGTATTGAGGACGCAAATACAGGACTGACAGCCGCATTCTGCTGCTGTGAAAGTGGCCATGTCCAACCCCAATGAGATGTTTCTGGTCCCCAAAACATAAGGTGAAACAGCCACCCTGTGAAAGGACACCAGTGGAATGACAATCCCCTCCTTATATGTCTTGCTCCCCTGGCAGTCGTGTACTAATGATAACTACAAGATGGAAAGTCTCAGATCAGAATAGTGTTGCAAATGGAACCGCTAGAGTGTGACTCTTGATCCTTTCCCTTTGAAAAGCAAATTCCCTATGGGACAACAGCACAGACGAGAACTCATAATCACCAGGAGATGGGGCGATATAGATCAGACAGATCTTAAAGATGAATCGGGCAGGTTTTGGGTCTATTGACAGCCGTTCTTACACCGCTAATGTCTCAGTAAAGCTCTCTCCATGGTAAATGCCACCAGTTCAAATTTCATATCGCAAAAGAGCGGCCTCTGTAAATATTAACATTTCAAGCCATAGTGTGAATTTATAAAGGACGATGAAATGTATCCAGCAATTCTTAAATTGGTCAAATCTAGAGCCGGATTTTAACACATTGCTGGCTTACACAATAAAAAAAACAGAGTTAGAATAATGACCCTTGTATTCTTTTTACTTAAAGGGCGGGGGGGGGGGGACAAAGACAAAGGTTCAAAAACTAATGTTGGACGTTTGATGGAGTAATTCTGTGTCAAAAATACTCCTACCGGTTTCTCACAAGTTTCGGAGAGTTTTTTCGAGTATGGGTCGGCTTGGCGTCGATAGAGCGGAAGGTCCTTGTATGGGCCGTACGGGCTCTTCTCCCGGTAGGGTGCGTGCACGCGTGACTAGAGGCGAGAGAGGAAATGCACGCCCGTAAACACGTTCTCAGCTGTGAACACTTCTGTCGTTATAGTCCGCGCCGCGCTCCACTTTATTCCTATGGGTGACATCAAGCGACTTGAACGTTTCAGCACAGCATTCCGGGAAGGCAGCGCTGCATTTAAACCGATTTGAACGCAGAAATGACGGGAAGCTTCACAACATCGCGGATCTCCACGGTCACTGCTGTCACAGGACTTCACTAAATCATACCAAAGAAGTGTGTTTTTGACGGAGCGGTCCCAGCGATAAAGGTTCGGTCCTGCTTTGGAAGCAGCCGGTGAGTAAAACTGCTTCAAATGTCTATGCTGTTGGCTATCGTCACGTGAGTAAACATCAGTAAACGACACGATCGCGTGCATCATTCAAATGCGCTAACGGTTACTCCATTGTTGTTCTATGTATAACGTTACACTAGTCTGACGTGCAAAACCGTTTCTCTTGCTACTGCTAAGGTTTAGTCACATACAATAGTCCATAAACCGAATCATGTCCTCATAAACTGGTAAACACACACAAATGTTGACAGGCCACTAAATACAGTACATACCACAGAGACGGACGTCCTGCTGTTGCTGTTTCTCCTGTTCAATTTATTTCAGCCTCCGGATCTGATTCTGGATCATATCTTTATTAGCTGAATCTGATTGATAGCCATGAGTTTCTCCACGCTTGAAGACGTTACCGCTTTGTGCGCATTCGTCATTCTTTAGCTCCGCCCACACTATACGCCTCCCGGCACTCGGTTTTTTTCCGGAAAGACTCGGTACAGCCTATATTTCTTTTATAAATTTAATAAAACTAAAGACTTTTCGGAGATATGAAGGATGCAATACTACTCTAGAGGTACTCAAGATTGACATGAGATTGACTGAAACTGAGTGTTTCACCCCCCCTTTAAGTTTATCCCGTCAGGCTTTTATTCCATGCCTGGAGATAGCTCTGAGCCTACATCAGCGAGGGGAGAAATACACGGGCCATGAGAGCACCCATGAGTTATGAATGCTCCAACCCATGCACAGAAATATTAAACTCTCTTGGAAACTATTCAATAATTAAATACATGCACGAAATCCAAGCAATCCCACTGCAAGAGTGATTACTGCTCGCAATTCACGCATGGGAGAAAACCACTGGTCCCTCAGAACCATCACTGGCTTATTCATTTATAATGCAAATGGCTTTATTCAACTGAATGAACACATAAACAAACAGTGAGAAGAATTCTCTGAGATTTATCAGGACAGGGATCCAAAATAAATCCGGTAACTTTGTGAGATTGGAATTATACTGCATGAAGAATCTATTATTAGGATCATTGCGCAGGGAAGATGAAGAAATCCCAAGGGCTTTAGAGTGTATTTAATCCATTTTAACTCTGCATAATGATTTTACTTAAGTGTATAGTCATATGGTCCCTAAAAGGATGCAACTACAATGATTTTCTGACCCATCAAGCATGTAAACTCACATGATTGTGGTAGTTGTACACTGTACAACATTTTTGTAAAAGAAAAAAAAATGTTGGTAACTTAAAGTAAGTAACCTGGTTGCCTTAAAATGTTGAGTTTATCAAAATAAAAAAAATGAGTTGATGCAAGGAAATTAGTTTAATAAATGGGAAATATATATATATATATTATTGTATCTTAACCACAACCATAAATGGAGTCTGATTTACATCATTCATAAAATTCACCCATTAACTGTGGTAAAATTCATTGCAATGCACGGCCTCTTATGGCTTATTGCTTTAATATGTAGAAACTCATTAGGTGGTCGGCTCAATAACCTAATGCAACAAAAAAACTCTAGCCACAATAACCTTGAGTCAAAACCCTATTCTTAAATAACTGCATTGCTGTTCCATTTGATTATTCAATATGCCCCTGTTAGCATTTAAATGCAGTAAACAGATCCTTGTCATATTTCATGGCATTGCACTAATTTGTCTTGGTGAACTTACAGACCGAACATATTAAGACTCACCCAGCACCTCACAGCTGGTGAACTATCCACAATTTCAGACCTGGGTGAGCTCGTGATTGGAACGCGTGCTGTCAGCCCAGCTTGAAAGACAATTTTTTGAGTCTGCAGATGAAACGTATGCTTCCCTCCTCAGCTGGCATTTCTGAACTCAGAGGCACATAATTAATGATGTCACTCACTGGGGATTGCACCAAAAGCATGCTGGGAAACACAGAACGCTCTCTTCTTGTGTCCGAGCCATTAAGGGTTGTCACCACGGTTAGGAAGAGATATCACCACAGTTTCCCACCCTCGGTCTGTGTCCATGTGTGCAGGTTATTTCCCTGCAGGGCTGTATTGCTGTGGGTATAGAGAGGAAGGCACACACATAAAAATGAGCTATTTTATGCCCGTTAAACCCCCCTCCCCCCAATGTAGGGGCTTCTATATTACGCCCACTCAAACAAAATCCAGCAAGAGCGCATCCCAATTTAATGAGGCCGGAGAGCACATATTTACTGAAATGAGAAACTCCCAAAGAGAGCAATATTTCTTATGAGTACAGAAATTACCAGTTATATGAAACTGGTAAAGGGTTTTGAATCCTTGCATTCGCAATGAGCAATCAGAGTTGGATTATGAATTCATAAAAACTTTTTTTTTTTTAAACTGTCATGATAAATTTTACATTTGCAATAAAGTTTTTTTTTTTATGTACTTAAAAAGTACTTAAATCATTTCCCTCTCTCCGAATCAAGCAAATGCTCCTTTGAGAAGGACGTGTGACTCAAGCCACATGTAAGGTTATCCTGGAAGCTTTGACAATGTTACCCAACTTGAAAGCTGTTTTTTTGCCAACACAGAACAACCTCATGTCACACTGTCAGACCAATCAAAATGTGGATGGAGAACCACCAGAACAAAACAGTCATTGCCACCCCAAACTCCAGACACGAAAACCTCTGGAATGTGATCAAGAGGAAGATGGAAGGCCACAGGCCGTTAAACAAAGCCGGGCTGCTTGAATTTTTGCACCAGGAGTGGCATAAAGTCACCTAAACATTGGCTGAACATCTGATGCAAATGCCACATTTATCTGGAAATACTTCAGGAGTTTAGAAGTCATCATGTTGCGTTCTTTAACGGTCTGCCTGGAAACAAAGGCCCTGTTTCCAAACCCCCATGTGAAAGAAGAACACCATCGTGTTTACAACTGTGACAATGAGCGCTTATACCAGGATCAGCTAAACGCTGGATTTTCAAAAGTATGAAAAGTTTGCGGCTCCATTGTTGCAGTAAACTTGTAAAAAGTTCTTGAATGAATAATTCAATGCACACTGGTCTCACTCCCAGGGCGTCAAAATCTGAAGCATGGTCAAGAGCCTTTCGCATCACAATGAAGACGCTAAGATTACCCCCAGGTGTCACTTTATTGATGTTCAGGGTACTCTATTAATTCAGTTGTTTACCCAATACGTCAAATGAAGACACATTTAACTCTTTGCATTTGTAAAAGCAGACATGATTTTATTCATTTTTAAGGCCACTTTTCTATTTTGGAGCAACTAACCCAACTCCTACCCTAAACCTACCCGCTTCTCAACAATATAAAACATGTAACAGGCAAATAAATGCACAGTCACAGGTTTATTGCAAAAACTGACCAAAAACAGTATTAAACTATTTACTCATGTTGTCTTCTGAATTCATACGATGTCTTCATGTAAAGAACAGAGTTGATCTTAATGTTTTTATCGCTGAAATGATGATCTCGCTGCTCCGTGAATGCACTCATTCATATCTCATTCAAATAATACACACGACTCTTGAGCATGACACAATTGGTCACAAGACACACGAGAGCCAATGGCATCTTACAATAAAAGCTGACGTAATGACGTAATTTGTCATGAGACATTCAAGAGCAAATGCAATTTCACTATGAAATCTGACGTAATGGGCGGTGTGTGTATGATCTTCGGTGGATGGGGACGCTGATCGCTTTTGGGGATTTTCTTCACACAAATCAATCGTTTGGCCTTTGGAAAACTTTAATTATTTGTACTTTTTGAATGTGGATGCAGTCGTATCTGCCTGTTATATCCTGTTATATCATGTTCACACAAATGGGTAGGTTTAGGGATGTGATGGGGTTGGGTTACATGTTAAAACGCGTCTAACTAGCGTAAATAAAAAAAATAAAAATAAAAAGTAAATAAAATTATGCTTGCTCATTAAATTGAGAATCACACTCCAACATGTCATAATGGCAAAATCCTAAACCAACGTTCCCATACCCAATACGTCTTTGTATGACGCCAAAAGTTTCTCATTGAAATTAATGGAGCACCCAGCGCATCGAAAAAAGACACCTATGGGGTACCTTTAGCTTCCTAAGTGTTACGCGGAAGGAACTCGACCGTGCTTCGGATTTTGATGCCTTGGGAGTCAGAACAGGTTGGTTATTGCAGGGGCATCGAAAATGAACGCGGAGCAAAACGAACTGTGATTGGTTGCGTCACATATCAGTCAAACGTTCTCTTGGGCGCTCCTCAACCAATCAAGCTGCGAAAGAGTCCAGACCTTCTGCCGTCAGTCTGAAAGGCTGCGAAAGACTGGTAGAGAGTATGTCAAGATGCATGAAGAAATCGGGTTTATTCCATCAAATATCGATTTCTGAACTCGAGGAGGCATTTGAGGTGTGAAAACATGGGGTCTGACCAGTTAACATGCAAATAATGCCCTAAATGCTCTTTTTACATTTTTGGGTAAACTATACCGTACTAATGATACTATGGGATTATTTATGAAGTCTTTTCCCCAAAACAAATGCATTAAAAAACAGAACAAAATAAAAATGTTAAGAAATTTCAGCAACAAACCCCTCAAATTTCTTCAAATGATTATTTGAATGAACTATTACAGCAAAATCTCTCTCTCTCTCTCTCTCTCTCTCTCTCTCTCTCTCTCTCTCTCTCTCTCTCTCTCTCACTCTCACTCTCACTCTCACTCTCACTCTCACTCTCACTCTCACTCTCAAACATCATCATCTTCAACTCTCAAAGTCCCACCAATCAAACCCTGACCCCGTCCACTGAATTCATTCTGCTTATCGCCCTCAGACAGTGAAGTGAAAAAAGAACTCTGACTCCGGTCAAAAGCAGATAATTCACTGCAGAAACGAAGACTGAGGGTCACAAAGTCTGTAATGGAGGAGCGAAAGAAATTAACAGTCTCTTAAATAGCTGGAGGACAAGATCTAACGATCCAGGCTTAAACAGTAGACTAAAAGCATGCAATCAGCCATTATTGATTGCTTTCTAAAATAGCTGAAAGTTTGAGTATTTTTGGATGTCCAAGAATGGCTGTATTATAGATGGATTATGTGATCTGTGGGTGCAAATCTCAGCTATTCCGCCTCAGTGTTTAGTTTAACGGCGGTGTGAAATAAACTCTTTCCCCTTTCTCAACAGCGATGAATTATTTATGCATAAAGTTGTGTGTTTTAGCTCATGTGCAAGAGCTGATTCGGATGCATGCAGGTTTTTGGCAACATATCAGATTAAATGTGCTGCAAATGACCTAAAAACATGTTTAAACCATCCTGGATTAATATTTCATGTGTGAACATATGCTTCAAAGGGAGAAAACTGATTAGGTCGGCCGCTTGGGATGTTTTTTAAAGTAATCCGCATCTTATTTTTGCTCACACAGGGTGATCTGCATTGCTGTTCCTGGATCAGTACCTGGAGATCTCTTGAGACTCAAACTTCTAAAAACAAAAAAACAAAAAGTGAAACTTAATGAGAAACAGATAAACTCTGAGGGCACACTCTCTTTCTGATTCCACTTCGAAATGATTAGTTCCAGGCTCTGTCTATAGCTGGATAACATTTATCTTATCTAAGAATTGATCGATCGGATCACCATTTTTGAGCATTTTCTGAATGTGTTCAAACAGCCACAAAACACTACCTCTCCGCCTAATGACTTGTGTCAGTAAGCACACTAGCCAGACGAGATTTAAACTCTGTCGGTTGAAGTCCCAAGTTTAGTTTGAAGATGAAAAACGTACCAAGCACAATGTTCTCTCACCATTAGCGGTTGGCATGATCTTGCGGCTATCAGAGCAGAAACGAAGGCTGATTCTGCCTGTAGTCTCCATGTGCTTTCAAGTTGCGTACGCTTATGTTGTCTAATATCGAAAGATCTGAGGAGAAAGAAACACACACACACACACACACACACACACACACACACACACACACACACACACACACACACACACACACACACACACACACACACACACACACACACACACACACACACACACACACACTCACACACACTGCCCATAGATGCTCCCCTTGAAGAAATCAGGACAGAAGTGGTTGAAAGCGGACAATAGAGAGGGATTTAAAGACCATGTGTCGTGCTCGTCTACATGTGATCTGATCGACCAAAACACATCTTAATACCAGGTGTAAACAGGGCCTAATATTTATGACTTTAATTTAGGTACATTTAGAAAAGTGAGGAAAATAAACTCTGCTGGTGATGCTACTTTGAATCTTGAGCCCACACTACAGTCTAATCATATAGTACTTAAGCAACATTCGAAACTACTAGCGTTCAGACACAGATTAATGAAAAATTACAAACAAAATCACTGAGTTTTCCAAATACATCTTCTAAAAATGAATTTACTTCACCTCATTTAATTAGCTATGCCAGTTACTGAATATGCATGAGCTTAAGAGAAAATGTTTCATGTGAAAATGAAGGCTGACACATTTGAAGCAAAAGTCTGCCTATGATGCTGAACCATACATGTTTAAGCGTCTACTGATTGAGACCATAGTTAAAAATGTATGAAAGAAAAATATACTAATGTATTTCCCTCAAAGTAGCTTTAATGCATAAAGAGCAGAGAAGAGCATAATGGAGTGGCATCATTTTTAATAATACAAACAATTATTTTAAATATGAATAGTATATTACTTTCATGTTTTAAATAATGTGGTTAAATAAGATAATTAAATACAATATCCATTTACTTTTTATTAAAAAATTATTTATTGATTTATTAATATTTGTTAACGGGGTGATGAATTAAGAAATTAACTTTCCCTTGAGCTTTTGATATATATAAGGTCATGGTAATATAAGATTATCCTGTAAGTTTCAGAGCTAAAAATAAAACCATCCTTGTTAGTCAAAGAAAAGCTTTTATAGACACCAGGCCCAGAAAACGATCTTGTTCACATCTTGATGTCATCGACTGAAAAAACACAGCAAATACAGAATAATAAGCATGTGTAATTCAGTAGCCCTTCCCACCGATTCATGGTTGTGGAAGAACACAGTCGCTGCATAAGCTTCCTTCGGATCTTAATATTAGGAATGTGTGGTTGAACTTTATTTTTAATGAAGCTCCAGCTAACATGGGGAAGACAGTAGTGTTCACTTATTTCCACCGCGGGATCGTTTGTAAACAAATCTCACAATGCTATTCTTCTATATTGGATCCAACAGTACGAATGGTGCAACACACTTATGTGAGTAAAACATGTTTTTTATATGTAAAAGTATTGCATTGTTATAGATCGTTTTGCTTATAGTGTCTAACAGAACATACCTCAGACATGTATGGGCCAGGGCTCGCAAAGCCCAATTTCCCGATGCTGTGTGTTTTCCAGACAGGGTACCAAAATGGAAGCCCGCCGATAAATCTCATTATATTCCTTTCTGTTGTTCTCTCTCTCTCTATGTGTTTGTGTGTGCGTGGTTCGCACTTATACCGCACGATCGTGCGGGCTATGTAATACAAATATAATAGTCCAATCAATCGCGGGTGGATGAGAAATAAATCATTGTGTTTGTTTTAAAAAAGATGTACTTGCATCATTCCGGTTACCGCTTTTAAAACAACCCCTCCCTCATGTGAACTGAAATGACAGGGGCATAGATATGACAAGAGCTGAAGCTCATTAAATATGCAAATCTTATCCAATTCTAGCCGTGGGCGTTTACTTTCAAGTCTCCAGTGCGTCACGCCCATCAAAACCCAGCGTTCAGGAGAGAGCCTCAAAACCAGTGTAGAAAATAGCCTATTACTTGTTAATGATGTATTTGAATGTAAAAACCACACTAACGTCATTAGTTGACCCTTAGCCAGTTCATGACACCTTTAAGAAGTTAAAAAAATAATGGCAGTTGCTTTTTTTCTTTGTTTTGTAAAATGCATTGCTCATTTTGTCAATCGAGTAAAAAAAAAAAAAAAAGTCATTAAGTGCTGCTGGCACAGAATTTAAAGATGGGAAAAAAATGAAAATTTAACATTTTGTGTTTGGATTTGAAACAATATAAATCATTTACATTTTTGAGTAAACAAACAGACTGTTCATCAAACTTAGGGTACGTTTACACGACAACTATATGCTAAAAACTGTAAAGTTTTTCCTTTGAGTTTTTTGCATACAGATGACAATGTCATCACAACTATCCCCTTCTGCACGGACCCACGGAAAAGACTAAAATCGCTGTATCCCACATGGCAGGCCAGTAGTTGGCAATGTCACTTTGCAAATAAACTATGCGCTTGTAAACTGCACACATAATACACAATGCACATGACTTTCCCCTTTCATAAATTCACGTTTTTTTAGTTTTAGAGTTATAGAGACTATAATGATATCACGTCGTTTTCAAAAACATTTTCAGCCCATCAAAACGCTGTTGTCGTGTAATTGAACGGCCAAAATCCATAGAAAAATACTCAGTTTTAGTTGAAAACTCTGCCATGTAACTGGCCCCTTAGAGACTAATTCATCTCCAGTCCACACAATAGAAAAGTTGTTGTTTTTTTATCCACGATTCATTATTTTTTTGCCAGTGATGATAACTCTCAGAAACTTTGCCTCTGGTATTGCGTCTCACAGAGCCTGAGCATTCAAAAAATAATTGTCTATACCTCTGTGATGATATACGTTTAATTCAAAATAAACCATGAACCCGAAGATGTGCACATCTTTGTTTTGCTTTCACCGCACGCAGACACAAACGAACGCGGAAAGATTACAGACAACGGTCCGCTGTTGTGTGAATTAATGGCCGTATCTCAGTGGTGTTGCTGCTAGCAAGACATTCCTCTGTCTCTTATATTGTTATGTCACTGTCAGCCAGATTAATGGTAGTAATGGAGGCCTCTCCCCAACCACCATAATCACAGCCAGAAGACATCCGCCCAGTTTTCTACACCCTTCTCACTAGTAGTATTTTAAGACTCCAGCAGAAATCTAAAGCATCCACACAAAGTTAAACACTGTTCAGTCACTCCGCTGGCCCAGCAATTTCTAAACAAGTAAAGTGAGTTCTTGTCATTTTTTTAAGCAAAATATCTAAACATTCTTAAAGATGCATTTACTTAGTAAATATTGTACAAAGTCTTATGTTCGGAATATACTCTTTCGCAATGGTCCATGCACTGTCCATGTAACAAAACATTTTTCATCAGTAGGGTCCGCAGACATCCACAGACCCCAAGTTTTTTGACAGAGTGGATGACGCATGTACAAAAGAGCATGTGCAAGTGACTTGTGAGGGAATTTGCTTGTTTACATCCAAAGGAATATACTTTGAAAGGCTCGCACACTCAACTATGTGTAAGCGTAAAGCAGAAAGTGGCCTTGAGATATATAATAAAATAATGTTATGCTTAAAACAAGAACAATGAGCTTAAAGATGCACTGTGCAACTTTTCTGTCCGCTAGAGGGCGCCTATTCTAAACAAAGGCGTAGTTTGATGATGCCAAGTTTGAGCGCAGCATCTTGGGACATGTAGTCTTCACCTCACAGCCGGTGGAAAATAGGACTCGGGCAGAAATCATGTTCATGAATGTGATTATTACGTTACTATAGTATCAAGCAGAGCAGGACAGAGTGTTGTGGAGCTGAGCACGGCCACTGGAGCGATTGTTACACAAACACGCCTCGCGAGCATCGGGACTTTTATTATGATGGGATGGGACACAGTTGCTGGGTGCCACGCTATTTCTGCTTTTCCGGTCACGAGTATGAGGAAATGTAGCTTTTTAGCTTTTTTTTAACATAAGTGTGTTTAATATGATGTTATGACGTTACTATGTGCGTTCACTCAGCATTTGCTTTGAAACTTGTTCACACTGCTAAGAGTAAAGCTTTTCTGCCAAATAAAACCGGAAACCGAGGGTAGCAAATGACCCTCAAACGTCCCGGTTCCTTGATTAAAATAGCAATTTTCTCACAATTTACAAATAGTTGCAAAATATAATACTAGTAGTTTTTGCTGCAAAAATACTACATAGTACACCTTTAAAACAAGACCTTTAAAACCAAAACAAATATCTACCAGTGGATTAAGAAAAAATAAGTGTTGTCCTTTTAAATTAAGTTTAATTTGATTATGCCATTGTAAGATGTTTTGTTGTTGTTTTAAGTGCAAACTCACTTTATTTTGATATATGCAAGGGTTGGACAATTCAACTGAAGATACAAAAATGAATTAGTAAGGTGTGGGGCTTGCTTTTGCGACCAAAACAGCAGCAGTTTGTCTTAGTGTCGTAATGCTGCATCTACCACAGCCACCAGGGGTTGGTATGGCTTCCCCACCAGGGGTGAAGGGCTGGGTGTTTGCAGTTTACCTTGTAGAGTTTTCTTTGTTTGCCGGCAAGCCCGGGGAACTGATGAAATGATGGGAGTACAACGCTGGCCAACTTACAGTCCAAGTGATGTTTATTTAGACAGCTGTCGCTACACACGTGCTCAAAGTAAATCCCCAAACAAAAATAAAGAAATAAACAAAATATTCAAATTAAACAACACAAAACATTAATACATGTGCTAAGAACAGCATACTAGACATTAGGCCTCGCCTCACCTCACAGCATAGCCATACAAGCTACAGCCCTTGGGCTGTTTCTGGCCCCTCTACCTGAACCTACAAACACTCAGGCTTGTGTAAGCAAATTTCCCGCCAAACACTCATGGATCATACCATCTACGGGGGTCGACTCAGCTAACACCCCTAACACAAGAATAATGGTTTAGACCAACAGTGCTATCACATTCACATTTAAACATAATTCAAATCATGAATATCATTGATCACACTATAAACAATGCTAAATAAAAAAAATATAACAGTCCACAAAGTCTGGGTTCAATAGCTGCCCTCAGCTAAGCAACTCGGAATGAACCCAAGACTTTAAGACAAATCATAATCATGAAAATAATAAATAAAAATCATGAAAATAATAAATCAAAACAACAATAATGTGAACGGATGTTCACGTGATGATGAGCCCTGTGTTCATCATCACACTTAGGAATGGCAGATACAAGTCCTTCACAGTGGTCATCGAGATTCTGAGCCATTCCTCTCAGAACAAGGGCCAGGTCACTATGTGATGCTGGTGGAAGAAAACAATGTTTAAAGCATTAGGTGCATATGGTCCTCCAGAATGGTTCGGTAGTCCTTGGCAGTGCATCAAGCACAGTGAGGAATGCCATTATATTGCAGTCCAAAACATCATTGATCCACCCCTGTGCTTCACTCTGGGCATGTAAAAGTCCAGGTGTTATGCCTCATTGGGGCTTCTCCACACTCCCTGTGAGACTTATGAGTGAAAAAATCCACATTTCACATTATCCACAGCTCAAGATTTGCACTCCCATACGGAAATGTAATATATGTACATATATGTCCCTATATCCGAGTAGTGATGTCATATATGTTTCATATAAGGCAATACATTATTAGCACATATATCCATTCTCATGATATATGAAGATATAGGTTTATGCCATGTATGAAATACCCATAGAAGAATTATTATATATACATATATTAAAATTATTTATATGTTGACTTTTTATATGGTACTGTATGTTAACGCCATATATGCGAACAATATATGTTGAATTTATATATATATATAAGTTTATTTAAACATAATGTATGCAAACATTCAGTATGCTTGTATAGTATTTTATAAGGATTTATATAGTGGTGTTTGAATCCTGGCATTTCATTCTAATTTAGTTTTGGTTCAGGCTTCGGACATTAAAAGCTCCATGTGTGTTTTTCTCCCCGTTGTGAGTGTACAGTTTGAGCATTCACTTGGTCTCGTGAGCATCTAGTTTTGCTTGGACAGTATATACTCTTTTGTCCATGTGTTTAGGGTTGTTTGTTTAGCATGCGGCTTCTGCTCATCATTAGCCATGGCGTGTACACTCATGACATTTTTCATCCTGTCCTCTAGAGGGCAACAAAGGGAGGAAGGGGTTTTAAGGTTACGAGTAGCATAGAGGAGAGGCATAGCAATGGAGCATGGGTGAAAATGCCTGGAATCACATTGCGTTTGAGAGTTAAGTGAATTGTACATTCTAATGCTTTACAATCTTATTCAAATGCACATTTTGATGTACCCATAAAAATGTTAATTCATAGTGTTTGGAAGTTTGCAGAGAAGCTAGCAGAGGACTCTGTTATGGGGCTTGAGTGCACTGATACCTACTTCTGACCTGTGTTGGATTGTGCCAGTGCCTAATCTAGGATTTAGTATTGTATATCTTCATTGCCTGCTTGGACTGGGCCTTCTACAACACTCATATAAGAGACTTGCATTGCAGACTGTATATCCTTTTCCCTCTACAGCATTTTGAATTGTTTGGTACTGTTTTTTTGTTTGTGTATCACTAGTATTTTGAGTTTGGAATTGATGTACTGTTGTTGTTTTTTTTACTTATAGTGTTAAGCTTCGATATTCACAATGCTGTCTTGGATATCTGTCCATGTGCTAATTGTTACTATGTTATCTAATTCAGTGGTTAAATAGATACAATTTATTTCCACTCCCACATTTAGAATCTTACAGTTAGTTTGAACACAAACTATTGGCAAAAGTGAATTCCCGTTTTTTTAGGCTTTCTTGTTGTATACAAAACTAAGGAGAGCCAGTTACAAGCATGACAGGGTTTGTTTGTTTCGATTGTTTATTTTTGAAGTCTAATAAAAAGCCCATTAACCTCTGCACCCTTGAGTCCTTCATCTCTTGCCTCACCTGACAATAAGTAACATTATAAATATTTTATATTTTAAATGTCATTTGTTTTATACATAGTATATATTTTAAGACCCTACGACATTTGACATTGATAGTGATTTGTCACATTTAAACATATGTTGTCTAAAGATATATGTCAATATATGGAATTTCTGATGCTGTGCATATATGTGCATTTATGTTTTTACTCTATATGAACATATTAGGATATTTCATATATGAGACCTATATGTCAAAATATGTATTATACATTCATAAACATATATAATATATGGGATACATTTATATGTCAATATATGGAATTGTTCCAATTTCTAATATGTTTCATATATGTTTTTACTTTATATATCACATATATCGCATATATTGATATTTCATATATACACATATATTGCATTTCCGTATGGGCTGTCATGGGCACAAGTGACCAAAGGTCTGGCTATTGCAGCCCGGCCATGAATATTGAATCTGTGTAGCTCCAGCCAGCGTTTTTGACTTTTCGGGAGAGTCGAGGTGAGCATTTAATTCAGCAGTGAGTTGGTCAGCTGTGGTTTTATGTTTTTTGGATACAATCCAGGTTAGTACCTGGACATCCCTTTCAAAATGCTTCTTGCGTTGCTTGCTTCTTGCTTGAGTTACCCCTGTCTGGATGTGGTTCGTCCTTCGTGGGGGTTTGCCGACATTACCCTGGATACCATAGCTCTCGATATACCACAAAGACTTACAGTCTTGGTAACAGATGAGCCAGCAAAACGTACACCAGTCATTTTTCCTCTGTCCACCGATCACGCATAACATTATGACCACTGACAGATATGTTTTCAGGTGCTGACAGATTATGTCTTCATCATGGCACCTGTTAGTGGGTGGGGTATATTAGGCAGCAAGTAAGTAAGTGATTAAGTAAATAGTACTTGAATAGCACATTTAAACATAGCAGAACTATCCAGTGCTAAACAGAGTAAAGGGAGGAAAAAAGAAAAACAAATAGAATCTGGACAATTTGGAGGCACGTTAGTGATGACTGAAGAAGACCCAGGTACAATGAGTTCTAAGAGTCAGGTAATAAAAGCATGAATAACCTTCTCCAAGTTTTTTTAATCACAATTTTTTTTTTTTTTTGTTAAACATAATTCTGAATTCAAGATAACCTAGGTTCCTAACCTGGGTGGAATTTGAAGTGAAGTGATTACCCAACTCCTTAATAAGACTAATCCTTAATTTGGGGGGACTAAAAGCAATTTGGTTGTTTTGTCATTAAGTTGAAGACATTTATTTGATAACAATTCCTTAATGTCCATGATGCATTCCAACAAAGATTTAATTGAATCACCAGCGTTCAATGGCAGTTACAGCTGTGTATCATCAGCGTAAAAATGAAATGTTTCTTAATAACATCCCCCAGTGGACACGTGAAAGTTAAAAAGAAGCTGACCCAAAAGAGATTGCTGAGGTACTCCACTAATAATAGGGGGGCAGAAGATAAAGAGATCTTACCTAACTATATAAAAATACCTGTCTTTAATGTATAAACTAAAGCACCGTAAGGCTGTCCCCTACCAAATAAATGCTCTAAACGCCAGATAAGAACATTATGGTCATTGCATTACTACAGTATCAAAGCAGCTGCAAGATCAAGTAAGGTCAATAACGCATTTTTACCGGCATCAACTGCAAATAAAAATGTCATTGATAACTTTTAGCAAGGCAGACTCTGTGCTATGATTTTGTCCTCAAAGTTAATGTGTTAGAAACAAGATAAATGGGCAGATGTAAGGATTTGAACAAGTTTGATGAGGACCAAATTGTGATGGCTAGACGACTGAGCATCTTCAAAACTGCAGCTCTTGTGGGGTGTTCCCGGACTGCAGAGGTGAACCGGTGACAGGGTCATGGGCGGCCGAGGCTCATTGATGCAAGGGTGGAGCGCAGGATGGCCCGTGTGGTCCAATCAAACAGATGAGCTTCTGTAGCTGTAATTGCGCGAGAAGTTAATGCTGGTTCTGATAGAAAGGTGTCAGAATACACAGTGAATCAAAGTTTTTTATGTATGGAGCTGCATATCCGCAGACCAGTCAGGGTGCCCATGCTGACAACCGTCCACTGCCAAAACCACCAACAGTTAGCCTCACTTTACCTGTCACAACATATACACACACAAGGACACTAAATCCATTAAGAACCCCTAAAAGGTTTTGAAGTGCCTTAACTCTTTAATGTTTTGTATAGAACTTTTGTATAGAACTTTTACTTTAATTCTAAGTTTGTAACAAAAGCACAGATGGGAGTGCAAGTTCTGCGGCAGGGACGTGCACAGGATTTTTGAGGGGCAGTTGCTCTGACCTAAAAAAGGGAACCCCCCCCCCCCCTATAAACATTATCTGGATGGTTATTATGAAGTTGCAACAGATGACTATAATACCTGTTAAATAGTTAATAAACAGTAACAGTAAAACATGTGGGTTGTCCTGATACTGTACTTCAAAATGCAACAGTGTAAAAATTGCCACACCGAATAAAGTAACTGTTCAAGATCCATTGGTAACTTATAAAAATAATATCATATTTGCATAAACTGTTACTACCAAATATCCCGACACTAGCACATTAAGATAAGCTATGAAAAAAATCATGTTCCTCTGCCTGGTTAAATAATGTTTATAATAATAGTTAATGCTATATTAACTATTCCAGGTTATTTATGCATAGCATAAAAATAGTTAGTATAGCATGCTATGCCACTTTCATCAAAACCTATTACAAAGCTATAGCAATTTTATGTCATTAAATACGATAAACAGTTATTCTGGAACAGATCTGCTTCTTCCTTATCCCGTTAAAAAAAAAACATATTACAGTAAGTAACCATATTCCATCCGTTCGAAAAAAAAAGTTGCACTAACTGTTCGTTACAAGCAGCATTTGCCAGGCAGGTAACGTTAGCTAACATAAACATATTTTTGCTAGCCTACCTGCTGCAAAATTACACCATTTTTGTACAAATAAAGCTATTTTATATAGTGTAATTTATCACTTACCACTATCTCGTTTTTTCTCTTTTTTCTTTTCTGGCTTCCTAAAGCATAATTCCGCTTCATGATCGCCGAAGAGGTTTTGTATTTTGCCGGCAGCAGAGATTACGTGGTTGGGTGGCTGTTGTCAGCGACGACTGAGAGGGCCCCCTTGAGGGGGATTCCGATAATAGTGTCAATGCACTTTACTGCATTGACTATCAAAGGGGCGCTCAAGCAGTTTGTCGTTGCATTTTATTCTTAACCTGTCGCTGTCTTGAGGCCCCAGGCCAGCTCGGTGCCCCAAGCAATTGCTTGACTTTCACTTTCGGATGGGTACCCGAATATGGAAGTGAACGAGGCTTTGCGATTTTTTTGTATCTAGGCCTACGTGAAATTCTGCATCCATTGTACGATTTTTTTATTTATTTTTTTCCACCTCGGAAGGGCAACGTGAGTCAAGAAGGGCATATGGGCAGTTGCCCGGGCAACCTGAGCAACCCCCCTGTGCACGTCCCTGTTCTGCGGCTGCTCAACTGACAATGTGCCAATTCAGTCATTTCAGACTCAGTCATTTCAGGGTTTTTTTTGGTTGTTGTTGTTGTTTTTTTGGGTGGGGGGGGGGTAATTAATGGCACAAATACCACTAAACTGACTACATTAGTAAATCACAAGACTCTTTAAATACTTTGCACCCATAAGTTTATCAGTCTGACAGGGAAACTCCTGTGCTTATGCAATAATGTCAGGTGCAAACATAACTTTCGCTAATTTCTCACTGTGTGTCTTTATTAAATTTTACAATGCCAAAAAGAGGCTTATGCTTGCCTGTTAGTAAATCTGGCCCTTGAAACCTTCAGTAATTTAGTCAGAAATACTCTGCGAGAAAATCTTTTGGTCAAACTTTAGGTAAAGGTAAAACTTTACCCAAGACTTTAGGTAAGTCTTGTAGGCCAAGACTGGTTTCCCACTGAAGCTAAGGAGAGCTCACCCTGTGGTCTGTGTGGGTCCTAACGCTCCAGTATAGTGATGAGGACACTATACTGTCAAAGAGCACCGCCCTTCCGATGAGCCGTTAAACCGAGGTCACGACTCTATGTGGTTATTAAAAATTCCAGGATGTCCTTCGATAAAGAGTAGGGGTGTAACCCCGGCATCCTGGCCAAAATTGCCCATTGGCCCCTGTCCATCATTGCCTCCTAATCATCCCCCTCTCCTGATTGGCTTCATCACTCTTTCTCCTCTCCACCAATCAGCTGGTGTGTGGTGAGCGTTCTGGCGCAATATGGCTGCCGTCGCATCATTCAGGTGGATGCTGCACATTGGTGGTGGTTGAGGAGATTCCCCTCATCAATGTAAAGCACTTTGAGTGCCTTGAAAAGCACTATATAAATCGAACAAATTATTATTATTATTATTAATATTAAAATTCCCACTATTAACTAACTATTGAATATGACTTTTACCTCAATCAATTCCTAATTACTGCTTATTAGTTAAGGTAGTTGTTACATGTAGGTATTTAGTAGGATTAAGGGATGTAGAATATGGTCATGCAGAATAAGGTGAGATATGTACCTTAAGTACATATAATAAGTACTAATAAACAGCCAAAATCACAGTAATATGCCATTGTCAAAAAAATAAAATAAAAAATAAAGTCTCCAATTAAACATTTTCTAGTGACTGGATTGATGCAATTTAATTCACAGAAATTAAATTCTACCAACTGAAAAATTTAGATGTGATCAGTTGAAAATTTTTAATTGGAGAACTGAATTTTTTAACAGTGTGCATGGTAAAAAGCAAATAGTTAAAAGTGAGAACTGAGCCCTAAACTAAAGTGTTACCCTGAACCAATCCCTGGTTATAATCAACAAAAGAGAGAGGTCTAGTTTAGTTGGCTAGTGAAGATTTTCATTCAACTGAATAAAAACAAATATGATTCATCAAAATAGGGGTTAACATCAGCTAGTGTTGCTATGTTAGCAGAACTCAAATATATAAAACAACAGTGCAGTAATATACAACCACAGCTTGAGCGGCCAGCCCTGACCCGCTCTCTCAGCATAATAGAAAGACCCGCGGTTTCACCTCCATAAGGACGGATGACAAAATAAGACTCTTGATGTGATAGAAACACATCCATCACAGGAAGTACAGCCTTTACCATCCGGCAGACAGAAAAAAAGGCACCTAGACACACAACACACCACTCTCTTACACACACACACTGAGGGAATGAAAAACTAATTTGAGAACAGAATACTGAAAAGCAACATTCATTCAACAATTTTTTCATAGCTTTCAACGCCCAGTTCTCAAATCTCGAAGTGGAGAAACAAAGTAAATCTCTGATTTATTGAATCAAAGATTTATTGAACCATATTTAAATATATCAAATGGAGATTTTTGACTCGGTTCAGAAAACCGCCTCTGCACAAATATATATTCTTGATCTCTGTAGAGTAATTGGTTTTCAGATTGCAGTCAACCATCGGATTGCCTGGAACATTGAAGAATATGATTGAAAGACCCTCATTAGATGCTCTTGAAGCATATTTTACTGTGCAACTGAGACCCTGAGATCCAGCCATGAATGTGTGAGTGTCTGTTTAGGGCATAATTATTGATCTAACAAGATAAAGAACAGCTCTGTATACTTACAAGAGTACGTGTCTCCCTCGATGAGTGTTTCACATCTAGAGGGCAATGTCATTCAGCAAGAAAGGCTGAAATTATGATCTGCTCACCTAGGTTCTTCAGTAATTACTCATATTGTGCAAATGCAAATTTGTGCATTGGGTGCATTATTTAAATGAGTTGCATTACAAAGCTCTTGTTTTCCTCCCCATCACAGTCTGAAATGCTCTGTTATCTCCATCTGTGTGGTTTATTTTAAGATAAACTGGAGAAGTACTTTTAGAGTCTATGATAAAAAGTGCTTTAAAAAATGGACTGCATTTATATAGCGCTTTTATCCAAAGCGCTTTACATTTTGCCTCACATTCACCCATTCATACACCGACGGCGATGTCAGCCATGTAAGGCGCCATCCAGCTCGTCGGGAGCAGCTGGGGTTAGGTGTCTTGCTCATAGACACTTCGACACTTGGTCAGGCGGAACCGGGGATTGAACCACCAACCTTCTGGTTTGTAGACAACCTACATGAACCACTGAGCCACTGCCGCCCCAAGCTTTAAAGGGTTACTTCACCGCTTTTCATATTAAACTATGTTATTCCCTTAACTAAAACGAGTTGATACATACCTCTCTCGTCTCAGTGCGTGCACTTAAAGGGGTACTTCAGCGCTGGGAAGATGAATCTGTATTTAAACTGGGTCATCAATGCAGTAGAAATGTGAAATTATTTTTGAATTTGGTGCCTTCTAGACTGAGAAAAGACAGAAAATGTATTTTTGTCCCATGGGGATGAAAGACTACAATTCCCAGAATGCTTCGCTGCCCTGTGAGGCCATTCCCAACACCACCAACTTCATTACTGTGACTGAGTTAGAGAAGACACTATAATTAAAAACTGAACGTGTCTTTTCAATATAATGAGTGAGTCACCGCGCGAGTATCACAGCCCTGAGCACTAACTGCACGAGTGATGAGAGCTGAGGTAATCGCGACTACATTCGCGGCATACATTCACAACGCCAGTTCAGTCTGGCACGCGTTTCAGTTCATGCCTTTGCAAGCTTAACTTTCATAGAAATGAATTTGAGAAGTTAAAAGACTTACATTGCTCACCATAGCTCCGTTTAAATGATCCTGTCTGCAAGCTGAGCTCTCCCTGCCAGCTGAGTGTTATCTCCCATCCCCCATGCGCAGATTCAAAACATGCGGAAATAGCTCCCTCTGCTGGCTGTAGTCTTTAGCCTTTGGGCAAGCATTCCTCCTATGATGCAAAAATCGTCATTTTGGATCATAGGAGGAATTTTTCCAGAAATAAAATGCATAAATCTCTCGTCTCAGGGAGATATGAGGGGGGAAAGCACAATAATTTGAATATTCTCCAGGGTTTCTACTGATACAAAGCCATATGCTAATCGCTGAAGTAACCCTTTAATCTCTCTGACGCGCGGTGACGATCTGATAGCATTTAGCTTAGCTCCCTAAGCCCAGTTCATTCACTGGTACCAAACAGAGATCAAGTTAGAAGTACCAAACACCTCCATCTTTTCCCTATTTAAATACAGTTACACGAATAGTTGAACAATCAAGTATGGTGACAAAATAAAAAGTGGCGCGTTTCTAATCGGATAAAAAAGGAGAACTATAATGTATGGCGGATTAGCACTTCTGAGAGTACTTCGGCTTGGCGCAGTAAAAAGTCCCGGCCGAAACATCTTTCCTCACACCTCCCCCCTCACGCTCTCATTTCTGTCAAAAGGGAGATGTGAGGGAAGATGTTTCGGCAGGGACTTTTTACTGCGCCGAGCCGAAGTACTCTCAGAAGTGCTAATCCACCATAACATAGTTTAATATGAAAAGGCAGTGAAGTATCCCTTTAAAGTTGTCATGAACTGGCTTTTTTCTTTTTTTATACTGTTGTCTGAGGTCAACTAATGACGTTTGTGTGGTTTTTACATTCAAAAACATCATAACTAATAAGTAATAGGCTATTTTCTACACTGGTTTTGATGCTCTCTTCTGAACGCTGGGTTTTGATGGGCGTGACACACTGGAGACTTGGAAGTAAACGCCCACGGCTAGGATTGGATAAGATTTGCATATTTAATGAACTTCAGCTCCTGTCATATCTAGCCCCTGTCAGTTCAGTTCACATGAGGGAGAGATTATTTTGAACTGGCAACTGCAACTTGTCTTTATCACACAATGATTTATTGATGATATAAGTCTTGCACATTCACAGGAAATAGGTTACTTCCACATTGGAAAAAATAAGGTGAATATAAGTTTAGCTATATACAGAACACACATTTTTGTCAATTTTGTCAGAATAGGCAAGGCAAGGCAAGTTTATTTGTATAGCACATTTCATACCCAATGGCAATTCAAAGTGCTACACACATCAGTGTACACACAGAATACACACATCAGTGGAGAAAGATCCTCTTTGCTGGCATATGGTGTAGTCACATCATCTACCAGCAGGAGCGAATGGTCCAAGCTGACCAACAACACCTTGGTCCCTTTGGATTTGATGCGTGGTGACTTACAAAAACCTTTTAAATATGGTAAATGTGTTATCAAAATCGACAAAACATACAGCACACAACGCACAGGAGAAGTTTAGCTCCACAGACAGATTTCACACAGGCCTAGTTATAATCCTGATCTATGAGTGTGCGTTTCCTGTTGCTGTGCTAATGAAAGCTCATTGACACACGGATCACAGACCGTGCAGTCACTGGGGCACGTCACTAATTAACACCGGCATAATTCGTGTCCCACTCTGACCTTTTCAGGCCTTCCACAGTTTGTGTTGCTGGCACCGAAATTGATGTCAATTATTTCAGATTTCATGTATTTTCACTATGAATAAGTATTGTCTGAAATGACTGGTGATTATGTTTTCATGAAATGTAATGAGGAGGACACAAGGAAGGTGTGCTTTGAATAGGCACTTCCAGCTTAGTGTTTCCTTTGATGGGCATGTTTTAAAATCATTACATTTTATACTATGCGGCCATTTATCATGTACTTTTTACTATATTGGCCCATAATTCATAATATGTAAGAAATTGATTCTGTTAACTAAGTTAGCCTTACATGATCAATGAGAAAAGAAGCTAGTAAACTTTAAAGGGCTTTATTATTGGGTATTTAAAGCAAGGGCGTAAATTTAGAAGGGATGTTAGGGACATGTCCCTACCAATAGCCAGCGTTCTGATGCCAGTACCGAACTGGGATGGGAAAACAGGCAACTATTTGACAAGAACAGGTATGCTTGAGCATTCTGTCCTTTTTATGGTGGCATCTTTTGACATCATGTTTTTGACGTCTTGTGTTGCGTTCATATTTCAGAGTTAATTTGGAAGCGGACCGAGACTAGACTGGGTAAACCCAGCCTGATCTGCCGCCGATTTGATTTCGCCCTGCAGCTCAGGCTGGAAACCCGTACATGAATTCATCCTGCTTCTGTTATACATCTGCGGGAACCAATCACAGACTGGCTTATCCACCTGGCGCGCTCGGATAGAGAAGTGATGGATCGATGCACTTCGATCACACCTCTTGTGGTCTGATTGGTTGAAAGGCATAACGAGTGTTTTGAATTATGCTCGTTGATCACACCTCTCGTGGTCTGAAATAAGATTGTGCAGTTTATCGGTCAATCCCATGTGTGTGTAGGGGTGACCCCGTATAGTCAAAGATTCGATGCATCGATATGCAGAGCCGGATTCGACCACCGATCTCACAGTCAAATCTTCGCGGGTGTTATGAAATGAGGATTATACCATTTTGTCAATATGGGGGTGCTCAATATTTTAAAGGCGCAGCGCTGAGCTTCGCATCTGGTGTGCGACCCCTTTAAGGGCGCTGAGCTTTGCGCCGCGCCTTTAAAATTCGAACACATTGTTTTCAATGAGTGTACAACACCGGCGGCAGCATTCGGTGCCTGTCCGCGGAGACTCAGGAAGTTGTTCAAAATCCTGCCGCGCCACAGAGCGTCATTTCAAGGTTTTATATTACATTTATATATTTCCCTCAAATCGTCAATGTACATATTGATTTACTTGTATACCCTGTGCTACAAGATACACCCATTGTGCAGCTCTTCTGTCAGAAGTTGATTCAAAATCGAGCTCGCATGTATATAATGTGCGCGTCCGGTGTGAGATCCTGAGATGCAGCGCTGAGCTTCACGTCTGGTGTGAGATCCTGAGACGTGGCGCTGAACTTTGCATCCGGTGTGAGATCCTGAGACTTGGCGCTGAGCTTCCCTTCCGGTGTGAGATACCTGAGACGCTGCACTGAGCTTCCCTTCCGGTTTGAGATCCTGAGACGCAGCACTGAGCTTCCATTCCGGTGTGAGATACCTGAGAAGCGGCACTGAGCTTCCCTTCCGGTGTGAGATACCTGAGACGCTGCACTGAGCTTCCCTTCCGGTGTGAGATCCTGAGATGCGGCGCTGAGCTTTGCATCCGGTGTGAGATCCTGAGACGCGGCGCTGAGCTTTGCGTCCGGTGTGAGATCCTGAGACGCGGCGCTAAGCTTTGCGTTCGGTGTGAGATCCTGAGACGCAGCGCTGAGCTTTGCGTCCGGTGTGAGATCCTGAGACGCGGCGCTGAGCTTTGCGTCCGGTGTGAGATCCTGAGACGCAGCGCTGAGCTTTGCGTTCGGTTTGAGATCCTGAGACGTGGCGCTGAGCTTTGCGTTCAGTGTGAGATCCTGAGACGCAGCGCTGAGCTTCCCTTCCGGCGTGAGATACCTGAGACATGCGCTGAGCTTTGTGTCCAGTGTGAGATCCTGAGACGCATCGCTGAGCTTTGCGTTCGGTGTGAGATCCTGAGACGCAGCGCTGCAGCTTCCCTTCCGGCGTGAGATACCTGAGACACGGCACTGAGCTTTGTGTCCGGTGTGAGATCCTGAAACGCGGCACTAAGCTTTGCGTTCGGTGTGAGATCCTGAGACACAGCGCTGAGCTTCCCTTCCGGCGTGAGATACCTGAGACGCAGCGCTGAGCTTTGTGTCCGGTGTGAGATCCTGAGACGCGGCGCTGAGCTTTGCGTTCGGTGTAAGATCCTGAGACGCAGCGCTGAGCTTTGCGTTCGGTGTAAGATCCTGAGACGCGGCGCTGAGCTTTGCGTTCGGTGTGAGATCCTGAGACGCGGCGCTGAGCTTTGCGTTCGGTGTAAGATCCTGAGACGCAGCGCTGAGCTTCCCTTCCGGCGTGAGATACCTGAGACGCGGCACTGAGCTTTGTGTCCGGTGTGAGATCCTGAGACGCGGCGCTGAGCTTCCCTTCCGGTGTGAGATACCTGAGATGCGGCTCTGAGCTTCCCTTCCGGTGTGAGATACCTGAGATGCGGCTCTGAGCTTCCCTTCCGGTGTGAGATACCTGAGATGCGGCTCTGAGCTTCCCTTCCGGTGTGAGATACCTGAGATGCGGCTCTGAGCTTCCCTTCCGGTGTGAGATACCTGAGACATGCGCTGAGCTTTGCGTCTGGTGTGAGATCCTGAGAAGCGGAGCTGAGCTTCGCGTCCGATGTGCGACCCCCTTTAGGCATAATCGGCTTAAGAACGTGCATGTAAACGCACTCAAAGTGTTCTTTTCCTCTCTAGGCAGGTATTTTTTTAGGTTTATTTATCAAAATGTTCTTTTATATATTTGTGTGATGTTCTGTATTTCGATCGCGGCTTTAAAATGTTACGAGAAAACGTTTTACGAATGTTTATCCACCACATTACCTTTTATTTAAACCTAAATAAGAAAGCCATTGTCAGTTCGTCTGCCAGCTGGCAGGCAGTTTTGGTCACTTTATTAAAATTTGTTGCTGTGTGCAGTGTGTAAAGGAAAATAATAATAGTTTTACCCTGCTGACTGTCGTGCCCTTCACAACCCATTCACACACACAGATGATTCGACTATCAGTCGATCATAGAGATTCAACAATTCTGATTTAAATGTGTAAATCCATAGTTGGGACACACCTAGTGTGAAGGTTTCTTTCATTTCTATATCTACAGTAAGTCGTGGCCACAAGAAATAATATGTTGTTCCCTCAACATAGGATCTCAAGCCCGTGAATACACAACATGTGGACATAAGGATGACGTTACCTCCACAAAATGAATGTGGCCATGGCATATTATCACGGTCCCATGAACTAATATCTTGTGGCCATGGCAATGTGAACCCAACATGTCCTCTCCTGGTCGCTGTACAATTCCCTCATCTTTTATAAGACAATATCAATATCGTGCAAAAAAAAAAAAAAAAAAAAAAAGATGCTATAACTTTTCTCAGAACTTAAAACTTACAATATTGCTTTAGACATTTTGTGGTTTCAGTAATCCAAAAGATTTTTGGGGCAATATCAACAAAAGGAATGCATATAACATGCTTGGAATAACAGATGAGGACAACTTTTGGGGGCAAAGCTCATGGTGCAAAGGAAAGTGCAAAAACAACACGGAGAAAAACAACAACTAAAAACACTTTGGGTGTCAGATGTCAGCGGTGTCTGTTGTCTATTCCAAGCAGTCGTTTCACAGGTGACAAAAACAACCGATCTGTTAAAAGGGGTCATGTTTAATGCAAAAAAGTCTCTGAAGCGACGCTCTCACAGAATGTAATGAGCAAACTCAGGAAGCTTTACATGCACCTGGCAAAATATTCCTCAAAACAACTATTAACCGCCAGAGACCCATTGAAGCACAATTACAACACTTGTCAGCAAAACGTATTATGCACTAAATATGAGTTAACAAACATATAACTGCAGTTTACCCTTGAAAATATATCATTATATGGATAGTTACGGATTATATTAATTATTTGCTGGCAAGGTTAAGAAAGTCTAATCATATGTGTTTGAAAAGCTCCTGGGGAACACATGGCACCAGGATGCAATAGACTTTTGCCTTCTGTAAAAAGGTCCAGAAAAATGACCTTGATTAATACTAATCCTGTTTGACTAGACCTGCTGTAAAAATGTATGGTACAATTCTGTAATTTCCAGTTTAAAAGTTAAAGCATGTTTTCTGAGCATGGAGGTGCTTGAAGCATTTGGTTGTGTTGTAGGTGGTGGGACAACTCTGTGGCAAACGTCCAGTATTTTCCACATATCATGTAAAGCAAAAAGCTCATGTAAAGATCAAAAGCACTTATTAGAGGCACAACACTTTAGCTCTAGGAAAGTGTCTATTACCAACACAATTCACTCAGAATCATTAGACTGTACCTAACTGTTTTATAAAACATGCATATAGGAGAGTTCAGACTGGTGCTCATATTGTGTGTTTGCTCATGTGATAACGGCAACGTCATACGCACATGACGACAGAAGTTACTGTGGTGCATAAAGTGAGTTACTCCTCCCACTTCTGCTAGTTTTACTGAGATGTCTTATCCCCTGCGAGTTGCCAATTAATATTACAGATGTCCTGAGGTAAAATTATTTACCCCCACATCCCCATGTTAATCTAATCATGTCCGAAAATGGCTTAAGGTATCAAACGCACTTCTGTCAGGACCACTATCGTCAAAGATGATAGACAATTAGCATATAGTTTAGATGTTCTGTTCTGGGCAAGAATTCACTGCATCATGGATAAGAGCAGGGAGAGCAGAAACAATACTGATATCCCCCAATCACAACTTATGAGAGCCACAAGCATGCTGCCAATAATATCAGAAAGCCTTAAGCAACAAGCATGTTGCCCTTACCCAGATGACCTAAACAAATATATTGCCAAAGCAGCAAGCACGATGCCCATACTTGAAGCTAAAGCAACACAGCATTTCCATGAATGATATGCCATCTGGCATAAAGTGAAGATTGAGTTATCAATGCATCAGTCGCTGCTTGCTTATGGTTCTATATCAGCAGTCTAAGTTCCAGTTCTTCCAGAGTGGTGAATGCTATTACC
Organism: Pseudorasbora parva; assembly: GCF_024679245.1. NCBI lineage: Eukaryota > Metazoa > Chordata > Actinopteri > Cypriniformes > Gobionidae > Pseudorasbora > Pseudorasbora parva. The sequence goes on along the minus strand of NC_090186.1, from coordinate 37,235,928 downwards.
ACCTGCTGGTCTGGACTTTTATTCCCCTCATGCAGATGTGCATGCCTGTTGTCCATAGTCTTGTGGTAAACCTTCATCCGTGCAAGCTGTCTTAAATAATCTTTACTCAATATGAATATGCATTCCTTCTTCGAAACGTCAGATGATCACACTGGGCTTGTTATCTCTGGAGAAACACAATTTTGGCTGAAAATACTGAAGGGGCTTATATATGAAGGCTTTGATAGGCACTCTATTCCTATAGGTAGACGTAGTCAGCTGATGAGAGCTTGATAACGTGGTCTGCCAGAACTTAGGGAATGGGGACAGGAATTTACATTGGCAATGAAGTTCATATCTCTTTCGAACATGGGACGCCCACATTAAGAACATGATTACAAAAGTACGTCCTAGAATCTACTTTCTTTGTGTTGCTAAAAAGCGGGTCTCCCTTGTGATGTTTTAACACAAATGAGAATTCTAGCCTAGTATGGGGTGGATTACCTAAAGGTCTCTCTGATGAGTTACAGAGGGTTCAAAAACATTGCAGCCAGATAAAAGGTATTCTGACATCAACACATTTTACTGAATTAATTAAGGACAATCCAACACCTAGTTATCTACTACGGCAGCGCAGGAAATTTGCCATGCCCAGGAGTAAAACAAAAAGACATTAACTTTCTTTTATCCCACACGCATTTAAATTGCTTTACAAATAACGTTTAGGTGTCTGATTTTATGAAGTCTATTTCTTTTATTTTTTTCCTGTGAATTTGATCTTTATTACCTCACAGAATATAATGATAATATTATATCAGAATTATTGGATTGTACTTGCTCTTTAGATTGTTTTAAACCAGGTATATTAGTTACTATTTCAGCATGTCTACAAGCAAAGCGGAAAATACCACACATGTATCCAAAGCATCTTGGGCAAGCTCCAGTAAACCTAAGCATGAACCTTTTTACTTGTCTTCAATATGACAAATCTGACCAATTGGAATCAAGAAATTGTATGCGTATAATTTTGAGAACCAATGAGAATCTTCTGGTAGCATAAGCTCCCATTTTGGCAAGTCTGGAGAATCATGACTGTTAATGAAGTGGGAGGGATTAACGTTAATTAGCCAAAATCTGTAGAATACAAAAAGAACAAAGGGCAGCATCTCAACAGTGTGACTAGCTGTTGAACAATGGCAGGAAGTTGGTATGCAGTGCAGTCTCTGGCGCTTTGTGTGTGGTTTTGTGCTTTCTGTCATGCTGTTCCACAGTGGAGTAATCTGCCCCAGAATCCTCAAGCTCTGATGTTACAGCACACTGACCAGCGGCTTCAGAAGCAAGTTGGGCAACAGATTCCTCAGTTGGTTCAGAAACAAGCTAGTCAACAGTCTCCTCCGTGGGTTCAGAAACAAGCTAGCCAACAGTCTCCTCAGTGGGCTCAACAGCAAACTAGTCAACAGTCTCCTCAGTGGGCTCAACAGCAAACTAGTCAACAGTGGGCTCAACAGCAAACTAGTCAACAGTCTCCTCAGTGGGTTCAACAGCAAACTAGTCAGCCGATTAAGAAGCAAACTAGTCAGCAGGTTCAGTCTAAGCAGGCAGAGCCCCTTGACAAATGTGCTGTAGCTGATTATGAGCAGATCCAATGTGGCCCAGATGGTATCAGTGGTGCTGAGTGTGGAGCGCTCAACTGCTGCTTTAACGGACGGCAGTGTTACTATGGGAAGGCAGGTAAGAGTGTCGAGCCAATGTAAAGGGGTTCATGTTAAACTTCTCTTCAGCAATAACCTGTTTTCTTACCATGTTCCAGTGACTGTCCAGTGTATAAGAGATGGTCAGTTTGTGGTAGTGGTGGCTAGAGATGTTACACTGCCTCGATTGAGCCTGGATTCAGTCAGTCTCCAGGGCGGAAATGACCCACCTTGCAGTCCTGTGGGATCCACACCTTCTTTTGCTATATACCAGTTCCCTGTCACTGCATGTGGCACGAGCATGATGGTGAGTAGCTGCTTGTGCTTCTATTCTGCTTAGAATGGACTGGATGCCAACAGTTACTATTTGTAGGAGGACAGTGGATATGTGGTGTATGAAAACAGGATGACCTCCTCGTATGAAGTGGGTGTCGGACCACTTGGTTCCATCACAAGGGACAGCCACTTTGAGTAGGTGATTTATTGTCTAGCATGAACGTTAATCCTTTACAAATGCTACAAGCTCCCTGTTTGTTGTTCAGGCTTCTCTTCCAGTGTAGGTACTCTGGTACTTCTGTAGAAGCTCTGGTTGTGGAGGTCAACACTGTTCCTGCACCTCCACCAGTAGCTGCTTCTGGACCCCTCAGGGTGGAGCTTAGACTGGCAAATGGTCAATGTGTCACCAAAGGCTGTGCAGAAGGCAAGTGTCTGTCCAAATATGGATGATTTTCTACAACTCCAGGTTGCAGCAGTTTCTGTTTAAGCGCTGTGTTCTTCCTCAGGGGACGAGGCGTACACGTCCTACTACAATGATGCTGATTATCCGGTCACAAAAGTCCTGCGGGAGCCTGTGTTTGTTGAGGTGCGCATGTTGGAGAGGACTGACCCCAACATTGTCCTGATGCTGGGACATTGCTGGGCAACATCAACCCCCAGTCCACTAAGTCTACCCCAGTGGGACCTTCTGGTCAATGGGTAAGTCTGGTCTTCATCCATCTAGTGTGCTGTAAGGCTTTTCTGACTGCCCCTTTGCCTTTCAGATGCCCTTACCAGGATGACCGTTACCTGACCACACTGGTTCCGGTGGCTGGATCTTCTGGTCTTCAGTTCCCAACCCACTACAAGCGCTTTGTTGTGAAGATGTTCACATTTGTGGACCCAGCATCACTGGCTCCTCTGCAAGAAACCGTATGCTTCACAGCCTTTGCCTGAACCCTTGATATTAGTAGTTTTATAGTGGTTTCTGTGGCTTGACCCTTTTCCCTCTCTGATAGATCTTCATCCACTGTAGTACAACAGTGTGCCATCCCTCTTCTGGCTCTTGTGAGCAAAGCTGTGCTAGGAAAAGTGAGTGCTTGCTGTAAACTGACTTCAGGAACCATGAGAATTTGGATTTTAAATGTCCCTCACAATTCTGCCATTTGCTTTCCAGGAAGAGCTGCTGATGTCAAGACAGTCTCCATTGGACAAACTGTGGTGTCTAGTGGAGAAGTTACCCTGGTCATGTGACTTCATTGGTCTTAATAAACATGAAACTCAACAGCAGTGTCTTTTGTATTGATTTTTCATGACTGTTGGGTTTGCTTTATTGGGTCACTACTAATCTAAACCCCACAGATTTTATTTGAACTGGGTTGACTTAGAAAGTCCTAAGTACATGTGTTGTCTCATCCTCTTTGTCATGAGTCAAGGGTCTGTTAATATAACCCTCCCCTGTCCACTTATAGAACACTTCAAATTGGTGACGGGAATTACCCTCAAAGTTATCCTCTACCTTAGTTGCAAATAATTTAGCGTTTGGTGGTATGTTTCTGTTCCATGCAAGAAATCCCTGTGCATTGTGGATAAGAGCAATGGGAAACACCCCCCCCCCCCCCCCCCAATGAAAGCCACAAGCGTGCTGCTAATATCAGAGCCTTAAACAACAAGCATGTTGCCCTTCCTCAGACAACCACATTGGGCTAATTGGCTCTGCAGAAATGTGATTGCAGCTGACAATACTGAAGGATCTTGTATATGAATGCTCTGCTAGGCATCATATTCCTACACTGTAAAAAAAATGTGGTTGGTTTAACTTAAAGTAACCTGGTTGCCTTAATTTTGAGTTTATTGAAATTAATAATTTGAGTTGATACAATGAAGGAAATTAGTTTAATAAATAGAAACAAAATATTTTTGTATCTGAACCACATAAATTTGATAAATCATGAAAATAGCACTATTTGGCATGTTTCACTGCATCATCAGAAATAAAACACACACAATTACCCAATATGCTTACAAAATCTTTTAATAATATTTTAAAGGTTGTCGAATCTTTAAAAATTGTCATTGTATTAACTCAATTTTAATTTCAATGAACTCAAAATTTTAAGGCAACCAGGTAACTTTTTTTCTAAATAATTTTTTACAGTGTATAGGTAGCTGTAGTCAGCTGATGACAGCTTGACTAATGTAACCTGCTAGAACTAATGAGGAATAGGTATAGGCATTTTTCATTGGCAATGACTGGATTCAAGTCCGTGGGCATGGTCATCAGTGCTAGAAATGAGGAAATCATTCCCTGTCATACAGATCTTATTTCAGGACATGTAGAGTTTTCACCTTTTACTGCTTGGAGTTTATCTCTTCCTATCATGAGACATCGACATTAAGGACAAGATTACAAAAGTACATCCTAGAATCTATTATCTTTGTGTTGCTAAAAAAGTGGGAATCCCTTGTGATGTATTAACATAAATATCTTTGACTCTTATATGTCCAGTTCTGGAGGATGCTAGCCCAGTATGGGGTGGATTACTTAATGGTCTCTGAAGGCTTCAACATTAAGTCATTTTGTTCTCACAGCCCTGGTTTGGGAGTTCTCGCAGCTTGTTCTTGACACATCGCCTGAGCAGAACTTTTGTCTTGCGGGTATCCGATAACTATTGTGTGATTGGTCAGACATTTTAAGTGGGCGGGGTTAATCCGGAGAAACGCAGATGATCGGCACCTGCTTTACTCACAAAGTATGGAATGTACTGGCCAGAACGAACTTTGTTCTTGTTCTCGCCACCTCGAGAAAACAAACAGATGTCTTATTCTTGCAAAGTATGTTCCAAGCTTGATGAGTTAGAGAAGGATCAAAAACATTGCAGCTGGATAAAAGGTATTCTGACATCAACACTCTCATCACGGAATGAGACGTGACAAAGCCACGTGACAAAGCCATTTTTACTAAATTAAGGACAATCCAACACCTTTGTTATCTACTACGGCAGCACAGGAAATTTGCCGTGCCCAGGAGTAAAACAAAAACACATTAACTTTATTTTATCTCACATACTCTTAAATTGCTTTACAAATAACTTTTAGGTGTCTGATTTTATGAAGTCTATTTCCGCCCAAAAAAAATTATGTGTATTTGGGCTGTATTACCTCACAGGATTTAATGATAATATTATATCAGAATTATTTGATATGACTTGCTCTTTAGATATTTAGATTTCTCTGTTTTAAAATAGGTATATAATGCTAGTTAATATTTCAGCATGTCTACAAGCAAAGCAGAATGAACCAAACATCTACACAAAGTACTTTGGGCAAGCTCCAGTAGCAAACCTGTGCATGAACCTTTTTACGTGTCTTCAATATGGCAAATCTGGCCAATTGGAATCAATAAATATCACACATGTATAATTTTGAGAACCAATTAGAATCTTCTGGTAGCATACACTACCATTTGGGCAAGTCTGGAGAATCATGACTGTTAATGAAGAGGGAGGGATTGTCGTTAATTAGCCAAAATCTGTAGAATACAAAAAGGCCAAAGAGCAGCATCTCAACAGTGTGACTAGCTGTTGAACAATGGCAGGAAGTTGGTGTGCAGTGCAGTCTCTGGCGCTTTGTGTGTGGTTTTGTGCTTTCTGTCATGCTGTTCCACAGTGGAGTAATCTGCCCCAGAATCCTCAAGCTCTGATGTTACAGCAACCTGACCAGCGGCTTCAGAAGCAAGTTGGTCAGTCTCCTCAGTGGGTTCAACAACAAGCTAGTCAGTCTCCTCAGTGGGTTCAACAACAAGCTAGTCAACAGTCTCCTCAGTGGGTTCAACAACAAGCTAGTCAACAGATTCAACAGCAGGTTCAGTCTAAGCAGCCAGAGGTGCAGGCAGAGCCCCTTGACAAATGTGCTGTAGCTGATTATGAGCAGATCCAATGTGGCCCAGATGGTATCACTGGTGCTGAGTGTGGAGCGCTCAACTGCTGCTTTAATGGACGGCAGTGTTACTATGGCAAGGCAGGTAAGTGTTGAGTCAATGTAAAGGGGTTCATGTTAAACTTATCTTCAGTAATAACCTGCTCTCTTACCCTGTTCCAGTGACTGTCCAGTGTATAAGAGATGGTCAGTTTGTGGTAGTGGTGGCTAGAGATGTTACACTGCCTCGATTGAGCCTGGATTCAGTCCGTCTCCAGGGTGGAAATGACCCACCTTGCAGTCCTGTGGGATCCACACCTTCCTTTGCTATATACCAGTTCCCTGTCACTGCATGTGGCACGAGCATGATGGTGAGTAGCTGCTTGTGCTTCTATTCTGCTTAGAATGGACTGGATGCCAACAGTTACTATTTGTAGGAGGACAGTGGCTATGTGGTGTATGAAAACCGGATGACCTCCTCGTATGAAGTGGGTGTCGGACCACTTGGTTCCATCACAAGGGACAGCCATTTTGAGTAGGTGATTTATTGTCTAGCATGAATGTTAATCCTTTACAAATGCTACAAGCCCCCTGTTTGTTGTCCAGGCTTCTCTTCCAGTGTAGGTACTCTGGTACTTCTGTAGAAGCTTTGGTTGTGGAGGTCAACACTGTTCCTGCACCTCCACCAGTAGCTGCTTCTGGACCCCTCAGGGTGGAGCTTAGACTGGCAAATGGTCAATGTGTCACCAAAGGCTGTGCAGAAGGCAAGTGTCTGTCCAAGTATGGCTGATTTTTCTACAACTCCAGGTTGCAGCAGTTTCTGTTTAGACGCTGTGTTCTTCCTCAGGGGACGAGGCGTACACGTCCTACTACAATGATGCTGATTATCCGGTCACAAAAGTCCTGCGGGAGCCTGTGTTTGTTGAGGTGCGCATGTTGGAGAGGACTGACCCCAACATTGTCCTGATGCTGGGACGTTGCTGGGCGACATCAACCCCCAGTCCACTCAGTCTACCCCAGTGGGACCTTCTGGTCGATGGGTGAGTAAGGCTGGTCTTCATCTATCTACTCCTGTAAGGCTTTTCTGACTGCCCCTTTGCCTTTCAGATGCCCTTACCAGGATGACCGTTACCTGACCACACTGGTTCCTGTGGCTGGATCTTCTGGTCTTCAGTTCCCAACCCACTACAAGCGCTTTGTTGTGAAGATGTTCACATTTGTGGATCCAGCATCACTGGCTCCTCTGCAGGAAACCGTATGCTCCACAGCCTTACCTGAACCCTTGATTTTTAGTCTTTTTATAGTGGTTTCTGTGGCTTGACCCTTTTCCCTCTCTGATAGATCTTCATCCACTGTAGTACAGCAGTGTGCCATCCCTCTTCTGGTTCCTGTGAGCAAAGCTGTGCTAGGAAAAGTGAGTGCTTGCTGTAAACTGACTTCAGGAACTTTTTTTTATTTTTTTATAAATGCACCTCACGATTCTGCAATTTCTTTTTCCAGGAAGAGATGCTGAGGTCAAGACAGTCTCTAGTGGACAAACTGTGGTGTCTAGTGGAGAAGTTACTCTGGTCATGTGACTTTAGTGGTCTTATTAAACTTAACTCAACTTCAGTGTCTCTTTGGTATCACTTTCCTACGCTGTTGGCTCTTTCATGACTGTTCTCAATTTGCTTTATTGGGTCACTAACCTAAACTACAAAGATTTTTGTTTGCAATGGGTTGACTTAAAGTCCAACATACATCTGTGTCCCCTGTCATAATCAGGGATCCAAGAGTCTGTCCATATGTCCACTTGTGGGACACTTCATACGGGTGAAAGCTATTACCCTATTCAGGTGGGATTAGAATAACATGGGGATGTGGGGGTAAAGTAACTGTTACCAGAGCTTTTTTTTAAAGTCCTGTCTTGTGCCATCTCTGTACTCAAGATGGACAATGTCAGAGAAGATTACCTAGACCAGTGGTTCCCAAACTTTTTTTTTACCTGCACACCCCCTTCTGTCCTGAACAGGTTGGCACACCCCCAATACCCACTTCAAAAAAAACGAAGCTTTGTTTAATCGCCATATAAAGACTAATGTTTACTCATGTGCAAATAACCAGAACACAATAACATAAGTTTCAATCTAATGCAACATGGCTACACACAAGCTTCCACTTTTAAGAGGATGTGATGGATATAGGCTCGGTAACAAAGCATGGTTATTTTTAGCCGCATAAAAGAAACATTGTAGCAATAGGCTGCTAGGCCTATTCAATGACTGTTAAACTAGCATCATAAAACAGCGGTTATGGAAATTTAGAACAACAGTACATTGAATTAAATTGCAATGAAGTTAAAAACAATCCACAACATTAAAGAGAATACAGTCCAAGATCAAATAAATAAAAACAAGGATCAATCTGAAACTTTTCAAGTGCAACAATATAATTAGCCTACACACGAGCCACCACATAAAGTAACAGAGTTTAAACATAAAATGTTTCTCTATTCTCTCTCTTTTGTCTCCAAATCCTCACTCTCTCTTGGTCCCTCTCCTCCTTCGTCACTAACTTTATCATAAGACGTCCCACTTGACAGTTTCCTGATTTCAGCCAGTTAAGCATATATATTTAGAATGAATGAAACGAGTTGGCACGCCTAGAGATGTGACGGTGTAGAAATTCCCGCCGGTTAATCAACGTGTGACAACACCGTTAATACTGGTATCACCGACTGGGTTTTAAATCAGTAATTCTATCTAACTAAAAGGAACATATGCACACGGCCGCTCCGGCATTAATAACGGAGCGGAGAAAAGCGAGTAGGCTATTTTCAATGAATTCCTATGAAAGTTAAGCTTCCATATGCATGAACTGAAACCGCGCCACTGTGAATGACAGCTCGTCAGTAAATGCACGCTCTGTGTGGCCAAGCAGATTTTAGTTTCGGTTTAGAATTAGCGCTGATTCGGGGACGGGTTGCTTGAACTGTAGGTTATTTGGCCTATTATTCTTAATGAAAAACACAACAACACACAATGACAAGCTCACTTAAATAGGCACTTTTACATTTAATTTTGAAAACAAATCTTCCGCGATCATCTTGTCTTTATTTATTGTATGGAAAATCCCATTAAAAAAACAGACCGCCATTAAATTTTTCCTCTCGCTTACCCCCTGGTGGCAGCTCGTGCTATGGGGAATCCCTGCACTATGGGAAAAAGGCAAGCTGGCGGAGTCAGTGTTATGCTTTGGGCAATGTTCTGCTGGGAAACCAGGCCATCCATATAGATGTTACTTTGACACATACCACCTACCAAAGCATTGTTGTAGACCATGTACACCCTTTAATGGAAACAGTATTCCCTGGTGGCTGTGGCCTCTTTTAGCAGGATAATGAGCCCTGCCTCAAAGCAAAAATTGTTCAGAAATTGTTTGAGGAGCATGATGGGATGTTGACTTGGCCTCCAAGTTCCCCAGATCTCAATCCAATCGAGCAACTGTGGGATGTGCTGAGTCCGATCCATGGAGACCCCACTTTGCAACTTACAGGATTTAAAAAAAACTGCTGCTTACATATTGGTGCTAGATACCACAGCACAGCTTCAGGGGACTAGTGGAGTCCATGCTTCGATGGGCCAGGGCTGTTTTTTTGTTAACAAAAGGGGGGACCAACATAATATTAGTAAGGTAGTCATACATTATGCCTGATCGGTATATTATATATATATATATATATATATATATATATATATATATATATATATATATATATATATATATATATATATATATATATATATATATATATATATATACATACATACACATACATGCACATGAACTATATTTTTTTACATTACTTTAATTAGTTAGAAAAGATTAAAAAAATATTCAGTTAGTTTAAAGTAGTCCTATTACGCTTTTATTTATTTTTTCCAACTTTAGTTAGTGTGTTTCTGTTTGAACATAAAAAAGATCTGCAAGGTTAGAAAGCTCAAAGTCCACCCTAAAGAGATATATTTTATTTAACAAAATTCACTTTCCAAAAACAACTTGTTTGGACTACATGTTTTTTTCTTAATCTTATGGAGTTACTATTTCTTATTTAAACAATCCCTGCCCACGGAATGCACAAAAAATGGGGCCACGACACACTGGACAAACTAACCAATCACAACACATTTCTTATTTCGGGGCTATATTAAAACAGGGAATAAACAATGTGTTTGGGCCAGACTGGGGAGAGAAGTTCTGCAATAATGTAAAAGTTGTGTTTTTTGAACAATCAAGCATAAAGGCATATTCTAATTCTACACCCCAAAAACTAAATCAAGACTTTGTAAAAGAGCATAATAGGACCCTTTTAATATAATTGTAATACTTTTTTTTACATTGTACAAATGAGAAACAAACCATAAGTATACATACTTTGCTCTCTGAGGGTCAAATTTGGATTGAACCCATTAAACTCCTTTAAAGGCCTCACTGTACCTGAAAGTTATGGAACAACTGTCATTGTCCCCTAAAGCACAGTAGTTCTGAAACTCATAACTGTGTATCACATCCAACTGCTGTGGAAATGAAAAGATGCGTCAGTTCAAAGAATTTATGGCAATTTTATATCTGATGTATTTCAGGTTTTATTGTTAGCACAGTTGGCAGCTAATATCCCACATTCCTTTCTCATTGAGTCATTTTTACATCAGTCTTGTAGTACAAGGCCCTAGGCCGACTTTAAACTAAGAGAATTCCTCTTTGAGTCACAGATATAATCTGATCTATCTTTCTGTTGTCAGGGGTTAATAGTTTATGACCCAAGACCAGTAGTAAAAAAATGAAGACCAGAATAGTTTGCAGTTTCATCAGCAGAAGCCAGAAGTCCCACAAGGAGTTTGTAGGCCGTTTTCCCTCTCTCACTCACCTTCTCATCGCCCCTCCCATCGTACATACAATTGTCCCAAAAGTTTTACTGTTTTCAAGGTCTTATCCATGTCATTACTAGCCTAGAAATCTAGACGCACCCTAGCGTCAGCAAATCTAATCTGCCGCGAGTATCGTCTAGCACAGCGGGTCCCAAACTGGGGTGAATGTTTGTAATGGCAGAAAATTGTCTCTTTATTGTCAAAGAAAAGTGCGTTTTTTTCCCCTGAGCACATTCTCTGCAGTCCGAGCGCGATTCAAGGCAAGCTCACTCTCACTCAGGTAAATAATTAACACCATCACTGCTTACAGTAGTGTATGTGTTTTATTGAACTAAATACATTACAATCCGCTAAAACTAATACGCAGGTTACTTTTCTGAACAACAGCTCAGCTACTTTTCTCGAATCGGTGTTTTCTCACTGTTTACGTGAATCGCGGCACAGTTCGGCGCGCACCATAGACCGTAAAAAAACACGCACACACAAAATAACGGCAGTTTAATGGGGAACGCGCATATTTTAAAGGGGCCAAACTATATTCCTACTCGTGGAATATGGACCTCCTCCAGGTATGGTGTGTGTGGTAGCTAAACTAAGCATTTCATATTTGGCAGGTGTTTTAGGTTTAAAATGTTAAACTACCGATAAAAATAATCAGGCAAACTAATAAACCTTTGTTTAATTTATAATGTTATTTAATGAGATAATTAACTATACTGTCATTGTGAGAGGACAAGAAACATTAATGAATATGTTTTCTTCAGATAATTTTTTTTTCTAACTATACATTTATCCTATGTTTTGTTGAATGCTTTAGGAGAGGAAGAGACTTAGTTTTAAAGCTATTTCTCATATTTTTTTTGGCTTTCAAAAGTCTTAGAATGCTCATATGTAGATCCAAAAATGTAAATGTATCGGGGGAGCATGCCCCGAACCTCCCTAACTCTATGCTGTATATATATATATATATATATAGAGAGAGATTTTTTTCTTATATACAGAGAATATTTGTATTTAGTTATTGCTATTAAAAATGTGATGTTTAACCAAAATAAGTGGTGGGGGTGCTTGACAGGTATCAAACATTAGAAAGGGGTGCGTGCTACAAAATGTTTGGGAACCACCGGTCTAGCAACTCTCAATACACTTCTGAGCTGTAAAAGCCAAACTCTGGTCGGGCCAATTACATTGTGTATATAGTCGGTGGGCGGGGCTTAACATAATGACGGCCGAGTTGCGCTTACGTGCTACTAGTAAACACAGAATCTGGCGAACGTCTTTCGAATCAGCTTTGACCGCGACTCTGGAAGACTTGGAGTTAAGCTTTTCTCTGAGAAAAGAACAAAGAACGGCAGGGAGTTGTTCAGGGAGTCCTCTGACCTTTCATGAGCACCATGAAATAGCAGAGAGTCAGAGGACAGCAGCAGCATTAGGGAACGCTCGCACAGTTTAGCCTGTGAGAGCTGAACTATTCCCCTTATGAACAGAGCAGCAACCATGACAAAGTAAAATGCCACGTTATACACGACATGGAGGAGCTGCGGAGATGGTGGGCAGCAAAGAGCTAGCAACAGCAGTTTAGGAGCGAACTGAATCTGTTTGAAGATGCGCGCTGTTTATATCATGGCCACTAGCAGACAAGGGAGTTTGAACAGCTGATGCACTGATGCAAAACAGCTGAAGCATCTCAGCTGAGCAGAAACAGCTGATGAGACCAAATAGCGTTAGCATCGTCTTGACTACCTAGCCTGCCAGAACTGACGCTTACGCTCAATTTAAAATCAAAATCAAAAGAAATTTTTAATGGACCTAAGATAAAACTAACAATAATCAGTATTTCTTAACTAACATTACCAAAAACATTATACTTTCTGTAACAAATGTAGCTATTGCTCTTAGTTAATCTTAGTTAATGCATTAAATAATGAGACCTTATTGTAATTTCTTACCTGTTTCTCTTTATAGCCTAATTCGTTTGCACTTTAATTAAATGCACTTTAAGTTTGAAAATTGTACTTTTACAGCTCTGGAAAGACCACTTAACATTGATTTTTCAATTTTTAGTGGTCTCTTAATTTTTCCAGAGCTGTATATATTTTTGGTGCATGGCATTATTGTATTTAAACATTCGGTAATTTTTGTTATTACAAAAATAGTTCTTAACGCTGTTATGCTATATGACAACACTTTTTTTTTTTGCAACTTATTTCAATATCGTGATAATATCATATACTGTGATAAAAGTTTCAGCAATTAATCGTAACATGAAAAATTGATATTGGCACATGCCTAATACAAATACACAGTCTCTCCAAGGTTGGAGCTGATTAAGCTCCAGTTCTAACCCAAAACATACTGATGGGATGTGCTTTCTCTCAGCGAGAGGTACAGGCAATATTCATCTTGGCTCTTTAGTGTTTCAGTAAAAGGAAATATAAAATATAATAAATTAAATGAAAGACAAATCCATATTTCATTTCTGGAAGCAATCTATTTCGCCTTTGTTGGTTCCATGATGCTAATCAGCAGCTTTCTCTGTCGACTCAGGCTTTAATCCTGAGTTTAGGAGTTTAGCTGTGACATCAACAGTGAACAGCCAATCACATGCTGTGGATTAGTGAAACTGAGATTCCCTTCTTCTGCAGAATATTACATGATTGGAAAATATTTAGAATGGAAACACATTTAGACAGCAAGAAGAAAAGAGCTGTCAATAAAAGAGGACAACTTAAAGAAAATCTTACTAAACGCAAGAAAATTCTTGAAGTTAATTTAGTTGATATATAGAGAGAATTGAACATTTAAGCTCACATGTAATTTTTATAGCTGTATTTATTGATTTTAAAGCTTATTTGTATGACATTTATATTGGCTATTTATTTTTCATGAAGTGCCGACTAAGTACCGATTAATGATTGATTATTTAAAATGATATATGTGTAATTGATTAAGGGTATAATAATTACATAAATTATATCTTAATCATTCAAAATTATTATTATTATAAATGAGCATTGATAAAAGCAAAAAAAACTTTGTCTTTAAAAAAAAACATTTGCTATGTATAATGACCTTTAATTTGGAGTAGAAAAGGGGGAGTGACTTTATTGCATCAGAGGTATGTCACTTTGCTTACAGCCAAGTTTTAATTTGAGATATTTTATCCAGAACAAGATATTTGCCCTGGAGAAGGTTAGCAGTGGAGCATAAGTTATAATGGAGATGAACACTGCTAAAAACCAAGCCACTTTCATGGTACATAAAACCCAGGATTGGCACAAACTAAGGTTAAACATATCTGGCTATCCAGCCAAACCGGCTTCATGTTAGGGGTATGTGATACCTCCAAAATCTAAAAACACAACACCTTGTTGCTATCAAGTGTTTAGTGACAATACACATCTCTAGGCCAGACCCGCAGTCACACCTCAGAGACCAAATACAAACTTTAGAAAACAAGAAACAATTAGTGGTTCTCTTAGGCAAAATCATAACTGGAAAGTATCATTATAATTATATTGGAAGAAAAATATTGATTAAGGCTTTGATTATGATTTTAATTAGGACAATTATATATATACAGTGAGGAAAATAAGTATTTGAACACCCTGTTATTTTGCAAATTAGAAATCATGGAGGGGTCTGATTTTTTTTTATTTTTTTTTTACTATTTATTTGTATGATACAGCTGCAAATAAGTATTTGAACACCTGAGAAAATCATTGTTAATATTTGGTACAGTAGCCTTTGTTTGCAATTACAGAGGTCAGACATTTCCTGTGGTTTTTCACCAGGTTTGCACAAACTGCAGGAGGGATTTTGGCCCTCTCCTCCACACAGATCTTCTCTAGATCAGTCAGGTTTCTGGCCTGCCATAGAGAAACCCTCCAAATATTCTCTATTTGGTTCAAGTCTGGAGACTGGCTAGGCCACGCCAGAACCTTGATATGCTTCGTACAGAGCCACTACTTAGTTATCCTGAATGTGTGCTTCGGGTCATTGTCATGTTGGAAGACCCAGGCTTGACCCATCTTCAATGCTCTAACTGAGGGAAGGAGGTTGTTCTCCAAAATCTCGCAATACATTGCCCCGGTCATCCTCTCCTTAATACAGTGCAGTCGCACTGTCCCATGTGCAGAAAAAAACCCCAAAAGCATGATGCTACAACCCCCATGCTTCACAGTAGGGATGGCACTCATTCGTCTTCCTCCAAATACGTTTAGTGGAATTTAGTGGAATCTAGTGGAATCAAAAAGTTATATTTTGGTCTCATCTGACCAGATGACTTTCTCCCATTACTCATCTGGATCATCTAAATGGTCATTGGCAAACTTAAGACGGGCCTGGACATGTGCTGGTTTAAGCAGGGGAACCTTCCGTGCCCTACATGATTTCAAACCATGATGTCTTAGTGTATAACCAACCGTAACCTTGAAAATGGTGGTCCCAGCTCTTTTCAGGTCATTGACCAGCTCCTCCCGTGCAGTTCTGTGCTGATTTCTCACCTTTCTTAGGATCACTGAGACCTCACTGGGTGAGATCTTGCATGGAGCCTCAGTCCTAAGGAAGACAGTAATGTTTAGCTTCTTCCATTTTCTAGTGATTGCTCCAACAGTGGATCTTTTTTCACCAAGCTGCTTGGCAATTTCCCCCGTAGCCCTTCCCAGCCTTGTGGAGGTGTACAATTTAGTCTCTAGTGTCTTTGGACAGCTCTTTGGTCTTGGCCATGTTAGTAGTTGGATTCTTACTGATTTTATGGGGTGGACAGGTGTCTTTATGCAGCTAACGACCTCAAACAGGTGCATCTAATTTAAGATAATAAATGGAGTGGAGGTGAATTTTTTAAAGGCAGACTAACAGGTCTTTGAGGGTTAGAATTCTAGCTGATAGACAGTAAAGTAACCTAAAGTAAACTAGCTAGAAAATATGATAAACTTTCTTTTAGTTTAGTATGTTATACTCAAGACACGAGACAGGTATATATAGGCTCTAGCATCATATGTAGCGTGGGAGCTGCTGCTATAATCTGGAGCTGCAGTCAAGGTGTAGTTACGCTGACGTGCAGTTCACGCACTGCTCACGCTTGGAGTGTGAAATAGCCGTAACATAACAATTTTAATACTTCTTGAGTGACAGACATGCAAACATGAGGCAAAAAACACCATTTTTGAACGGTCAGCATTGCCCTTTAATGAAACAAAGATTGCTTAAGTCAGCAGATTTAACTGATAGAACTACCAATCTGTAAAAAATAAAATAATGATGCTGCCATATTTTTAAGGTAATTTGGTTGATTTGACACGGAATGGCCCAACAGTATTTTAATGGTGGGTAAAAACAAAAGATAGCTAACAACGTTCATAATAAGTCCTGAATGTGGCATATTGGTTATAATAGACTAATTACAAAGGAAACAACTCGAATTGCTTAACATGATCACCTCTGAATGCAAACAAACTTAAGCCGATTTTAGTGACTCCCCAGCTTTTGAAATTAGAGCTGCATCTTCATGCCTGTGACCATCATGACACCTGCAGTGCTTACAGGCAATTTGCTGACTAATGATCTGAAAAGAAGGTGATTATTATTAATAATAGCAGAACAACAGTTAGTAGCAATACAGTGCAGACATTAAATAATGTTAATGTATTGCTGTAGTTATTTTTTGAAGCAATACAAAAACAGCAGAAACAATTAATTTCACACTTGAGTCTTACATGTAACTTATTTTTAATTGGTAATTTAATATATGCATATAAACTTACTAAACTACTATACTATAGTATTAGTGTCTACCTGATAATGTAAAGTGCTTTACACTTGGCTAAAAAACTAAACCAGGGGGATTTTGTCTAAAAAATAAAATAAAAACATTGCGACACACCACTGAATTGTATGTGTGTGTGCACTTACCAGGGTTAATCATCAGTCTGATCCCTAAGAGCTCTGTTAGCCTCTCTCTGCCTCGAATAAGACCTTCCTGCAGTGATGTCTGTCATTAATGTTTCAGAGCTCAAGCGCTCCTTCGAGATTGTTGCTTGTCTACTGATGGGGCCATATTGATAAATGAAAAGCATTAAGCAGAAGCTTGTTTGATCTGCTCAGTGGAGGAAGCCACAGAAACGGCTGGCACTCCAATTTACACCCATCATTTATCTTTCCTTGCATGTTGTGAAAGAACTCAAACAGAACATGTTTATTTTTAACTAACTAATATAATAATATATACATTTTTCCTATGCTCAAAGTACGTTCAAAAACGAACATTCGAGTGGTGTACCGAACAGTAATCCCCTGATGTGCTGATTTATGTCAACTAACTTAAGCTGTACTTTATTCCAATCAACTGAATCAATAGGCAGGGCAAGACTAATATGTTTATGGTTAATGTTGATTAAGTGAACACTTTCGTTTAAATGTATATGAATATTGAATGAATATTTTATTTAAGTGTCATGCACTCATGGTGCCCAGCCCACATGGACTTATATGACACTATCCAATCATTTGGAAAGATGACCGTCAAGATTATATACATACAATAAAAAACAATATAATAAGCCCCAACATCCTGACATACTCACAATTAAATTACCTCCTGTCAGGGTACAAAGTCTTTTGTCGTAATGTCCATGCCTTCTCAACAAAGGTTGCCAGACAAAAAATTTCATTTTCAAACAACCAGAACATAATTTCACCTTCAGGCAACCAAAACAAATCTGGATTTTTCTGTTGCATCAAATTATACAAACCGATTCTTAAATTATTATACAGTGGGCAATAAAACAAAAAGTGAAATTCATCCTCCACCACACATAAATCACATACAGAACATAACCTGTCCTCCTCTGGGAGTCCCTTAAAGCGCCCCACTTCCACCTCTAGGGGCAGCACACCAGCTCTAAGCTGAGCACATAGAGACCTCTGTCTTCTTTTCAAATTATATTTGACATAAGATTCAGTAAAGAAATTTTCCTTAAACTGCACATAACTTCTTAATTTAGGCTTCCGTAGTATCTCTAATTTCCACTGATCTTTATAAGTATCAAATAATATTTGTCTAATATTGGTGATCTTGCACTTTATACTATTCAAAAACAATTGTTGTAAATTTACTACTGAGAAGATCTCAAGGACCTCCCTGGACCAGGGATGTCCGTGAGCTCTATCCCAGTTAAACACTTTTCGTGTGAGTCTTTCCTCAGGTAAACACACAAGGCGGTTCCATAGCCTAAGGACTTCTGCTCTTTGTGTGACCACACAAGGCTCCCAGCCCATGTCACCCTCTATGGCCGTCCTAGCAGTAAATCTATGTACTCCAAGATAATATCTCATAGCTCTACTTTGGACCATATTACATTCTGGAGCATCTTCAAAGCCCCATACTCCAGCAGCATAGAACAGCACAGGTCTAACAATTGAATCATACAATTTAGTAAATGTGTCAAAACTCAGCTCAGGGCAAACCTTCATCTTATTAACCACGGCTCCAAGTGCCCTCCCAGCAGACTCTGATAACACTCGTCTGCCTTCTGAAAAATTCACATTTTCATGAAAAACAAAACCAAGATACTTATAAGTAACAGAATACATCAGTAATGTTTGTCCGAAATAGAATTCATAATTACTCTGAGGTACAAAATGCTTTCTAAAGTGGACTATTTGTGTTTTATCTCCATTAATGGCAAGTCTCCATTTGTTACACCATTTATACATAATATCCAACATCTTCTGTAGTTTTGCCTCCTCGTCAGCAATCAAAACAATATCATCAGCGTACAATAGTATGTTGACATTCAGATCATCCATGTCTATACCCAAGTTAGCGCTCTTTATTTCTTGAGCTAGGTCATTCACATAGATTGCAAAAAGAGTTGGCGAGAGGACGTCTCCTTGTTTCACTCCAAATGGAGTACGAAACCAACCTGTCCTTAGCTCATTCACCTGTACACAGGCTAATGGAGCCTTGTACAGGGCTTTAATGGATTTATAAAAATGACCATCAATGCCACACATAATTAACTTATATTCCAAAAGGTCTCTGTTTATCCAATCAAAAGCTTTTTTAAAATCAACAAAACAAACAAAAGTACTTTTACCTTCCTGCAGTCTTGCTCTCACCACTGTGGACAAAACATAAATGTGGTCGATACACGCTCTATTTTTCCTAAATCCATTCTGCTCATCCACCAAGATTTTATTAATTTCTAAAAATTCACAAAGCCGGTTGTTGAGGATACCAGAGAACACTTTATAAACTGTACTTATCAAACTGATGCCTCTGTAATTCAGGGGGTCTCTTGGATCAGCTTGAGAAGACTTGGGGATAGGCTGGATAATAGACTTATACCACACTGATGGTATAAAACCACTTTGAAAACAATATTTAAATAAACAAAACAAAATCCTTAACAACTTAGGACATTTAAGGACCTCATTAGACAATTCATCCACACCAACAGCTTTATATGGTTTAGTCTTTTCAATAACAATCTGCACCTCCTCCAAAGTAATCTCACGATTTAAAACATCATTAATAAAGGGCAGAAATGGACGTTTATGTTCAAATAACATTTTAGATCTGAAAGTATTTACTAAAAACTCATCATCAAACTGCTGGGTGGCGTTGCATGCATACAAGTTACTATAATCTGTCTCCCATCTACTCATCACTTGCTCTGTTGTAAATATAGATTCCCCTGTGTCTATGACAATCTCATGTGGAATTAGCTTTTTCCTTTTCGGTCCAAGCTTATTAATTTCTCTCCAGAACAGCTGTGAATTGTTACTCTGCAGATACTGTTGTAGCTGAAGAGCTTTTCCTCTCCTAAAGCGTCTTTTATAAAATCTCAATGTTTTATCAAAATTATTCTGACGGTTTTTAAATACAGCAAATAGATCTCTTTTCAAAATCTGTTCTTTGCAATGTAAATATTTTTTCTCTGCCATACGAAGATTTAGCCACATACTCTGTAGTTCATTATTCCAATAGGGTTGTTTAATTTTGTATGTCTTTTTATTGCCTCTTCTACTCGATTTGGGTCTATATTTAGCAATTTCTCCATGTAAAGTCCCACAAAGCCGGTCATAGCAATGATTCACATTTTCTTGTGTTTTTTCCCCATTCTCTAATTGGTCTGCAATGTCATTCAGAGCTTTATAGCAGACCTCAGACTCCAGAAAATTATCATGCAACATTCTCATTGGACTTTTACTTTTCAAACCAATATATATGCTTTTTATAAAGCCTGCATCTTGTGTTTTAAAACGTAAATATAACACAGAATGATCAGGGAGCCTACTTCTATCATCTATCAGGTTGATCACCTGCTGCTCATTTTTTCCTACTAGGCCCAAAGGGGTGAAAACTTTAAATTCTACACAGGTATTTAAATCTACATGTGGCGTCACAATATAATCAACCACTGCTTTACCTCTGACAGATATAGAAGTAAAATTATCATTTTCTGGGGTTACTCTTCCATTCAAAACACAACATTTAGAATCTTTAAGAAATTCAATAAACGTTCCCCCATGTTTATTTGAGCTTGTGTCCAACACCACCCTTGAGGGAATATCATCATCCTCAACATAATCTTTGAGGTGCGCGATGCGACTATTTAAATCTCCACAAATATAAACAGAGTCAGCATCAGTCGCATATATTAATGAAAGTAAATGTGCAAAGAAAGGATCCGCATTACGACCCCATGTCGAGGTTTCAGGGGACAAATAACAAGAGATTACCATAAACGAATATCGTGACACATCATGCTCAAAGCGTAAACACAGTAATCCCTCATAAGTCTTGTCAGTTCTCATTGAAAAATTATCCAAAATAGTGTTTTTAACAAAAACACCCACACCACCAGAGCCTTTAACAGCTCTTTTATGCACAGCGCGGTTATGCCCAATCCAGGTAAAGCCATCAAGCTCAGGTACAAAATTATATAGATGAGTCTCGTTTAAAGAGATTATATCTGGCTCCAGCGAAAGGAGAAGATGCGCTCTAAGTTTACAGTTATTTGGCGTCCATCCATTTACGTTCCAATGAACCAAAACAAAGTCGGTACTTACAGGCTGGGCATAATCTCGTCACACCCGTGGCCCTCTTTCCACATCATTCTCCGAACGTTTAATCAGCCTCCCGTTACCCGCCAAATAGTAATCCTTTGCCGATGGGATCTCTCGAAGGAGAGTTCGCAGATTGAAATCCATGAGCCGCTCAGCGTGCGATTTCGCAGACGATACATACACTCTTCGGTAGTTGTCGTGATCCTTAAGCTTAGACTTCCTACGAAGCACAGCCACTTTGTCCTGTACTGTCTTGAGCTCCGCTTTCACCAGCCCTGGTTGTCGACCTCTCGGCCTTACGCGCTCCACGGCCACCAGCTTTGGCACCGGGTCACAGCGCAGACCCTCACGCAACAACTCTTTAACTTTGGCCTCCACGTCTTCTCCTTCCACTTGCGGCAGCCCGACAATAACCAATGAGACGTCTGGATCAAAGGGCTTGCCCCTCACCTCCCTTGTATTCATTTTTTTTTTTTTTTTTTTTCAATGCTTTCCATTCTAGAACTTAAAATACTGACTTCCAAATCCAAGTTGTTGCGCATTTCGTTGACCACCTTCTCCAGCTCACTTTTAAAAGCGGCTTGTCCATCGGAGATTAATTTCTCCAAACTTCCGCGGAGTGTGTTAATCTTCACATCCATCTGTGTTTCAATTTTGATTTGCATGTTGTCCATTTTGGTCTGCATATTGTCCATTTTAACACTTAGCGCACGCAATTCATTCATTAAAGAGGACTGTTCACCGTCGGCGTCCTTCTTATGGCGTTGACGCGTATTATCAGCCATAATACAACTCCAAACAATTCAAAATTCCCAAGAGTTCGAGGCACAATCTTAAATAGTCAATTACTTACTTATTTAGACAATATAAACACCTAGATATATAATTATTTAAGGATTTGTACTGATCAGGAGAGGACAAACGTGTTCATGCGGCCATCTTCCCAGCATGCGTCACGCATGTATAATGATTATAATGCAAAGCAAGCATATATATATATATATATATATATATATATATATATATATATATATATATATATATATATATATATATATATATATATATATATATATATATATATATATATATATATATATATAAATAATACACACACACACACACACACACACACACACACACACACACTGTGTGTGTAAAAAAAGTATTTAGTTAGCCACCAATAGTGCAAGGTCTCCAACTTAAAAATATGAGAGAGGCCTGTAATTTTTAGAGACGGATCTCACGAAAATGCGTATAAATAGTACGAGTTTGCAATCTCGTGGAATGTATACAGCAAAATTAGTTTTGGCGTGCGTATGGTACGCGGTTTTTCGCATGCATATGATACACACTTTATGGCGTATTATGTTTTCGGGCTGTCACTTGGCAACACAAATTTTCAACAGGGTTGAGATCTGGAGACTGGCTAGGCCACTCCAGGACCCCGAGATGCTTCTTACAAAGCCACTCCTTAGTTGCCTAGGCAGTGTGTTTGGGATCATTGTCATGCTGAAAGACCTAGCCACATTTATCTTCAATGCCCTTGCTGATGGAAGGAGGTTTTTACTCAAAATCTCATGATACATGGCCCCATTCATGCTTTCCTTTACACAGATCAGTTGTCCTGGTCCCTTTGGTGAAAAACAGCCCCATAGCATGATGCTTCCCGCCCGATGCTTCACAGTAGGTATGGTGCAACTCAGCATTCTTTCTCCCCCAAACACGACAAGTTGAGTTTTTACCAAAAAATTATATATCTTGGTTTCATCTGACCATATGCCACTCTCCCAATCCTCTTCTGGATCATCCAAATGCTCTCTAGCAAACTTCAGACGGGCCAGGACATGTTCTGGCTTAAGCAGGGGGACACGTCTGGCACTGCAGGACTGCACTGGCACTGTGTTACTGATGGAAGCCTTTGTTACTTTAGTCCCAGCTCTCTGCAGGTCTTTCATTAGGTTCCCCCTTGTGGTTCTGGGATTTTTGCTCACCGTTCGTGTGATCATTTTGACCCCACGGGGTGAGATCTTGCGTGGAGCCCCAGATCGAGGGAGATTATCAATGGTTTTGTATGTCTTCTATTTTCTAATAATTGCTCCCACAGTTGATTTCTTCCCAGCCTGGTGCAGGTCTACAATTTTTGTGTCCTTTGACAGCTCTTTGGTCTTGGCCATATTGGAGTTTGGAGTCTGACTGAGGTTGTGGACAAGTATCTTTTATACTGATATTTGCCCTACTGTATACATGTTTTTCAGGGAGATTCAGACAGTATTGGATTTGACTGTGATTCAATAGGTCATTTTAAATCGATCGCATAATATAAAATATTTTGACAGTTCTCTGGGGACGTTACAATAGTCATTTACAACATTTTAAACGTCAATGAAATTAGTCTTGTCGTACTATATAGTTGATGGGCCCTTTTGACTTGGGCCTGCAAGCAACCAGAACAACTTGGCAACTGCGTAAGCACGCACCATATCATTATGGCAGCAAGTCAAGTTCCAGTCACATTTCCCCCCATTTTATATTTTGTAGTCCAGATAATATTATATTCATATCCACCGGGTTACTCTAGTCAAAATGCAATAAATCAGCAGATCCATTTAGTGCAAAACACATTCAGTAACACCTGGAGTGTGTTTTGACTGAATTCCCATCTGCAGGAAGAAAATTAACTTTTGCCAGGAAAGAGGTCAACCATGGTCTCATCAGTTAGTGCCACGTTCATATGCACTACAAAAATGTCAATACATTATGTAAAAGCAAAGTCAATAATTGGCACTTCACAGTGAAAATGAGGCAGGAGACAATGGAAAAAAAATCTGCTTTTAGTTTTTTTTTACTGTTTTCAGTTAAGTGGTGGCATATGAGTTTAACATCAGGCTAACTGAAACAGAAATTGTGTGTCTAAAGGAATAAAAATCATAATAACAGTAGAATGTTTGGTGAGTAATTAGATTTTAGAAATGGCTTTTGGCTTTAGATTATGGGTTTAAAACAGCAGTAATAATATTCTTCTTGAAATAATATGGATGGATGTTATGAACATCACTATCATTTCCCACCCACCATTAGCATACTTTTACATAAAATAATTGTGGCTGGGTGGATAGAATATCTATCTATCTATCTATCTATCTATCTATCTATCTATCTATCTATCTATCTATCTATCTATCTATCTATCTATCTATCTATCTATCTGTCCGTCCGTCCGTCCGTCCGTCCGTCCGTCCGTCCGTCCGTCCGTCCAAAATGCCCTAATACAGTAGGTCACACAGCAGACAGAATAAAACAGCCTCACGTCTCTGACGTGACTGATATATTGTACACTGCTGTGATATCTTCACTCAAACCCTATCTGTGATCTCTGTTCATGTAGTTTGAAGAGACAGAGACATTCGAGAATAATGGTCCTTTTTGCCCGTTATCTGCCCTAGTTGATCATCATGCTCTCGTCATTCCATTTATGGGACACCCTCTGCGCTCTGGTAAGTATTGTGTTTCTGATCATTCAAATGGAGGCTTGTATGATAACGCTAATAAGACTTTTGCAATTAACCTGATGGTCTCGTCAGGTGGGCCTGGGGGGAAATTGTGTTGATGGTGTAATTATGGGTTAGATCACAGCGAAAAGAGAATATCTGAAAAGAAAAGTCTCTAAATACGTCCAGAGGACTGTCGTGCTACTCCATTCGATTTAAATGGGTATTGATGTTGTGTGATGAGAGCAGGGCTCCAACTTGACTAAGGACGTGTGTGTACAATACATAATGTGCATTATAAATTATTGGCTGTTTCTGACAGGGAATGGATGAGTTATGCCCGCATGGTAATTCCTCTCGTCTCTTCTCTTCTCTTCGTTTCCTTTTCTTTCTTCAGTGCCTACTTTGAACATAAAGTCTGTAAATTTGAACTCTCTTTAGTTGGAGCCTCATCCTTAAGCCTCCTCTATTCCACAAGGAATAAGAATTGACTCCCTCAATCTCATCCATTTGCTGTAGAAACTGACCTATCGTTGATGCTACTGGGCTTTGGGTTAGCAGAAAGGGAGAGTTAAAGGCATGCATTCTAATCACACGCTAATCAGTCCAGATTAGAATTGATACAGAGAGAAAATGGATTCATCCCCTCACCCCTTGAGATTCTGGAGTTTAATGGAGATGGATAATGGTTGTGATATCTTCTTCAAAGTCTCTCAGATTGATTGTATGTCCATCAATGCACAGCGAGTAGATATCCGATGACTGACACTTGAACATCAATGCTAAAAGACAACGCTTAGCTTCACCTGAAATACAGGACAAATTCTAAATTTTAGCAAAACGTATAGTAAGACTAAAACAATGTATTTATCAGGAGGCTTGTTGCACCAAAGACAGTTTCAGTTGCTACCCAGGTAATTTTGAGAATAGTTTTTCAGGTGGATTGGCCTTTACCGGTGTTCTTAACCTTCTGCTTTTACAGATTAGAGAGTGCAAACTTAAATTGGACCAATCAGCTGCGAGTGTCATATAATTCCCAAATAAATTCCCGTGTTGTGCCTGAAGATGGCGCCTGCAGCTGAATCAATAATTTATCCATTTTCCAAACTGCACTGGTCCAGAGTAACATCATACATGTTGCCTATGAATTTTAATTGCTTTAATTACGGTGTATACATGCCAGTTTTCAAGACAAGTTCAAGATAAATCTGTTCATTAGCCTTCTACTGGAGCTGCCAGTATGCTACATTTCAAATGATTATTAAAGAGCAAGCGGAAACCATTAAAGTGCACTATATTAGTGGATTAGTGTAGGGAAGAGTGAATGAGGGCAATATGGGGTGATTTCAAACAGTTTGTTCAAATATCATCACACAACAGGCCAATGATGTTCATCTTTACCTACAGGTTGTGAAACATACGAAGAGTCAAGTCAGCAAACACACTGATTTACATCTTAAAATGGTAAGCTGCATGTTCTATATGAATCATTTGATTGGATTCAAGTTTTTGTCAATGTTATTATCAGCTGGTTCTAATGTGATTCCAACTATATTTTTCTTCTTCATTGTTATTGTTATAGATGTGGGCTTCCCTAGCCTGACAAGCCAGACCCACATCAAGATGTTTGGTCTGGAAACTCACCATAGACAGGGCTCAATCCGAGGGGCGGGATAAACGGTTGTCTTTCAAACTCCCTCTGCACGCGATAGGATAGCGCTACAACCAACCAGAGCAACGAAGGTGAAACAGAGCTTGTTGATAGATTAAACGTTCACCGTATCCGGTCGGCTAAACTCCGAACACATCTTCCCTTTTTAAGAATGACTTCAGTGCCGTTCTTTGTTCTTTTCTCAGAGAAAAGCTTAACTCCAAGTCTTCCACAGTCGCGGTCAAAGTGGATTCGAAAGACCGCCGCCGTTCGCCAGTTTCTGTGTTTACTAGAAGCACGCAAACGCAACTCGGCCGTCGTCATTATGGCCCCGCCCGCCGACTCTATACACGACGTGATTGGCCGGTCCAGATTGTGAGGAATACAGCTCAGAAGGGTATTGAGAGTTCCTAGACGACACTTGCGGGCAGATTAAATTTGCTGCCGCTGGGGTGCATCTAGATTTCTAGGCTAGGGCTTCCCTATTCTCATATCAGAATTATTAAAACTTAACAATTACCATTCTTGGTGTACCATTCTTAATGCCCTGGACCCTTCAGATGACTAACTTCAAGTATCCTTTAGAGTGAGTAAGGGTCAGTGATGCTCAATTTTGATTAAAATTCACTCTCATCAAGCAGATTCTTCAAGAAGTGGAATTTGTCAGTCATAATATGCATAATTAATGTGAAGGAGAATAATAAAGCATATTTACCAGAGAAAATCAAGCTAATGCAACTCCCCAAGCCTAATGCAGAGACAGATAGGCTCTAATTATCAGTTAATCAGTTTAATTACCCATAATTAGTCTTTTCTAATTATCCTACCATTTTGGTCTGTAGATACATCATCAACATCCACGTCACAAAAGGCTTGTATTGTCAATTCATAACAAGCCAACACAAGACACACTTTGGATTTTGGATGACTGTTGGCAAACAATCAGTCATTAAATCATTAACCTGATTAATGTCTACAGCATGTCATGATTACACAAAGACAAAATCAACTGATGACACACAACTGGTTATAATGCAGTCTTTGTATCTGAGCATATACACAGACGTTATTTAGGTGCAATAGAGAAAATAAGTAAGAAATATGCACTCTGAGGGAACTTTTACAGCTTAAAATTATAACTGCTTCTTGCCTCCTACTGAGTAAACCATATGCAATATTTAGCAGTTGTTGTGAAGGAGAAAGACACCTCTCTAATGATCTAATTCATTATTCACAGTGTGAGTTACAGATGGCGAGGGTGAGAGATTGCATCTATGTGCTAATGACGGCCTGTCAACGTGATACCGCCTCTCTATACAGCTTCCTTAGGGTGGAAATAAGACTGCAGATGTCAATGTATGCCTTTAGAAAAAAACAAAAAAACAACACTACACGACAAGAATGTCCTGCCATTCATCCTATACTCTAGTGTCGACATGTTAATAGATCATACATACTTCACTTCATGCTCGATTTTCCATTAAGACGGCAATCACACATCAAAAGCTTTAAATTTTTTCATATCAAACGATGTAATTTAACAGGCTGAGTGACTTTTGAACCTACATCTGAAGGTATGGTTACATTACTGAAAGCAATAGACAACTCATACAGAATTCACTTTTAAACCAAGCAGCTTTCTGTTGGACAATCTGGATTCGCAACTTGAACCTGTTGTGTAATCTGTATTGGGAAATGTTTTGTGTCCCTGCAAAATTCACAATCAAGTGGATTCCTATTGAAATGACTGGATTTCACCCATGAAAACTAGGTAAATGTGACTGCACCTTAAGTTTGTTGCTTACAGATTGTACGATACGAGCCAAGTAAGATCTTCGATAAAAGAAAATCCATGATCTTACGTGTGTGTGTGTGTGTGTGTATACAGTTACGAACTCTACTTTGGAAAATGAACAGGTTATAGATTACAAGTTACCATATTTAAAATGTAATAAGTAGTGTAACTATTTCAATTACTAAGTAATGTAACTGAGTATGTGATTACTTTTCTGTATGTTATAATAACATAATGCTAATCATTTTCAAATATTTAAACCAGGCAGGATTGACCTGCAGGGTTTGACACTGATTCATAAATAGATGTATGGCTGGTAAATACGTTTAACATTTACATTTACATTTAATCATTTAGCAGACGCTTTTATCCAAAGCGACTTACAAAAAAAGGGGAGAGTAATAGAAGCAACGGAACAGACAAGGCCAAAAACCTGTAAGAGCTGTAAGAAATCTCAATTAATTAGCACAATACACAACAATTTTTTTTTTTTTTTTAAAGACAGACATCTACAACAAAAACTCACGTCCGCAAAGTGCCGAACACTGGATTTTGATAGCTAAGATAGCTACAACCCATTAGGACTAAGGCTGTTGCCCCAGCTGTTGTCGTTAATGCAGATTCAGTGGCCCAATGGGTTGGTTTTGTATTCTAGCTAAACGCGCAGCAATAGCCATCTACAACAAAAACTCACGTACGCAATATACAGAACACTGGATTCTGATAGTTATGATAACTATGATAGTTTAACTAGCTAATTTGTTATGAATGCAGATTAACATTGTTAAATAAATAATTGGATATGCATCAAGCAATATAGATCTTGAATACATATTAGTAGCATGGTGTGGCAGGCGGAAGCTTCCCTGCGGTATTTAATGACATCACATACAGAACCTGCAGACTCTTCCTCATGTTCGACATTGAAAACTTCTGTCGATAGCATTTTAGTTGTCAAACATATTTTGCACTCAACTGTGATATTTGCGCTCTTTTCTGATTTCTGGATGAAATTATTTTTTTAATTTCCAGCATTGGAACGGATTTTTATCACTCGCTTTCAGCGGCAATGTGGATTGATGTAATTGGCAGATGTGGTGTGCTGCAAGTCAAACAAGAGAACCAATCAAAAGCATCAGAATAGCATTGCTTTACTAAACGGCCTTTAAATGGCAGGAGGCATCATGCACGTCAAAAATAGGGAAAGCAGCAAATTATTATTATTTAACATATCCTAGCTTTTTACAGAAATCGTTCAGATGCCTCTGAAGACGTTAACCTTTTAATAAGTAACTGTAATTTAATTACACTTGTTTTTCTCAGAAACTGTAACAGATTACAGTTACATTTATTTTGTAATTAAATTACTACATAACGCTGTTACATGTAACTAGTTACTCCCCAATACTGTTTATATATATATGTATACACACACTCACAATATTGACATTAATATTTTAGTATCATCTGTGAAAGGAAAAAAAAATGGTAAGGGAAGTTTGATAATGCTTATGTAGAAAAGCATCCTTTTTTTGCACATCACTTTGACCGATTCACTACAGTTACTTATTTACTATGTTTTATACCTCTCTTGAGTAGCAAAATGGCTTTGAAGAATTTGATTTCTTATATTTATGATCCCCTGAGTGACAATACTTCCGTATAAGAATCAAAAAATGAAAGCAACATGGCTATATTCACATGGTGTTTGTCAAATCGCCGGCCTCTTTGCACATCGAGCATGTTGCATTTTAAAAACCGCCTGAATTCCATGCAACATTTGCAGTCTCATTCTGTACCACAAGCACTTTCAGTCCCTGCTGATCTTCGGATATCCGTCTAGCTGCTCCTTGGTAAGATGCTCCTCATGTCCGAGAGCACCATGGATCTGTAGTTGCGCTCCAGCCCCTCCATGTACTCCAGGTAATTACTCACCCTGAAGCTGTGAATTGGTTCCTCCTGCGAGCATAAAAGAAGCACAGATTTGATGAGCAGCGCTTGAGAGTGCCCGTTTGCAGAAAAGAGGTAGAACAGGCTCAAAACAACTTTAGAATAGATAATGTGCAATCCGATGAGATTTTGATATTCTTTTTCCAGTTAGAGCAGATCCTCCTGATTATGTTGCAGAGTGGTTAAAATTACTCTGAAAATTGTGTTCTGTTGTATCAAAGCATGCCAAATTTTTCACATAATAAATATTCTGCCAAATCTCACTGCAATCAGTAACAAAAGGTCTTTATTAATGAAACAAAAGGGTCATACACAGGCACTATGTGAGGTATGGCTACACATCTGGGTACTAAATAAACAATGCACCACCTAATACAATCTGACATTTAGTTCGGGATAAATAATATAGTTTAGACAAAGCCAAATGAATTACATTTTGTTTACGATGAGTCAGCGGATGCAAGACCAATGCCTGCATAAGCTATGCCTGAAGTTACAAAAGGACACTTCGTTCATGGTGAATGGATGAAAATGAGAGAAGGGATAATAAACCTTTATGAGTTTGCTGCGTTAAATAAAACATGCCTGCAGTGTAAGCAGTTTTGTGATATAACTGCAGACCACTGCATCAGTTTGCAATGACAAACAAAATACATTCACAATGCTTCAAAAGCAAAAAAAAAAAAAAAAAAAAACCCTATAATGACTGGAAAAGCCCACTATAAAACAAACAATAACCAATTTTATCCACTGCTGATGAATGCTAGATATGTTATAAATACAGGGCATCTTTCAATAGAACTGAACAGAGTCAGATTAGGTCACGGAATTGCATATGCTGCAATATGACAAACTTGTTTTTCTCGATTACTTTCAGTTTCGAACTACTATAAGATGAGATTTCATCCAACCAATCTTTGGTGAATTTAAAGGAATAGTTTTCAAAAAAAAAAACTTATTTGCCATTAAAGAACAACTCCAGCAATTTTTTAAGTTTATCTTGATCATTATATCTTTGTGAGTACAGTCTATAGAAAACAAAACCCGAACCGGATTGGTGCTTGCAA
Organism: Pseudorasbora parva; assembly: GCF_024679245.1. NCBI lineage: Eukaryota > Metazoa > Chordata > Actinopteri > Cypriniformes > Gobionidae > Pseudorasbora > Pseudorasbora parva. The sequence goes on along the minus strand of NC_090186.1, from coordinate 37,205,150 downwards.
CACAGAGTTATTACAGTTAATGCCCAGAGCCCCACCCCACCCCCCCACAAATCGGCAGCTTTGGGGGCATGCACGTAAAGGGTGTCTTTGTGCCTCTTAACAGACACAAAATGCAATTAAAATGTCTGTCCAACATGAACAGGTCCCTCACACGACAACGAGATGCGTTTAGCCACTTAGCTATTGTTTAAATTCACCTGTTTTAGACGGCTAGCTGTATCTCGCGCTGAAGTCCCGTGGGAACGCAGAGGTAGCGGGAAAAAGGCAGTCCAGTTGGTAAGAGCGTCATGTTTGTGCAAAGCAAGATTATTTTAAATTACTGCTCATCTTTCCTCAAGCCGGGTGTGCCCAAATAGAAGGATAAATAAAGTTTACATTACCTCCACAGTGGCTGCACCCGTCTTTAACCACGGAATGGCATTTTTCTTCAAACGGCTCCGCTGTGTTGTGTCTTTGTAAGTTAGTCAAGTGTTCGCTGCAAATTTTTACAATTCAGAAAGGCACAAACGCGAAGAATTTCTTCTTCACTCGTGAGCCCGATCGGATCATCACTATAATGATGTCCGGTTATGAATGAATCGTTCTTTTTAACCGGTTCTTTTGAACCAGTTCTTTTTAGTGAACCGGGCGAACCAGTTCACCAAATCGGACTGAATCGTTCTAAACGATCTCAGCATCTCAAATCTGCGCTGACCACACACGTTATTTTAGTTACTTTCTGACATGAGTGACAGTCCCTCCGAATATAAATAAACTAATGTCTTGAAGTATATGTTGTAACTCCAATCGTTAGCTGAAGTGAGACATGTTTTGCTGAGAGAACTGACGAACTCACGAGCAGCTGATACTGAGCATGCGCGAGAAACTGAACGAGCAGCGGTCCTCTCCAAGAAGTCCTCATCGGATCCGCAGTACAGAATCGAAAACTATTTCTCTCGGACACGTTCAATACTGAGGACCGACGAGGCGATGAGCAGAGTATCTTCATAAACACGATGCTCTTCTCGACTTTCCGGGCTAACGCTGAGTCCCCACGGGACTTCAGTGCGAGACACAGCTAGCCGTCTAAAACAGGTGAATTTAAACAATGGCTAAGTGGCTAAACGCATCTTGTTGTCGCGTGAGGGACCTGTTCATGTTGGACAGACATTTTAATTGCATTTTGTGTCTGTTAAGAGGCACAAAGACACCCTTTACGTGCATGCCCCCAAGCTGCCGTTTTAGCTGAGGGGGGGCTCTGAGCATTAACTGTAATAACTCCGTGTTGCAAGCACCAATCCTGTTCGTGTTTTTTTTTCTTCTATAGACTGTACTCACAAAGATATAACGATCAAGATAAACTTAAAAATTTGCCCGAGTTGTCCTTTAAGTTTTGCCTCTTTGTCTCCATCTCTGTTTGAAACCTGCAGTTGCAGTTATTTGCAGAATTATTATCTTGACACGAGTTGTGCATCGCATGGCTCCTCAGCGTGGATTAATCTGAATCATGAAAACTTGAATCCAATCTGAGGAGTATGAATGGCTGGCAGTCACTGCACTGGTGTGGATCATTTACTTAGGAAATCACAGATTCTACATCTTGGATGAAGGACCAAAAAAAGAATTCTGACCAAAAATTAGTGGCAGAACTCATTTTTGTGATATTCAGATGGAACAATTAAGTAACATGTCTGCCACCTTTGTTCTAAACAAATGAGAAAAAAAGGCATTACAATAAATTGCACTACCAACAGTGATTCAATCTTAGCTCATATCACATCAAACCGCGCAAATTATAATTATTGTTTTACTTCAATATTCTCAAATGTTTAATGTTAACAGTATTAGCATTGTGGGAAAATATTGCGTGATGTGTATTTATTGTGTATTAGCGTTTCCTGGAGATATTAATTTAAAAGTCCAATCTTTTGCTTTTGACTGCGTATGAATCTCCAGTTGTCACTGATGACTTACAATCTGCACTCATAATAATATGTTCAATTATTCCAGCTGCTGCGAGAAAAGGCTATAAACGTAATGACGTAATGATGCAAAGACGGACGGTGGCATCACTGGCATGATCAAATTTCCTGTGGAAAGCTACTAGTAACACCCAAATTATAACATTATTACAAGCGTACCATTGCGAATCGGCTAAGGTAAGGAGATGAACACTGGCTGGTTAAGTACTTGCTCAAATTTATTTTGGACAGCAGCTTTAAACTTTGCATGTCACAATAGGTCACAGAATCCAAAGTGGGGTGATGAATTCAAACCTGGTGTGATGAATTTCGGACATTAAAAAGCAGTTTGGATTTTCTGCAAACCCCCTAATTTTGTAATATATGTATAAAAGAAAGTAAGTGATAAAGGAGAGTAAATATAAAAGAATTTACATTTTTCCTTTTGGGTTTTGTGTTATTTTATTTGTATTTTTTCACACCATTGATGGCAGCTGTAGAGTTAGTACCAAAAAAAAAACCCTAACATAAAACCACAGAGCCATAAGAAAGCACTATTGTGAAAAGTCCAGATGTTTCCAAAAAGCTGAAGAAAAATCTCCCGCCTACAAAGCCATTTAAAACCAGAAAGTGGATGCATGCCGGTGTGTTCAAAATGAAACACTAAAAATGACATTTTAATTACAAGTACCCATTATCTAAAGAAATTAAAACTATTCCACTACCTATTGTTGCTGATAAAAGAGAAAAAAGAAAGAAAGAAAACAGCTTAAAAATGGTTTTGCAGACGCTTTGAACTCACTAGCCAGACTGTTTCATGTTTTTTGGAACGATTCGGTAGTGACAGACAATTGCTTTTGAAATCCTGCAAGCAAAGAATGACTTTAGTTGAGTTTGATTTACGCTTTGTTGAATCATCCAAAATGGATTCATTGTACATTTACTCTGGGTTTCAGAGTGAGATCGGGAGGGATTGTTATGAGTAATTTCCATTCCTGATCTTTAATTTAGATGAAATACAGATAAGTTTTGCAATCTTATATGTACAAATCTCCTGAAACAGTTTCTCTATTGCACAGGGTACGCTGTGAACAACGATGCACACAAAAACACTAAAAAGTTTGAACAAGGACAAGAGTGTGCTTTATCTGATTTACTGCAGCCTTGCACACTTCACAACACCTCAGTGTGTTCTTACCTTAAAGGACTAGTTCAGCAAAAACTTAAGACAAGTCAAGTCACCTTTATTTATATAGTGATTTTTACAATGCCGAATGTTTCAAAGCAGCTTCACAGTGCTAATAGGAAAATATGCAACAGAATTTGATTCGGCTGGACATCTGCTCTAGAGAAAACAGTTGTGTCATCAAGCTAATTTCAATTATCATATAGTGTCAATGCGGGCAGATCAGTAATATAGTTGAAATTTTAGTGTCCCCAACTAAGCAAGCCAAAGGCCAAAATCTAAAATCCTCTTTTTTGGAGCTAGACAGCCCCCGACCCAATCACTTATAAATTAATTCACCAATCACATTTTAATAAATGATAGCATCATTTTCATTTACAAAAGTAAAGTTATACTGCACCTTAAGAAAGACCTGCAGGTCCTGTGTCTGTGTGTGTTGTAGGATGTCTTGCTGCAGGTGACGGAGGGCAGAGACACACATGTACACCTGGTAGTCTGATCCCATGATGACGCAGGTGGCCACATAGTGACAGATCTCAGGCCAATCCAGGTAGTTCCAGAAACACTGGCTAAGCCACTGTATACAGATCTACATAACAGGTGGAGGAAGGAACAAAGTAAAAAAAAAAAAAAAAAACGCAACGTTAGCACCATACATTTTTTAAATCAATCAATATGAAATGCTGAAAAAATAAATGAGCGATCAAAAACTTCTGAGTATCGAATTCTTACATGATGCCCTCAAGACTGATGCAGTCAACAGTAAATTACCAGTTAAAATCATAAATAAAGGAACTGTATGTAATACATGTATTTCAATTAATCATAAAATGGCCCTTATACGTCACCAGACATTAAAAAATCATGTTCATTTCAAATACTTCTATCACTGACAGCAGTAGTCTGACCAGGATATTGTCATTTAAAAGTTGTTGTTGCAGCCCTCAACTGATGTTGATGTTGTCATGTTGTGTTTTGGCCTGAAGCTCCGCCCTCCGCCCTCCGCCCTCCACCTATCCTCCAATCATGAAGTCAGTAGTGTTTGGGCATCTGGGTTGCCAGATCTGCTCTAGTTACCACAGCTGCAGCTACAAACTTTCCTGCTGATCCTGCAGCCGATCTGGCAACCATGAGTCAGGGGGGAGGGGGATAGGGGATAGTGATTGCAGTACCAGTTTTGACCACAATCTTACACTTCCTTTAAAGCGGTACTTCAGCGCTAGGAAGATGAATCTGTATTTAAACTGGGTCATCAATGTAGTAGAAATGTGAAATATTTTTGAATTTGGTGCCTTCTAGACTGAGAAAAGACAAAAAATGTATGTTTGTCTCATGGGGATGAAATACTACACATTCCCAGAATGCTTCGCTGCCCTGTGAGGCCATTCCCAAAGCCACCTACTTGTTTACTGTGACTGAGTTGGAGAAGACACTTCAATTAAAAACTGAACGTGTCTGTTCAATATAATGAGTGAGTTACCGCGCGAGTATCACAGCACTGAGCACTAACTGCAGGAGTGAGATAAATGTCAATAATAATTATTACTATACTAAGTTTTGATTACAAATACTTTATATGGATGTGTTTGAATGTATTTTCATCCGCCGGGATGATAGAAATGACGTCATTACGTAAAGACGTAAAAGAACCGGTGATCCCTTTTTTTTTTAGGACGGATCATTGAAACGAACTGTCCGAAAGAACCGATTCACGGAAAAGAACCAAACTTCCCATCACTATCCCCCATGCGCGGGTTCAAAATATGCGGGAATGGCTCCCTCTGCTGGCTGTAGTCTTTAGCTTTTGGCCAAACATTCCTCCTTATGATGCAAATATCGTCAATTTGCGTCATAGGAGGAATTTTTCCAGAAATAAAATGCATAAATCTCTTGTCTCAGGGGGATATGAGGGGGGAAAGCACAATCATTTGAATATACTTCAGGGTTTCTACTGATGCAAAGCCATATGCTAATCGCTGAAGTAACCCTTTAACTATGAAACAAATCATCACATCATCTCTCACTCACTCACACACACATGTCTGGTTCACTATCTTTGTGGGGACTCTCCTTAGACGTAATGGTTTTTATACCATTCAGACTGTACATTCTCTCCCCCTACACTGACCCTGCCCATAAACCTACCCATCACAGGAAACATTCTGCATTTTTACTTTCTTAAAAAAACTCATCCTGTATAATTTATAGGCCTTTTGAAAAGTGGGGACCACTGGCTGGTCCCCACAATGTAGGTGATCTCAGGTTTTACTATCCTTATGGGGACATTTGGTCCCCACAATGTAATATAAACAAGGACACACACACACACACACACACACACACACACACACACACACACACACACACACACACACACACACACACACACACACACACACACACACACACACACACACACACACACACACACACACACACTGTTCTGATCAAACAAATGCAGCCTTGGTGAGCATAAAAGACTTCTTACCGACTATATGTATTTATTTTAATCTTGTTGAAGTATAAATCGAACACAACTGTATGGTTTACTGTATCCTTAAAACATTAATATGTTCCTTATAATTTTTTCGAATTTTTCAAATGATCATGATTTTTAATTTTTTTTATTTGCACATTGAAAGAGTGTTCCTTGGATCATACACAGAAATAAATCAAGTCTCTTGAATCATATGCAGAAATCCCTTTCATCCACAAGCTTGACATATTTTTGTTTCGGTGGTGGTGAACTGAGTGCAGGTCATATAATCCTCCTCAGAAGCTGTTCAATTATTCTGCGGTATCATAGATGGCATTCCAGTCTTGCCAAGCGTATATGCGTACATTCAGACCACTCCAGCAGGCAATTTATACAGCATCTGTGTCTCTCTCTCAGACACTCTTCCTGCTTTGTCTAGAATTTGAAACACTCTGAGTGCACAGACACAGATGCCCTCTATGATGGAGGTGACACTCAATTTACAATAAAAAAAAATCATCTTTCCTTCAGTTTCTATCAATTTAAAACTAGTTACGAGTTTTACAATGTTGGGTATTTTTTTGGCTCAAGTAATGTTTCTCATTAACTCTTGTGACATTAATTGTTTTAGACATTTGCA